>NW_027363184.1:1200000-1606687 GCF_046119375.1 Phyllobates terribilis | reverse complement strand
TGTGCATTTACAATATTCATTGATTTTTGCCATTGAAAAACGTCCAGAAATGTTTGAAGCTACTGACTGAATGAAAGGAGCTGGCATCTCACTCTCATTGAATCTTCTTTATCATGCTAAGAGGAGCAGGAAAAAGCAAAAAATTTCAGAATTGCACCTTGCAATGCGGAGAAATTACTGTTTGTGCATTTACAATATTCATTGATTTTTGCCATTGAAAAACGTCCAGAAATGTTTGAAGCTACTGACTGAATGAAAGGAGCTGGCATCTCACTCTCTTTGAATCTTCTTTATCATGCTAAGAGGAGCAGGAAAAAGCAAAAAAATTCAGAATTGCACCTTGCAATGCGGAGAAATTACTGTTTGTGCATTTACAATATTCATTGATTTTTGCCATTGAAAAACATCATGTTATTCATATACCAGAAATGTTTGAAGCTACTGACTGAATGAAAAGAGCTGGCATCTCACTCTCTTTGAATCTTCTTTATCATGCTAAGAGGAGCAGGAAAAAGCAAAAAAAATTCAGAATTGCACCTTGCAATGTGGAGAAATTACTGTTTGTGCTTTTACAATATTCATTGATTTTTGCCATTGAAAAACATCCAGAAATGTTTGAAGCTACTGACTGAATAAAAGGAGCTGGCATCTCACTCTCTTTGAATCTTCTTTATCATGCTAAGAAGAGCAGGAAAAAGCAAAAAAATTCAGAATTGCACCTTGCAATGTGGAGAAATTACTGTTTGTGCATTTACAATATTCATTGATTTTTGCCATTGAAAAACATCATGTTATTCATATACCAGAAATGTTTGAAGCTACTGACTGAATGAAAAGAGCTGGCATCTCACTCTCTTTGAATCTTCTTTATCATGCTAAGAGGAGCAGGAAAAAGCAGAAAATTTCAGAATTGCACCTTGCAATGTGGAGAAATTACTGTTTGTGCATTTACAATATTCATTGATTTTTGCCATTGAAAAACGTCCAGAAATGTTTGAAGCTACTGACTGAATGAAAGGAGCTGGCATCTCACTCTCTTTGAATCTTCTTTATCATGCTAAGAAGAGCAGGAAAAAGCAAAAAAATTCAGAATTGCACCTTGCAATGTGGAGAAATTACTGTTTGTGCATTTACAATATTCATTGATTTTTGCCATTGAAAAACATCATGTTATTCATATACCAGAAATGTTTGAAGCTACTGACTGAATGAAAAGAGCTGGCATCTCACTCTCTTTGAATCTTCTTTATCATGCTAAGAGGAGCAGGAAAAAGCAGAAAATTTCAGAATTGCACCTTGTAATGTGGAGAAATTACTGTTTGTGCATTTACAATATTCATTGATTTTTGCCATTGAAAAACGTCCAGAAATGTTTGAAGCTACTGACTGAATGAAAGGAGCTGGCATCTCACTCTCTTTGAATCTTCTTTATCATGCTAAGAGGAGCAGGAAAAAGCAAAAAATTTCAGAATTGCACCTTGCAATGCGGAGAAATTACTATTTGTGCATTTACAATATTCATTGATTTTTGCCATTGAAAAACATCATGTTATTCATATACCAGAAATGTTTGAAGCTACTGACTGAATGAAAAGAGCTGGCATCTCACTCTCTTTGAATCTTCTTTATCATGCTAAGAGGAGCAGGAAAAAGCAGAAAATTTCAGAATTGCACCTTGCAATGTGGAGAAATTACTGTTTGTGCATTTACAATATTCATTGATTTTTGCCATTGAAAAACGTCCAGAAATGTTTGAAGCTACTGACTGAATGAAAGGAGCTGGCATTTCACTCTCATTGAATCTTCTTTATCATGCTAAGAGGAGCAGGAAAAAGCAAAAAATTTCAGAATTGCACCTTGCAATGCGGAGAAATTACTGTTTGTGCATTTACAATATTCATTGATTTTTGCCATTGAAAAACATCATGTTATTCATATACCAGAAATGTTTGAAGCTACTGACTGAATGAAAAGAGCTGGCATCTCACTCTCTTTGAATCTTCTTTATCATGCTAAGAGGAGCAGGAAAAAGCAAAATATTTCAGAATTGCACCTTGCAATGTGGAGAAATTACTGTTTGTGCATTTACAATATTCATTGATTTTTGCCATTGAAAAACATCATGTTATTCATATACCAGAAATGTTTGAAGCTACTGACTGAATGAAAAGAGCTGGCATCTCACTCTCTTTGAATCTTCTTTATCATGCTAAGAGGAGCAGGAAAAAGCAAAATATTTCAGAATTGCACCTTGCAATGTGGAGAAATTACTGTTTGTGCATTTACAATATTCATTGATTTTTGCCATTGAAAAACGTCCAGAAATGTTTGAAGCTACTGACTGAATGAAAGGAGCTGGCATCTCACTCTCTTTGAATATTCTTTATCATGCTTAAAGGAGCAGGAAAAAGCAAAAAATTTCAGAATTGCACCTTGCAATGCGGAGAAATTAATGTTTGTGCATTTACAATATTCATTGATTTTTGCCATTGAAAAACATCAGGTTATTCATGTACCAGAAATGTTTGAAGCTACTGACTGAATGAAAAGAGCTGGCATCTCACTCTCTTTGAATCTTCTTTATCATGCTAAGAGGAGCAGGAAAAAGCAAAAAATTTCAGAATTGCACCTTGCAATGTGGAGAAATTACTGTTTGTGCATTTACAATATTCATTGATTTTTGCCATTGAAAAACGTCCAGAAATGTTTGAAGCTACTGACTGAATGAAAGGAGCTGGCATCTCACTCTCTTTGAATCTTCTTTATCATGCTAAGAGGAGCAGGAAAAAGCAAAAAAATTCAGAATTGCACCTTGCAATGCGGAGAAATTACTGTTTGTGCATTTACAATATTCATTGATTTTTGCCATTGAAAAACATCATGTTATTCATATACCAGAAATGTTTGAAGCTACTGACTGAATGAAAAGAGCTGGCATCTCACTCTCTTTGAATCTTCTTTATCATGCTAAGAGGAGCAGGAAAAAGCAAAAAAAATTCAGAATTGCACCTTGCAATGTGGAGAAATTACTGTTTGTGCTTTTACAATATTCATTGATTTTTGCCATTGAAAAACGTCCAGAAATGTTTGAAGCTACTGACTGAATAAAAGGAGCTGGCATCTCACTCTCTTTGAATCTTCTTTATCATGCTAAGAAGAGCAGGAAAAAGCAAAAAAATTCAGAATTGCACCTTGCAATGTGGAGAAATTACTGTTTGTGCATTTACAATATTCATTGATTTTTGCCATTGAAAAACATCATGTTATTCATATACCAGAAATGTTTGAAGCTACTGACTGAATGAAAAGAGCTGGCATCTCACTCTCTTTGAATCTTCTTTATCATGCTAAGAGGAGCAGGAAAAAGCAGAAAATTTCAGAATTGCACCTTGCAATGTGGAGAAATTACTGTTTGTGCATTTACAATATTCATTGATTTTTGCCATTGAAAAACGTCCAGAAATGTTTGAAGCTACTGACTGAATGAAAGGAGCTGGCATCTCACTCTCTTTGAATCTTCTTTATCATGCTAAGAAAAGCAGGAAAAAGCAAAAAAATTCAGAATTGCACCTTGCAATGTGGAGAAATTACTGTTTGTGCATTTACAATATTCATTGATTTTTGCCATTGAAAAACATCATGTTATTCATATACCAGAAATGTTTGAAGCTACTGACTGAATGAAAAGAGCTGGCATCTCACTCTCTTTGAATCTTCTTTATCATGCTAAGAGGAGCAGGAAAAAGCAGAAAATTTCAGAATTGCACCTTGCAATGTGGAGAAATTACTGTTTGTGCATTTACAATATTCATTGATTTTTGCCATTGAAAAACGTCCAGAAATGTTTGAAGCTACTGACTGAATGAAAGGAGCTGGCATCTCACTCTCTTTGAATCTTCTTTATCATGCTAAGAGGAGCAGGAAAAAGCAAAAAGTTTCAGAATTGCACCTTGCAATGCGGAGAAATTACTATTTGTGCATTTACAATATTCATTGATTTTTGCCATTGAAAAACATCATGTTATTCATATACCAGAAATGTTTGAAGCTACTGACTGAATGAAAAGAGCTGGCATCTCACTCTCTTTGAATCTTCTTTATCATGCTAAGAGGAGCAGGAAAAAGCAAAAAATTTCAGAATTGCACCTTGCAATGTGGAGAAATTACTGTTTGTGCATATATACAATATTCATTGATTTTTGCCATTGAAAAACGTCCAGAAATGTTTGAAGCTACTGACTGAATGAAAGGAGCTGGCATCTCACTCTCTTTGAATCTTCTTTATCATGCTAAGAGGAGCAGGAAAAAGCAAAAAATTTCAGAATTTCACCTTGCAATGCGGAGAAATTACTGTTTGTGCATTTACAATATTCATTGATTTTTGCCATTGAAAAGCATCATGTTATTCATATACCAGAAATGTTTGAAGCTACTGACTGAATGAAAAGAGCTGGCATCTCACTCTCTTTGAATCTTCTTTATCATGCTAAGAGGAGCAGGAAAAAGCAAAAAATTTCAGAATTACACCTTGCAATGTGGAGAAATTACTGTTTGTGCATTTACAATATTCATTGATTTTTGCCATTGAAAAACGTCCAGAAATGTGTGAAGCTACTGACTGAATAAAAGGAGCTGGCATCTCACTCTCTTTGAATCTTCTTTATCATGCTAAGAGGAGCAGGAAAAAGCAAAAAATTTCAGAATTGCACCTTGCAATGCGGAGAAATTACTGTTTGTGCATTTACAATATTCATTGATTTTTGCCATTGAAAAACATCATGTTATTCATATACCAGAAATGTTTGAAGCTACTGACTGAATGAAAAGAGCTGGCATCTCACTCTCTTTGAATCTTCTTTATCATGCTAAGAGGAGCAGGAAAAAGCAAAAAATTTCAGAATTGCACCTTGCAATGTGGAGAAATTACTGTTTGTGCATTTACAATATTCATTGATTTTTGGCATTGAAAAACGTCCAGAAATGTTTGAAGCTACTGACTGAATGAAAGGAGCTGGCATCTCACTCTATTTGAATCTTCTTTATCATGCTAAGAGGAGCAGGAAAAAGCAAAACATTTCAGAATTGCACCTTGCAATGCGGAGAAATTACTGTTTGTGCATTTACAAAATTCATTGATTTTTGCCATTGAAAAACATCATGTTATTCATATACCAGAAATGTTTGAAGCTACTGACTGAATGAAAAGAGCTGGCATCTCACTCTCTTTGAATCTTCTTTATCATGCTAAGAGGAGCAGGAAAAAGCAGAAAATTTCAGAATTGCACCTTGCAATGTGGAGAAATTACTGTTTGTGCATTTACAATATTCATTGATTTTTGCCATTGAAAAACGTCCAGAAATGTTTGAAGCTACTGACTGAATGAAAGGAGCTGGCATTTCACTCTCTTTGAATCTTCTTTATCATGCTAAGAGGAGCAGGAAAAAGCAAAAAATTTCAGAATTTCACCTTGCAATGCGGAGAAATTACTGTTTGTGCATTTACAATATTCATTGATTTTTGCCATTGAAAAACATCATGTTATTCATATATCAGAAATGTTTGAAGCTACTGACTGAATGAAAAGAGCTGGCATCTCACTCTCTTTGAATCTTCTTTATCATGCTAAGAGGAGCAGGAAAAAACAAAAAATTTCAGAATTGCACCTTGCAATGTGGAGAAATTACTGTTTGTGCATTTACAATATTCATTGATTTTTGCCATTGAAAAACGTCCAGAAATGTTTGAAGCTACTGACTGAATGAAAAGAGCTGGCATCTCACTCTCTTTGAATCTTCTTTATCATGCTAAGAGGAGCAGGAAAAAGCAAAACATTTCAGAATTGCACCTTGCAATGCGGAGAAATTACTGTTTGTGCATTTACAAAATTCATTGATTTTTGCCATTGAAAAACATCATGTTATTCATATACCAGAAATCTTTGAAGCTACTGACTGAATGAAAAGAGCTGGCATCTCACTCTCTTTGAATCTTCTTTATCATGCTAAGAGGAGCAGGAAAAAGCAGAAAATTTCAGAATTGCACCTTGCAATGTGGAGAAATTACTGTTTGTGCATTTACAATATTCATTGATTTTTGCCATTGAAAAACGTCCAGAAATGTTTGAAGCTACTGACTGAATGAAAGGAGCTGGCATTTCACTCTCTTTGAATCTTCTTTATCATGCTAAGAGGAGCAGGAAAAAGCAAAAAATTTCAGAATTGCACCTTGCAATGTGGAGAAATTACTGTTTGTGCATTTACAATATTCATTGATTTTTGCCATTGAAAAACATCATGTTATTCATATACCAGAAATGTTTGAAGCTACTGACTGAATGAAAAGAGCTGGCATCTCACTCTCTTTGAATCTTCTTTATCATGCTAAGAGGAGCAGGAAAAAGCAAAAATTTCAGAATTGCACCTTGCAATGTGGAGAAATTACTGTTTGTGCATTTACAATATTCATTGATTTTTGCCATTGAAAAACGTCCAAAAATGTTTGAAGCTACTGACTGAATGAAAGGAGCTGGCTTCTCACTCTCTTTGAATCTTCTTTATCATGCTAAGAGGAGCAGGAAAAAGCAAAAAATTTCAGAATTGCACCTTGCAATGCGGAGAAATTAATGTTTGTGCATTTACAATATTCATTGATTTTTGCCATTGAAAAACATCAGGTTATTCATGTACCAGAAATGTTTGAAGCTACTGACTGAATGAAAAGAGCTGGCATCTCACTCTCTTTGAATCTTCTTTATCATGCTAAGAGGAGCAGGAAAAAGCAAAAAATTTCAGAATTGCACCTTGCAATGTGGAGAAATTACTGTTTGTACATTTACAATATTCATTGATTTTTGCCATTGAAAAACGTCCAGAAATGTTTGAAGCTACTGACTGAATGAAAGGAGCTGGCATCTCACTCTCTTTGAATCTTCTTTATCATGCTAAGAGGAGCAGGAAAAAGCAAAACATTTCAGAATTGCACCTTGCAATGCGGAGAAATTACTGTTTGTGCATTTACAATATTCATTGATTTTTGCCATTGAAAAACATCATGTTATTCATATACCAGAAATGTTTGAAGCTACTGACTGAATGAAAAGAGCTGGCATCTCACTCTCTTTGAATCTTCTTTATCATGCTAAGAGGAGCAGGAAAAAGCAAAAAATTTCAGAATTGCACCTTGCAATGTGGAGAAATTACTGTTTGTGCATTTACAATATTCATTGATTTTTGCCATTGAAAAACGTCCAGAAATGTTTGAAACTACTGACTGAATGAAAGGAGCTGGCATCTCACTCTCTTTGAATCTTCTTTATCATGCTAAGAGGAGCAGGAAAAAGCAAAAAATTTCAGAATTGCACCTTGCAATGCGGAGAAATTACTGTTGTGCATTTACAATATTCATTGATTTTTGCCCTTGAAAAATATCATGTTATTCATATACCAGAAATGTTTGAAGCTACTGACTGAATGAAAAGAGCTGGCATCTCACTCTCTTTGAATATTCTTTATCATGCTAAGAGGAGCAAGAAAAAGCAAAAAATTTCAGAATTGCACCTTGCAATGTGGAGAAATTACTGTTTGTGCATTTACAATATTCATTGATTTTTGCCATTGAAAAACGTCCAGAAATGTTTGAAGCTACTGACTGAATGAAAGGAGCTGGCATCTCACTCTCTTTGAATCTACTTTATCATGCTAAGAGGAGCAGGAAAAAGCAAAAAATTTCAGAATTGCACCTTGCAATGCGGAGAAATTACTGTTTGTGCATTTACAATATTCATTGATTTTTGCCATTGAAAAACATCATGTTATTCATATACCAGAAATGTTTGAAGCTACTGACTGAATGAAAAGAGCTGGCATCTCACTCTCTTTGAATCTTCTTTATCATGCTAAGAGGAGCAGGAAAAAGCAAAAAATTTCAGAATTGCACCTTGCAATGGGGAGAAATTACTGTTTGTGCATTTACAATATTCATTGATTTTTGCAATTGAAAAACGTCCAGAAATGTTTGAAGCTACTGACTGAATGAAAGGAGCTGGCATCTCACTCTCTTTGAATCTTCTTTATCATGCTAAGAGGAGCAGGAAAAAGCAAAACATTTCAGAATTGCACCTTGCAATGCGGAGAAATTACTGTTTGTGCATTTACAATATTCATTGATTTTTGCCATTGAAAAACATCATGTTATTCATATACCAGAAATGTTTGAAGCTACTGACTGAATGAAAAGAGCTGGCATCTCACTCTCTTTGAATCTTCTTTATCATGCTAAGAGGAGCAGGAAAAAGCAAAAAATTTCAGAATTGCACCTTGCAATGTGGAGAAATTACTGTTTGTGCATTTCCAATATTCATTGATTTTTGCCATTGAAAAACGTCCAGAAATGTTTGAAACTACTGACTGAATGAAAGGAGCTGGCATCTCACTCTCTTTGAATCTTCTTTATCATGCTAAGAGGAGCAGGAAAAAGCAAAAAATTTCAGAATTGCACCTTGCAATGCGGAGAAATTACTGTTTGTGCATTTACAATATTCATTGATTTTTGCCCTTGAAAAATATCATGTTATTCATATACCAGAAATGTTTGAAGCTACTGACTGAATGAAAAGAGCTGGCATCTCACTCTCTTTGAATCTTCTTTATCATGCTTAGAGGAGCAAGAAAAAGCAAAAAATTTCAGAATTGCACCTTGCAATGTGGAGAAATTACTGTTTGTGCATTTACAATATTCATTGATTTTTGCCATTGAAAAACGTCCAGAAATGTTTGAAGCTACTGACTGAATGAAAGGAGCTGGCATCTCACTCTCTTTGAATCTTCTTTATCATGCTAAGAGGAGCAGGAAAAAGCAAAAAATTTCAGAATTGCACCTTGCAATGCGGAGAAATTACTGTTTGTGCATTTACAAAATTCATTGATTTTTGCCATTGAAAAACATCATGTTATTCATATACCAGAAATGTTTGAAGCTACTGACTGAATGAAAAGAGCTGGCATCTCACTCTCTTTGAATCTTCTTTATCATGCTAAGAGGAGCAGGAAAAAGCAAAAAATTTCAGAATTGGACCTTGCAATGTGGAGAAATTACTGTTTGTGCATTTACAATATTCATTGATTTTTGCCATAGAAAAACGTCCAGAAATGTTTGAAGCTACTGACTGAATGAAAGGAGCTGGCATTTCACTCTCTTTGAATCTTCTTTATCATGCTAAGAGGAGCAGGAAAAAGCAAAAAATTTCAGAATTTCACCTTGCAATGCGGAGAAATTACTGTTTGTGCATTTACAATATTCATTGATTTTTGCCATTGAAAAACATCATGTTATTCATATACCAGAAATGTTTGAAGCTACTGACTGAATGAAAAGAGCTGGCATCTCACTCTCTTTGAATCTTCTTTATCATGCTAAGAGGAGCAGGAAAAAGCAAAAAATTTCAGAATTGCACCTTGCAATGTGGAGAAATTACTGTTTGTGCATTTACAATATTCATTGATTTTTGCCATTGAAAAACGTCCAGAAATGTTTGAAGCTACTGACTGAATGAAAGGAGCTGGCATCTCACTCTCTTTGAATCTTCTTTATCATGCTAAGAGGAGCAGGAAAAAGCAAAAAATTTCAGAATTGCACCTTGCAATGCGTAGAAATTACTGTTTGTGCATTTACAATATTCATTGATTTTTGCCCTTGAAAAATATCATGTTATTCATATACCAGAAATGTTTGAAGCTACTGACTGAATGAAAAGAGCTGGCATCTCACTCTCTTTGAATCTTCTTTATCATGCTAAGAGGAGCAGGAAAAAGCAAAAAATTTCAGAATTGCACCTTGCAATGTGGAGAAATTACTGTTTGTGCATTTACAATATTCATTGATTTTTGCCATTGAAAAACGTCCAGAAATGTTTGAAGCTACTGACTGAATGAAAGGAGCTGGCATCTCACTCTCTTTGAATCTTCTTTATCATGCTAAGAGGAGCAGGAAAAAGCAAAAAATTTCAGAATTGCACCTTGCAATGCGGAGAAATTACTGTTTGTGCATTTACAATATTCATTGATTTTTGCCATTGAAAAACATCATGTTATTCATATACTAGAAATGTTTGAAGCTACTGACTGAATGAAAAGAGCTGGCATCTCACTCTCTTTGAATCTTCTTTATCATGCTAAGAGGAGCAGGAAAAAGCTAAAAATTTCAGAATTGCACCTTGCAATGTGGAGAAATTACTGTTTGTGCATTTACAATATTCATTGATTTTTGCCATTGAAAAACGTCCAGAAATGTTTGAAGCTACTGACTGAATGAAAGGAGCTGGCATCTCACTCTCTTTGAATCTTCTTTATCATGCTAAGAGGAGCAGGAAAAAGCAAAAAATTTCAGAATTGCACCTTGCAATGCGGAGAAATTACTGTTTGTGCATTTACAAAATTCATTGATTTTTGCCATTGAAAAACATCATGTTATTCATATACCAGAAATGTTTGAAGCTACTGACTGAATGAAAAGAGCTGGCATCTCACTCTCTTTGAATCTTCTTTATCATGCTAAGAGGAGCAGGAAAAAGCAAAAAATTTCAGAATTGCACCTTGCAATGTGGAGAAATTACTGTTTGTGCATTTACAATATTCATTGATTTTTGCCATTGAAAAACGTCCAGAAATGTTTGAAGCTACTGACTGAATGAAAGGAGCTGGCATTTCACTCTCTTTGAATCTTCTTTATCATGCTAAGAGGAGCAGGAAAAAGCAAAAAATTTCAGAATTTCACCTTGCAATGCGGAGAAATTACTGTTTGTGCATTTACAATATTCATTGATTTTTGCCATTGAAAAACATCATGTTATTCATATACCAGAAATGTTTGAAGCTACTGACTGAATGAAAAGAGCTGCCATCTCACTCTCTTTGAATCTTCTTTATCATGCTAAGAGGAGCAGGAAAAAGCAAAAAATTTCAGAATTGCACCTTGCAATGTGGAGAAATTACTGTTTGTGCATTTACAATATTCATTGATTTTTGCCATTGAAAAACGTCCAGAAATGTTTGAAGCTACTGACTGAATGAAAGGAGCTGGCATCTAACTCTCTTTGAATCTTCTTTATCATGCTAAGAGGAGCAGGAAAAAGCAAAAAATTTCAGAATTGCACCTTGCAATGCGGAGAAATTACTGTTTGTGCATTTACAATATTCATTGATTTTTGCCATTGAAAAACATCATGTTATTCATATACCAGAAATGTTTGAAGCTACTGACTGAATGAAAAGAGCTGGCATCTCACTCTCTTTGAATCTTCTTTATCATGCTAAGAGGAGCAGGAAAAAGCAAAAAATTTCAGAATTGCACCTTGCAATGTGGAGAAATTACTGTTTGTGCATTTACAATATTCATTGATTTTTGCCATTGAAAAACGTCCAGAAATGTTTGAAGCTACTGACTGAATGAAAGGAGCTGGCATCTCACTCTCTTTGAATCTTCTTTATCATGCTAAGAGGAGCAGGAAAAAGCAAAAAATTTCAGAATTGCACCTTGCAATGCGGAGAAATTACTGTTTGTGCATTTACAATATTCATTGATTTTTGCCATTGAAAAACATCATGTTATTCATGTACCAGAAATGTTTGAAGCTACTGACTGAATGAAAAGAGCTGGCATCTCACTCTCTTTGAATCTTCTTTATCATGCTAAGAGGAGCAGGAAAAAGCAAAAAATTTCAGAATTGCACCTTGCAATGTGGAGAAATTACTGTTTGTGCATTTACAATATTCATTGATTTTTGCCATAGAAAAACGTCCAGAAATGTTTGAAGCTACTGACTGAATGAAAGGAGCTGGCATTTCACTCTCTTTGAATCTTCTTTATCATGCTAAGAGGAGCAGGAAAAAGCAAAAAATTTCAGAATTTCACCTTGCAATGCGGAGAAATTACTGTTTGTGCATTTACAATATTCATTGATTTTTGCCATTGAAAAACATCATGTTATTCATATACCAGAAATGTTTGAAGCTACTGACTGAATGAAAAGAGCTGGAATCTCACTCTCTTTGAATCTTCTTTATCATGCTAAGAGGAGCAGGAAAAAGCAAAACATTTCAGAATTGCACCTTGCAATGCGGAGAAATTACTGTTTGTGCATTTACAATATTCATTGATTTTTGCCATTGAAAAACATCATGTTATTCATATACCAGAAATGTTTGAAGCTACTGACTGAATGAAAAGTGCTGGCATCTCACTCTCTTTGAATCTTCTTTATCATGCTAAGAGGAGCAGGAAAAAGCAAAAAATTTCAGAATTGCACCTTGCAATGTGGAGAAATTACTGTTTGTGCATTTACAATATTCATTGATTTTTGCCATTGAAAAACGTCCAGAAATGTTTGAAGCTACTGACTGAATGAAAGGAGCTGGCATCTCACTCTCTTTGAATCTTCTTTATCATGCTAAGAGGAGCAGGAAAAAGCAAAAAATTTCAGAATTGCACCTTGCAATGCGGAGAAATTACTGTTTGTGCATTTACAATATTCATTGATTTTTGCCCTTGAAAAATATCATGTTATTCATATACCAGAAATGTTTGAAGCTACTGACTGAATGAAAAGAGCTGGCATCTCACTCTCTTTGAATCTTCTTTATCATGCTAAGAGGAGCAGGAAAAAGCAAAAAATTTCAGAATTGCACCTTGCAATGGGGAGAAATTACTGTTTGTGCATTTACAATATTCATTGATTTTTGCAATTGAAAAATGTCCAGAAATGTTTGAAGCTACTGACTGAATGAAAGGAGCTGGCATCTCACTCTCTTTGAATCTTCTTTATCATGCTAAGAGGAGCAGGAAAAAGCAAAACATTTCAGAATTGCACCTTGCAATGCGGAGAAATTACTGTTTGTGCATTTACAATATTCATTGATTTTTGCCATTGAAAAACATCATGTTATTCATATACCAGAAATGTTTGAAGCTACTGACTGAATGAAAAGAGCTGGCATCTCACTCTCTTTGAATCTTCTTTATCATGCTAAGAGGAGCAGGAAAAAGCAAAAAATTTCAGAATTGCACCTTGCAATGTGGAGAAATTACTGTTTGTGCATTTCCAATATTCATTGATTTTTGCCATTGAAAAACGTCCAGAAATGTTTGAAACTACTGACTGAATGAAAGGAGCTGGCATCTCACTCTCTTTGAATCTTCTTTATCATGCTAAGAGGAGCAGGAAAAAGCAAAAAATTTCAGAATTGCACCTTGCAATGCGGAGAAATTACTGTTTGTGCATTTACAATATTCATTGATTTTTGCCCTTGAAAAATATCATGTTATTCATATACCAGAAATGTTTGAAGCTACTGACTGAATGAAAAGAGCTGGCATCTCACTCTCTTTGAATCTTCTTTATCATGCTTAGAGGAGCAAGAAAAAGCAAAAAATTTCAGAATTGCACCTTGCAATGTGGAGAAATTACTGTTTGTGCATTTACAATATTCATTGATTTTTGCCATTGAAAAACGTCCAGAAATGTTTGAAGCTACTGACTGAATGAAAGGAGCTGGCATCTCACTCTCTTTGAATCTTCTTTATCATGCTAAGAGGAGCAGGAAAAAGCAAAAAATTTCAGAATTGCACCTTGCAATGCGGAGAAATTACTGTTTGTGCATTTACAATATTCATTGATTTTTGCCATTGAAAAACATCATGTTATTCATATACCAGAAATGTTTGAAGCTACTGACTGAATGAAAAGAGCTGGCATCTCACTCTCTTTGAATCTTCTTTATCATGCTAAGAGGAGCAGGAAAAAGCTAAAAATTTCAGAATTGCACCTTGCAATATGGAGAAATTACTGTTTGTGCATTTACAATATTCATTGATTTTTGCCATTGAAAAACGTCCAGAAATGTTTGAAGCTACTGACTGAATGAAAGGAGCTGGCATCTCACTCTCTTTGAATCTTCTTTATCATGCTAAGAGGAGCAGGAAAAAGCAAAAAATTTCAGAATTGCACCTTGCAATGCGGAGAAATTACTGTTTGTGCATTTACAAAATTCATTGATTTTTGCCATTGAAAAACATCATGTTATTCATATACCAGAAATGTTTGAAGCTACTGACTGAATGAAAAGAGCTGGCATCTCACTCTCTTTGAATCTTCTTTATCATGCTAAGAGGAGCAGGAAAAAGCAAAAAATTTCAGAATTGGACCTTGCAATGTGGAGAAATTACTGTTTGTGCATTTACAATATTCATTGATTTTTGCCATAGAAAAACGTCCAGAAATGTTTGAAGCTACTGACTGAATGAAAGGAGCTGGCATTTCACTCTCTTTGAATCTTCTTTATCATGCTAAGAGGAGCAGGAAAAAGCAAAAAATTTCAGAATTTCACCTTGCAATGCGGAGAAATTACTGTTTGTGCATTTACAATATTCATTGATTTTTGCCATTGAAAAACATCATGTTATTCATATACCAGAAATGTTTGAAGCTACTGACTGAATGAAAAGAGCTGGCATCTCACTCTCTTTGAATCTTCTTTATCATGCTAAGAGGAGCAGGAAAAAGCAAAAAATTTCAGAATTGCACCTTGCAATGTGGAGAAATTACTGTTTGTGCATTTACAATATTCATTGATTTTTGCCATTGAAAAACGTCCAGAAATGTTTGAAGCTACTGACTGAATGAAAGGAGCTGGCATCTCACTCTCTTTGAATCTTCTTTATCATGCTAAGAGGAGCAGGAAAAAGCAAAAAATTTCAGAATTGCACCTTGCAATGCGTAGAAATTACTGTTTGTGCATTTACAATATTCATTGATTTTTGCCCTTGAAAAATATCATGTTATTCATATACCAGAAATGTTTGAAGCTACTGACTGAATGAAAAGAGCTGGCATCTCACTCTCTTTGAATCTTCTTTATCATGCTAAGAGGAGCAGGAAAAAGCAAAAAATTTCAGAATTGCACCTTGCAATGTGGAGAAATTACTGTTTGTGCATTTACAATATTCATTGATTTTTGCCATTGAAAAACGTCCAGAAATGTTTGAAGCTACTGACTGAATGAAAGGAGCTGGCATCTCACTCTCTTTGAATCTTCTTTATCATGCTAAGAGGAGCAGGAAAAAGCAAAAAATTTCAGAATTGCACCTTGCAATGCGGAGAAATTACTGTTTGTGCATTTACAATATTCATTGATTTTTGCCATTGAAAAACATCATGTTATTCATATACTAGAAATGTTTGAAGCTACTGACTGAATGAAAAGAGCTGGCATCTCACTCTCTTTGAATCTTCTTTATCATGCTAAGAGGAGCAGGAAAAAGCTAAAAATTTCAGAATTGCACCTTGCAATGTGGAGAAATTACTGTTTGTGCATTTACAATATTCATTGATTTTTGCCATTGAAAAACGTCCAGAAATGTTTGAAGCTACTGACTGAATGAAAGGAGCTGGCATCTCACTCTCTTTGAATCTTCTTTATCATGCTAAGAGGAGCAGGAAAAAGCAAAAAATTTCAGAATTGCACCTTGCAATGCGGAGAAATTACTGTTTGTGCATTTACAAAATTCATTGATTTTTGCCATTGAAAAACATCATGTTATTCATATACCAGAAATGTTTGAAGCTACTGACTGAATGAAAAGAGCTGGCATCTCACTCTCTTTGAATCTTCTTTATCATGCTAAGAGGAGCAGGAAAAAGCAAAAAATTTCAGAATTGCACCTTGCAATGTGGAGAAATTACTGTTTGTGCATTTACAATATTCATTGATTTTTGCCATTGAAAAACGTCCAGAAATGTTTGAAGCTACTGACTGAATGAAAGGAGCTGGCATTTCACTCTCTTTGAATCTTCTTTATCATGCTAAGAGGAGCAGGAAAAAGCAAAAAATTTCAGAATTTCACCTTGCAATGCGGAGAAATTACTGTTTGTGCATTTACAATATTCATTGATTTTTGCCATTGAAAAACATCATGTTATTCATATACCAGAAATGTTTGAAGCTACTGACTGAATGAAAAGAGCTGCCATCTCACTCTCTTTGAATCTTCTTTATCATGCTAAGAGGAGCAGGAAAAAGCAAAAAATTTCAGAATTGCACCTTGCAATGTGGAGAAATTACTGTTTGTGCATTTACAATATTCATTGATTTTTGCCATTGAAAAACGTCCAGAAATGTTTGAAGCTACTGACTGAATGAAAGGAGCTGGCATCTAACTCTCTTTGAATCTTCTTTATCATGCTAAGAGGAGCAGGAAAAAGCAAAAAATTTCAGAATTGCACCTTGCAATGCGGAGAAATTACTGTTTGTGCATTTACAATATTCATTGATTTTTGCCATTGAAAAACATCATGTTATTCATATACCAGAAATGTTTGAAGCTACTGACTGAATGAAAAGAGCTGGCATCTCACTCTCTTTGAATCTTCTTTATCATGCTAAGAGGAGCAGGAAAAAGCAAAAAATTTCAGAATTGCACCTTGCAATGTGGAGAAATTACTGTTTGTGCATTTACAATATTCATTGATTTTTGCCATTGAAAAACGTCCAGAAATGTTTGAAGCTACTGACTGAATGAAAGGAGCTGGCATCTCACTCTCTTTGAATCTTCTTTATCATGCTAAGAGGAGCAGGAAAAAGCAAAAAATTTCAGAATTGCACCTTGCAATGCGGAGAAATTACTGTTTGTGCATTTACAATATTCATTGATTTTTGCCATTGAAAAACATCATGTTATTCATGTACCAGAAATGTTTGAAGCTACTGACTGAATGAAAAGAGCTGGCATCTCACTCTCTTTGAATCTTCTTTATCATGCTAAGAGGAGCAGGAAAAAGCAGAAAATTTCAGAATTGCACCTTGCAATGTGGAGAAATTACTGTTTGTGCATTTACAATATTCATTGATTTTTGCCATTGAAAAACGTCCAGAAATGTTTGAAGCTACTGACTGAATGAAAGGAGCTGGCATCTCACTCTCTTTGAATCTTCTTTATCATGCTAAGAGGAGCAGGAAAAAGCAAAAAATTTCAGAATTGCACCTTGCAATGCGGAGAAATTACTGTTTGTGCATTTACAATATTCATTGATTTTTGCCATTGAAAAACATCATGTTATTCATATACCAGAAATGTTTGAAGCTACTGACTGAATGAAAAGAGCTGGCATCTCACTCTCTTTGAATCTTCTTTATCATGCTAAGAGGAGCAGGAAAAAGCAAAAAATTTCAGAATTGCACCTTGCAATGTGGAGAAATTACTGTTTGTGCATTTACAATATTCATTGATTTTTGCCATTGAAAAACGTCCAGAAATGTTTGAAGCTACTGACTGAATGAAAGGAGCTGGCATCTAACTCTCTTTGAATCTTCTTTATCATGCTAAGAGGAGCAGGAAAAAGCAAAAAATTTCAGAATTGCACCTTGCAATGCGGAGAAATTACTGTTTGTGCATTTACAATATTCATTGATTTTTGCCCTTGAAAAATATCATGTTATTCATATACCAGAAATGTTTGAAGCTACTGACTGAATGAAAAGAGCTGGCATCTCAGTCTCTTTGAATCTTCTTTATCATGCTAAGAGGAGCAGGAAAAAGCAAAAAATTTCAGAATTGCACCTTGCAATGTGGAGAAATTACTGTTTGTGCATTTACAATATTCATTGATTTTTGCCATTGAAAAACGTACAGAAATGTTTGAAGCTACTGACTGAATGAAAGGAGCTGGCATCTCACTCTCTTTGAATCTTCTTTATCATGCTAAGAGGAGCAGGAAAAAGCAAAAAATTTCAGAATTGCACCTTGCAATGCGGAGAAATTACTGTTTGTGCATTTACAATATTCATTGATTTTTGCCATTGAAAAACATCATGTTATTCATATACCAGAAATGTTTGAAGCTACTGACTGAATGAAAAGAGCTGGCATCTCACTCTCTTTGAATCTTCTTTATCATGCTAAGAGGAGCAGGAAAAAGCAAAAAATTTCAGAATTGCACCTTGCAATGTGGAGAAATTACTGTTTGTGCATTTACAATATTCATTGATTTTTGCCATTGAAAAACGTCCAGAAATGTTTGAAGCTACTGACTGAATGAAAGGAGCTGGCATCTAACTCTCTTTGAATCTTCTTTATCATGCTAAGAGGAGCAGGAAAAAGCAAAAAATTTCAGAATTGCACCTTGCAATGCGGAGAAATTACTGTTTGTGCATTTACAATATTCATTGATTTTTGCCCTTGAAAAATATCATGTTATTCATATACCAGAAATGTTTGAAGCTACTGACTGAATGAAAAGAGCTGGCATCTCAGTCTCTTTGAATCTTCTTTATCATGCTAAGAGGAGCAGGAAAAAGCAAAAAATTTCAGAATTGCACCTTGCAATGTGGAGAAATTACTGTTTGTGCATTTACAATATTCATTGATTTTTGCCATTGAAAAACGTCCAGAAATGTTTGAAGCTACTGACTGAATGAAAGGAGCTGGCATCTCACTCTCTTTGAATCTTCTTTATCATGCTAAGAGGAGCAGGAAAAAGCAAAAAATTTCAGAATTGCACCTTGCAATGCGGAGAAATTACTGTTTGTGCATTTACAATATTCATTGATTTTTGCCATTGAAAAACATCATGTTATTCATGTACCAGAAATGTTTGAAGCTACTGACTGAATGAAAAGAGCTGGCATCTCACTCTCTTTGAATCTTCTTTATCATGCTAAGAGGAACAGGAAAAAGCAGAAAATTTCAGAATTGCACCTTGCAATGTGGAGAAATTACTGTTTGTGCACTTACAATATTCATTGATTTTTGCCATTGAAAAACGTCCAGAAATGTTTGAAGCTACTGACTGAATGAAAGGAGCTGGCATCTCACTCTCTTTGAATCTTCTTTATCATGCTAAGAGGAGCAGGAAAAAGCAAAAAATTTCAGAATTGCACCTTGCAATGCGGAGAAATTACTGTTTGTGCATTTACAATATTCATTGATTTTTGCCATTGAAAAACATCATGTTATTCATATACCAGAAATGTTTGAAGCTACTGACTGAATGAAAAGAGCTGGCATCTCACTCTCTTTGAATCTTCTTTATCATGCTAAGAGGAGCAGGAAAAAGCAAAAAATTTCAGAATTGCACCTTGCAATGTGGAGAAATTACTGTTTGTGCATTTACAATATTCATTGATTGATTTTTGCCATTGAAAAACGTCCAGAAATGTTTTAAGCTACTGAATGAATGAAAGGAGCTGGCATTTCACTCTCTTTGAATGTTCTTTATCATGCTAAGAGGAGCAGGAAAAAGCAAAAAATTTCAGAATTTCACCTTGCAATGCGGAGAAATTACTGTTTGTGCATTAACAATATTCATTGATTTTTGCCATTGAAAAACATCATGTTATTCATATACCAGAAATGTTTGAAGCTACTGACTGAATGAAAGGAGCTGGCATCTCACTCTCTTTGAATCTTCTTTATCATGCTAAGAGGAGCAGGAAAAAGCAAAAAATTTCAGAATTGCACCTTGCAATGTGGAGAAATTACTGTTTGTGCATTTACAATATTCATTGATTTTTGCCATTGAAAAACGTCCAGAAATGTTTGAAGCTACTGACTGAATGAAAGGAGCTGGCATCTCACTCTCTTTGAATCTTCTTTATCATGCTAAGAGGAGCAGGAAAAAGCAAAAAATTTCAGAATTGCACCTTGCAATGTGGAGAAATTACTGTTTGTGCATTTACAATATTCATTGATTTTTGCCATTGAAAAACGTCCAGAAATGTTTGAAGCTACTGACTGAATGAAAGGAGCTGGCATCTCACTCTCTTTGAATCTTCTTTATCATGCTAAGAGGAGCAGGAAAAAGCAAAAAATTTCAGAATTGCACCTTGCAATGCGGAGAAATTACTGTTTGTGCATTTACAATATTCATTGATTTTTGCCATTGAAAAACATCATGTTATTCATGTACCAGAAATGTTTGAAGCTACTGACTGAATGAAAAGAGCTGGCATCTCACTCTCTTTGAATCTTCTTTATCATGCTAAGAGGAGCAGGAAAAAGCAGAAAATTTCAGAATTGCACCTTGCAATGTGGAGAAATTACTGTTTGTGCATTTACAATATTCATTGATTTTTGCCATTGAAAAACGTCCAGAAATGTTTGAAGCTACTGACTGAATGAAAGGAGCTGGCATCTCACTCTCTTTGAATCTTCTTTATCATGCTAAGAGGAGCAGGAAAAAGCAAAAAATTTCAGAATTGCACCTTGCAATGCGGAGAAATTACTGTTTGTGCATTTACAATATTCATTGATTTTTGCCATTGAAAAACATCATGTTATTCATGTGCCAGAAATGTTTGAAGCTACTGACTGAATGAAAAGAGCTGGCATCTCACTCTCTTTGAATCTTCTTTATCATGCTAAGAGGAGCAGGAAAAAGCAGAAAATTTCAGAATTGCACCTTGCAATGTGGAGAAATTACTGTTTGTGCATTTACAATATTCATTGATTTTTGCCATTGAAAAACGTCCAGAAATGTTTGAAGCTACTGACTGAATGAAAGGAGCTGGCATCTCACTCTCTTTGAATCTTCTTTATCATGCTAAGAGGAGCAGGAAAAAGCAAAAAATTTCAGAATTGCACCTTGCAATGTGGAGAAATTACTGTTTGTGCATTTACAATATTCATTGATTTTTGCCATTGAAAAACGTCCAGAAATGTTTGAAGCTACTGACTGAATGAAAGGAGCTGGCATCTCATTCTCTTTGAATCTTCTTTATCATGCTAAGAGGAGCAGGAAAAAGCAAAAAATTTCAGAATTGCACCTTGCAATGCGGAGAAATTACTGTTTGTGCATTTACAATATTCATTGATTTTTGCCATTGAAAAACGTCCAGAAATGTTTGAAGCTACTGAATGAATGAAAGGAGCTGGCATTTCACTCTCTTTGAATGTTCTTTATCATGCTAAGAGGAGCAGGAAAAAGCAAAAAATTTCAGAATTGCACCTTGCAATGCGGAGAAATTACTGTTTGTGCATTTACAATATTCATTGATTTTTGCCATTGAAAAACATCATGTTATTCATATACTAGAAATGTTTGAAGCTACTGACTGAATGAAAAGAGCTGGCATCTCACTCTCTTTGAATCTTCTTTATCATGCTAAGAGGAGCAGGAAAAAGCTAAAAATTTCAGAATTGCACCTTGCAATGTGGAGAAATTACTGTTTGTGCATTTACAATATTCATTGATTTTTGCCATTGAAAAACGTCCAGAAATGTTTGAAGCTACTGACTGAATGAAAGGAGCTGGCATCTCACTCTCTTTGAATCTTCTTTATCATGCTAAGAGGAGCAGGAAAAAGCAAAAAATTTCAGAATTGCACCTTGCAATGCGGAGAAATTACTGTTTGTGCATTTACAAAATTCATTGATTTTTGCCATTGAAAAACATCATGTTATTCATATACCAGAAATGTTTGAAGCTACTGACTGAATGAAAAGAGCTGGCATCTCACTCTCTTTGAATCTTCTTTATCATGCTAAGAGGAGCAGGAAAAAGC
The DNA here is from genome assembly GCF_046119375.1 of Phyllobates terribilis. Lineage (NCBI taxonomy): Eukaryota > Metazoa > Chordata > Amphibia > Anura > Dendrobatidae > Phyllobates > Phyllobates terribilis. The sequence continues at coordinate 1,585,138 of NW_027363184.1, read as the reverse complement.
AAAAAATTTCAGAATTGCACCTTGCAATGTGGAGAAATTACTGTTTGTGCATTTACAATATTCATTGATTTTTGCCATTGAAAAACGTCCAGAAATGTTTGAAGCTACTGACTGAATGAAAGGAGCTGGCATTTCACTCTCTTTGAATCTTCTTTATCATGCTAAGAGGAGCAGGAAAAAGCAAAAAATTTCAGAATTTCACCTTGCAATGCGGAGAAATTACTGTTTGTGCATTTACAATATTCATTGATTTTTGCCATTGAAAAACATCATGTTATTCATATACCAGAAATGTTTGAAGCTACTGACTGAATGAAAAGAGCTGGCATCTCACTCTCTTTGAATCTTCTTTATCATGCTAAGAGGAGCAGGAAAAAGCAAAAAATTTCAGAATTGCACCTTGCAATGTGGAGAAATTACTGTTTGTGCATTTACAATATTCATTGATTTTTGCCATTGAAAAACGTCCAGAAATGTTTGAAGCTACTGACTGAATGAAAGGAGCTGGCATCTAACTCTCTTTGAATCTTCTTTATCATGCTAAGAGGAGCAGGAAAAAGCAAAAAATTTCAGAATTGCACCTTGCAATGCGGAGAAATTACTGTTTGTGCATTTACAATATTCATTGATTTTTGCCATTGAAAAACATCATGTTATTCATATTCCAGAAATGTTTGAAGCTACTGACTGAATGAAAAGAGCTGGCATCTCACTCTCTTTGAATCTTCTTTATCATGCTAAGAGGAGCAGGAAAAAGCAAAAAATTTCAGAATTGCACCTTGCAATGTGGAGAAATTACTGTTTGTGCATTTACAATATTCATTGATTTTTGCCATTGAAAAACGTCCAGAAATGTTTGAAGCTACTGACTGAATGAAAGGAGCTGGCATCTCACTCTCTTTGAATCTTCTTTATCATGCTAAGAGGAGCAGGAAAAAGCAAAAAATTTCAGAATTGCACCTTGCAATGCGGAGAAATTACTGTTTGTGCATTTACAATATTCATTGATTTTTGCCATTGAAAAACATCATGTTATTCATGTACCAGAAATGTTTGAAGCTACTGACTGAATGAAAAGAGCTGGCATCTCACTCTCTTTGAATATTCTTTATCATGCTAAGAGGAGCAGGAAAAAGCAGAAAATTTCAGAATTGCACCTTGCAATGTGGAGAAATTACTGTTTGTGCATTTACAATATTCATTGATTTTTGCCATTGAAAAACGTCCAGAAATGTTTGAAGCTACTGACTGAATGAAAGGAGCTGGCATCTCACTCTCTTTGAATCTTCTTTATCATGCTAAGAGGAGCAGGAAAAATCAAAAAATTTCAGAATTGCACCTTGCAATGCGGAGAAATTACTGTTTGTGCATTTACAATATTCATTGATTTTTGCCATTGAAAAACATCATGTTATTCATATACCAGAAATGTTTGAAGCTACTGACTGAATGAAAAGAGCTGGCATCTCACTCTCTTTGAATCTTCTTTATCATGCTAAGAGGAGCAGGAAAAAGCAAAAAATTTCAGAATTGCACCTTGCAATGTGGAGAAATTACTGTTTGTGCATTTACAATATTCATTGATTTTTGCCATTGAAAAACGTCCAGAAATGTTTGAAGCTACTGACTGAATGAAAGGAGCTGGCATCTAACTCTCTTTGAATCTTCTTTATCATGCTAAGAGGAGCAGGAAAAAGCAAAAAATTTCAGAATTGCACCTTGCAATGCGGAGAAATTACTGTTTGTGCATTTACAATATTCATTGATTTTTGCCCTTGAAAAATATCATGTTATTCATATACCAGAAATGTTTGAAGCTACTGACTGAATGAAAAGAGCTGGCATCTCAGTCTCTTTGAATCTTCTTTATCATGCTAAGAGGAGCAGGAAAAAGCAAAAAATTTCAGAATTGCACCTTGCAATGTGGAGAAATTACTGTTTGTGCATTTACAATATTCATTGATTTTTGCCATTGAAAAACGTGCAGAAATGTTTGAAGCTACTGACTGAATGAAAGGAGCTGGCATCTCACTCTCTTTAAATCTTCTTTATCATGCTAAGAGGAGCAGGAAAAAGCAAAAAATTTCAGAATTGCACCTTGCAATGCGGAGAAATTACTGTTTGTGCATTTACAATATTCATTGATTTTTGCTATTGAAAAACATCATGTTATTCATGTACCAGAAATGTTTGAAGCTACTGACTGAATGAAAAGAGCTGGCAACTCACTCTCTTTGAATCTTCTTTATCATGCTAAGAGGAACAGGAAAAAGCAGAAAATTTCAGAATTGCACCTTGCAATGTGGAGAAATTACTGTTTGTGCACTTACAATATTCATTGATTTTTGCCATTGAAAAACGTCCAGAAATGTTTGAAGCTACTGACTGAATGAAAGGAGCTGGCATCTCACTCTCTTTGAATCTTCTTTATCATGCTAAGAGGAGCAGGAAAAAGCAAAAAATTTCAGAATTGCACCTTGCAATGCGGAGAAATTACTGTTTGTGCATTTACAATATTCATTGATTTTTGCCATTGAAAAACATCATGTTATTCATATACCAGAAATGTTTGAAGCTACTGACTGAATGAAAAGAGCTGGCATCTCACTCTCTTTGAATCTTCTTTATCATGCTAAGAGGAGCAGGAAAAAGCAAAAAATTTCAGAATTGCACCTTGCAATGTGGAGAAATTACTGTTTGTGCATTTACAATATTCATTGATTGATTTTTGCTATTGAAAAACGTCCAGAAATGTTTTAAGCTACTGAATGAATGAAAGGAGCTGGCATTTCACTCTCTTTGAATGTTCTTTATCATGCTAAGAGGAGCAGGAAAAAGCAAAAAATTTCAGAATTTCACCTTGCAATGCGGAGAAATTACTGTTTGTGCATTAACAATATTCATTGATTTTTGCCATTGAAAAACATCATGTTATTCATATACCAGAAATGTTTGAAGCTACTGACTGAATGAAAGGAGCTGGCATCTCACTCTCTTTGAATCTTCTTTATCATGCTAAGAGGAGCAGGAAAAAGCAAAAAATTTCAGAATTGCACCTTGCAATGTGGAGAAATTACTGTTTGTGCATTTACAATATTCATTGATTTTTGCCATTGAAAAACGTCCAGAAATGTTTGAAGCTACTGACTGAATGAAAGGAGCTGGCATCTCACTCTCTTTGAATCTTCTTTATCATGCTAAGAGGAGCAGGAAAAAGCAAAAAATTTCAGAATTGCACCTTGCAATGTGGAGAAATTACTGTTTGTGCATTTACAATATTCATTGATTTTTGCCATTGAAAAACGTCCAGAAATGTTTGAAGCTACTGACTGAATGAAAGGAGCTGGCATCTCACTCTCTTTGAATCTTCTTTATCATGCTAAGAGGAGCAGGAAAAAGCAAAAAATTTCAGAATTGCACCTTGCAATGCGGAGAAATTACTGTTTGTGCATTTACAATATTCATTGATTTTTGCCATTGAAAAACATCATGTTATTCATGTACCAGAAATGTTTGAAGCTACTGACTGAATGAAAAGAGCTGGCATCTCACTCTCTTTGAATCTTCTTTATCATGCTAAGAGGAGCAGGAAAAAGCAGAAAATTTCAGAATTGCACCTTGCAATGTGGAGAAATTACTGTTTGTGCATTTACAATATTCATTGATTTTTGCCATTGAAAAACGTCCAGAAATGTTTGAAGCTACTGACTGAATGAAAGGAGCTGGCATCTCACTCTCTTTGAATCTTCTTTATCATGCTAAGAGGAGCAGGAAAAAGCAAAAAATTTCAGAATTGCACCTTGCAATGCGGAGAAATTACTGTTTGTGCATTTACAATATTCATTGATTTTTGCCATTGAAAAACATCATGTTATTCATGTACCAGAAATGTTTGAAGCTACTGACTGAATGAAAAGAGCTGGCATCTCACTCTCTTTGAATCTTCTTTATCATGCTAAGAGGAGCAGGAAAAAGCAGAAAATTTCAGAATTGCACCTTGCAATGTGGAGAAATTACTGTTTGTGCATTTACAATATTCATTGATTTTTGCCATTGAAAAACGTCCAGAAATGTTTGAAGCTACTGACTGAATGAAAGGAGCTGGCATCTCACTCTCTTTGAATCTTCTTTATCATGCTAAGAGGAGCAGGAAAAAGCAAAAAATTTCAGAATTGCACCTTGCAATGTGGAGAAATTACTGTTTGTGCATTTACAATATTCATTGATTTTTGCCATTGAAAAACGTCCAGAAATGTTTGAAGCTACTGACTGAATGAAAGGAGCTGGCATCTCATTCTCTTTGAATCTTCTTTATCATGCTAAGAGGAGCAGGAAAAAGCAAAAAATTTCAGAATTGCACCTTGCAATGCGGAGAAATTACTGTTTGTGCATTTACAATATTCATTGATTTTTGCCATTGAAAAACGTCCAGAAATGTTTGAAGCTACTGAATGAATGAAAGGAGCTGGCATTTCACTCTCTTTGAATGTTCTTTATCATGCTAAGAGGAGCAGGAAAAAGGAAAAAATTTCAGAATTTCACCTTGCAATGCGGAGAAATTACTGTTTGTGCATTAACAATATTCATTGATTTTTGCCATTGAAAAACATCATGTTATTCATATACCAGAAATGTTTGAAGCTACTGACTGAATGAAAGGAGCTGGCATCTCACTCTCTTTGAATCTTCTTTATCATGCTAAGAGGAGCAGGAAAAAGCAAAAAATTTCAGAATTGCACCTTGCAATGCGGAGAAATTACTGTTTGTGCATTTACAATATTCATTGATTTTTGCCATTGAAAAACATCATGTTATTCATATACCAGAAATGTTTGAAGCTACTGACTGAATGAAAAGAGCTGGCATCTCACTCTCTTTGAATCTTCTTTATCATGCTAAGAGGAGCAGGAAAAAGCAAAAAATTTCAGAATTGCACCTTGCAATGTGGAGAAATTACTGTTTGTGCATTTACAATATTCATTGATTTTTGCCATTGAAAAACGTCCAGAAATGTTTGAAGCTACTGACTGAATGAAAGGAGCTGGCATCTCACTCTCTTTGAATCTTCTTTATCATGCTAAGAGGAGCAGGAAAAAGCAAAAAATTTCAGAATTGCACCTTGCAATGCGGAGAAATTACTGTTTGTGCATTTACAAAATTCATTGATTTTTGCCATTGAAAAATATCATGTTATTCATATACCAGAAATGTTTGAAGCTACTGACTGAATGAAAAGAGCTGGCATCTCACTCTCTTTGAATCTTCTTTATCATGCTAAGAGGAGCAGGAAAAAGCAAAAAATTTCAGAATTGCACCTTGCAATGTGGAGAAATTACTGTTTGTGCATTTACAATATTCATTGATTGATTTTTGCCATTGAAAAACGTCCAGAAATGTTTGAAGCTACTGAATGAATGAAAGGAGCTGGCATTTCACTCTCTTTGAATGTTCTTTATCATGCTAAGAGGAGCAGGAAAAAGCAAAAAATTTCAGAATTTCACCTTGCAATGCGGAGAAATTACTGTTTGTGCATTTACAATATTCATTGATTTTTGCCATTGAAAAACATCATGTTATTCATATACCAGAAATGTTTGAAGCTACTGACTGAATGAAAGGAGCTGGCATCTCACTCTCTTTGAATCTTCTTTATCATGCTAAGAGGAGCAGGAAAAAGCAAAAAATTTCAGAATTGCACCTTGCAATGTGGAGAAATTACTGTTTGTGCATTTACAATATTCATTGATTTTTGCCATTGAAAAACGTCCAGAAATGTTTGAAGCTACTGACTGAATGAAAGGAGCTGGCATCTCACTCTCTTTGAATCTTCTTTATCATGCTAAGAGGAGCAGGAAAAAGCAAAAAATTTCAGAATTGCACCTTGCAATGTGGAGAAATTACTGTTTGTGCATTTACAATATTCATTGATTTTTGCCATTGAAAAACGTACAGAAATGTTTGAAGCTACTGACTGAATGAAAGGAGCTGGCATCTCACTCTCTTTGAATCTTCTTTATCATGCTAAGAGGAGCAGGAAAAAGCAAAAAATTTCAGAATTGCACCTTGCAATGCGGAGAAATTACTGTTTGTGCATTTACAATATTCATTGATTTTTGCCATTGAAAAACATCATGTTATTCATATACCAGAAATGTTTGAAGCTACTGACTGAATGAAAAGAGCTGGCATCTCACTCTCTTTGAATCTTCTTTATCATGCTAAGAGGAGCAGGAAAAAGCAAAAAATTTCAGAATTGTACCTTGCAATGTGGAGAAATTACTGTTTGTGCATTTACAATATTCATTGATTTTTGCCATTGAAAAACGTCCAGAAATGTTTGAAGCTACTGACTGAATGAAAGGAGCTGGCATCTCACTCTCTTTGAATCTTCTTTACCATGCTAAGAGGAGCAGGAAAAAGCAAAAAATTTCAGAATTGCACCTTGCAATGCGGAGAAATTACTGTTTGTGCATTTACAAAATTCATTGATTTTTGCCACTGAAAAATATCATGTTATTCATATACCAGAAATGTTTGAAGCTACTGACTGATTGAAAAGAGCTGGCATCTCACTCTCTTTGAATCTTCTTTATCATGCTAAGAGGAGCAGGAAAAAGCAGAAAATTTCAGAATTGCACCTTGCAATGTGGAGAAATTACTGTTTGTGCATTTACAATATTCATTGATTTTTGCCATTGAAAAACGTCCAGAAATGTTTGAAGCTACTGACTGAATGAAAGGAGCTGGCATCTCACTCTCTTTGAGTCTTCTTTATCATGCTAAGAGGAGCAGGAAAAAGCAAAAAATTTCAGAATTGCACCTTGCAATGCGGAGAAATTACTGTTTGTGCATTTACAATATTCATTGATTTTTGCCATTGAAAAACATCATGTTATTCATATACCAGAAATGTGTGAAGCTACTGACTGAATGAAAAGAGCTGGCATCTCACTCTCTTTGAATCTTCTTTATCATGCTAAGAGGAGCAGGAAAAAGCAAAAAATTTCAGAATTGCACCTTGCAATGTGGAGAAATTACTGTTTGTGCATTTACAATATTCATTGATTAGTTTTTTGCCATTGAAAAACGTCCAGAAATGTTTGAAGCTACTGAATGAATGAAAGGAGCTGGCATTTCACTCTCTTTGAATGTTCTTTATCATGCTAAGAGGAGCAGGAAAAAGCAAAAAATTTCAGAATTTCACCTTGCAATGCGGAGAAATTACTGTTTGTGCATTTACAATATTCATTGATTTTTGCCATTGAAAAACATCATGTTATTCATATACCAGAAATGTTTGAAGCTACTGACTGAATGAAAGGAGCTGGCATCTCACTCTCTTTGAATCTTCTTTATCATGCTAAGAGGAGCAGGAAAAAGCAAAAAATTTCAGAATTGCACCATGCAATGTGGAGAAATTACTGTTTGTGCATTTACAATATTCATTGATTTTTGCCATTGAAAAACGTCCAGAAATGTTTGAAGCTACTGACTGAATGAAAGGAGCTGGCATCTCACTCTCTTTGAATCTTCTTTATCACGCTAAGAGGAGCAGAAAAAAGCAAAAAATTTCAGAATTGCACCTTGCAATGCGGAGAAATTACTGTTTGTGCATTTACAATATTCATTGATTTTTGCCATTGAAAAACATCATGTTATTCATATACCAGAAATGTTTGAAGCTACTGACTGAATGAAAAGAGCTGGCTTCTCACTCTCTTTGAATCTTCTTTATCATGCTAAGAGGAGCAGGAAAAAGCAAAAAATTTCAGAATTGCACCTTGCAATGTGGAGAAATTACTGTTTGTGCATTTACAATATTCATTGATTTTTGCCACTGAAAAACTTCCAGAAATGTTTGAAGCTACTGACTGAATGAAAGGAGCTGGCATCTCACTCTCTTTGAATCTTCTTTATCATGCTAAGAGGAGCAGGAAAAAGCAAAAAATTTCAGAATTGCACCTTGCAATGCGGAGAAATTACTGTTTGTGCATTTACAATATTCATTGATTTTTGCCATTGAAAAACATCATGTTATTCATATACCAGAAATGTTTGAAGCTACTGACTGAATGAAAAGAGATGGCATCTCACTCTCTTTGAATCTTCTTTATCATGCTAAGAGGAGCAGGAAAAAGCAAAAAATTTCAGAATTGCACCTTGCAATGTGGAGAAATTACTGTTTGTGCATTTACAATATTCATTGATTTTTTCCATTGAAAAAACGTCCAGAAATGTTTGAAGCTACGGACTGAAAGAAAGGAGCTGGCATCTCACTCTCTTTGAATCTTCTTTATCATGCTAAGAGGAGCAGGAAAAAGCAAAAAATTTCAGAATTGCACCTTGCAATGCGGAGAAATTACTGTTTGTGCATTTACAAAATTCATTGATTTTTGCCATTGAAAAACATCAGGTTATTCATATACCAGAAATGTTTGAAGCTACTGACTGAATGAAAAGAGCTGGCATCTCACTCTCTTTGAATCTTCTTTATCATGCTAAGAGGAGCAGGAAAAAGCAAAAAATTTCAGAATTGCACCTTGCAATGTGGAGAAATTACTGTTTGTGCATTTACAATATTCATTGATTTTTGCCATTGAAAAACGTCCAGAAATGTTTGAAGCTACTGACTGAATGAAAGGAGCTGGCATCTCACTCTCTTTGAATCTTCTTTATCATGCTAAGAGTAGCAGGAAAAAGCAAAAAATTTCAGAATTGCACCTTGCAATGCGGAGAAATTACTGTTTGTGCATTTACAATATTCATTGATTTTTGCCATTGAAAAACATCATGTTATTCATGTACCATAAATGTTTGAAGCTACAGACTGAATGAAAAGAGCTGGCATCTCACTCTCTTTGAATCTTCTTTATCATGCTAAGAGGAGCAGGAAAAAGCAAAAAATTTCAGAATTGCACCTTGCAATGTGGAGAAATTACGGTTTGTGCATTGACAATATTCATTGATTTTTGCCATTGAAAAACGTCCAGAAATGTTTGAAGCTACTGACTGAATGAAAGGAGCTGGCATCTCACTCTCTTTGAATCTTCTTTATCATGCTAAGAGGAGCAGGAAAAAGCAAAAAATTTCAGAATTGCACTTTGCAATGCGGAGAAATTACTGTTTGTGCATTTACAATATTCATTGATTTTTGCCATTGAAAAACATCATGTTATTCATATACCAGAAATGTTTGAAGCTACTGACTGAATGAAAAGAGCTGGCATCTCACTCTCTTTGAATCTTCTTTATCATGCTAAGAGGAGCAGGAAAAAGCAAAAAATTTCAGAATTGCACCTTGCAATGTGGAGAAATTACTGTTTGTGCATTTACAATATTCATTGATTTTTGCCATTGAAAAACGTCCAGAAATGTTTGAAGCTACTGACTGAATGAAAGGAGCTGGCATCTCACTCTCTGTGAATCTTCTTTATCATGCTAAGAGGAGCAGGAAAAAGCAAAAAATTTCAGAATTGCACCTTGCAATGCGGAGAAATTACTGTTTGTGCATTTACAATATTCATTGATTTTTGCCATTGAAAAACATCATGTTATTCATATACCAGAAATGTTTGAAGCTACTGACTGAATGAAAAGAGCTGGCATCTCACTCTCTTTGAATCTTCTTTATCATGCTAAGAGGAGCAGGAAAAAGCAAAAAATTTCAGAATTGCACCTTGCAATGTGGAGAAATTACTGTTTGTGTATTTACAATATTCATTGATTTTTGCCATTGAAAAACTTCCAGAAATGTTTGAAGCTACTGACTGAATGAAAGGAGCTGGCATCTCACTCTCTTTGAATCTTCTTTATCATGCTAAGAGGAGCAGGAAAAAGCAAAAAATTTCAGAATTGCAACTTGCAATGCGGAGAAATTACTGTTTGTGCATTTACAATATTCATTGATTTTTGCCATTGAAAAACATCATGTTATTCATATACCAGAAATGTTTGAAGCTACTGACTGAATGAAAAGAGATGGCATCTCACTCTCTTTGAATCTTCTTTATCATGCTAAGAGGAGCAGGAAAAAGCAAAAAATTTCAGAATTGCAACTTGCAATGTGGAGAAATTACTGTTTGTGCATTTACAATATTCATTGATTTTTGCCATTGAAAAACGTCCAGAAATGTTTGAAGCTACTGACTGAATGAAAGGAGCTGGCATCTCACTCTCTTTGAATCTTCTTTATCATGCTAAGAGGAGCAGGAAAAAGCAAAAAATTTCAGAATTGCACCTTGCAATGCGGAGAAATTACTGTTTGTGCATTTACAATATTCATTGATTTTTGCCATTGAAAAACATCATGTTATTCATGTACCATAAATGTTTGAAGCTACAGACTGAATGAAAAGAGCTGGCATCTCACTCTCTTTGAATCTTCTTTAACATGCTAAGAGGAGCAGGAAAAAGCAGAAAATTTCAGAATTGCACCTTGCAATGTGGAGAAATTACGGTTTGTGCATTGACAATATTCATTGATTTTTGCCATTGAAAAACGTCCAGAAATGTTTAAAGCTACTGACTGAATGAAAGGAGCTGGCATCTCACTCTCTTTGAATCTTCTTTATCATGCTAAGAGGAGCAGGAAAAAGCAAAAAATTTCAGAATTGCACCTTGCAATGTGGAGAAATTACTGTTTGTGCATTTACAATATTCATTGATTTTTGCCATTGAAAAACGTCCAGAAATGTTTGAAGCTACTGACTGAATGAAAGGAGCTGGCATCTCACTCTCTTTGAATCTTCTTTATCATGCTAAGAGGAGCAGGAAAAAGCAAAAAATTTCAGAATTGCACCTTGCAATGCGGAGAAATTACTGTTTGTGCATTTACAATATTCATTGATTTTTGCCATTGAAAAACATCATGTTATTCATATACCAGAAATGTTTGAAGCTACTGACTGAATGAAAAGAGCTGGCATCTCACTCTCTTTGAATCTTCTTTATCATGCTAAGAGGAGCAGGAAAAAGCAAAAAATTTCAGAATTGCACCTTGCAATGTGGAGAAATTACTGTTTGTGCATTTACAATATTCATTGATTTTTGCCATTGAAAAACGTCCAGAAATGTTTGAAGCTACTGACTGAATGAAAGGAGCTGGCATCTCACTCTCTTTGAATCTTCTTTATCATGCTAAGAGGAGCAGGAAAAAGCAAAAAAATTCAGAATTGCACCTTGCAATGCGGAGAAATTACTGTTTGTGCATTTACAAAATTCATTGATTTTTGCCATTGAAAAATATCATGTTATTCATATACCAGAAATGTTTGAAGCTACTGACTGAATGAAAAGAGCTGGCATCTCACTCTCTTTGAATCTTCTTTATCATGCTAAGAGGAGCAGGAAAAAGCAGAAAATTTCAGAATTGCACCTTGCAATGTGGAGAAATTACTGTTTGTGCATTTACAATATTCATTGATTTTTGCCATTGAAAAACGTCCAGAAATGTTTGAAGCTACTGACTGAATGAAAGGAGCTGGCATCTCACTCTCTTTGAATCTTCTTTATCATGCTAAGAGGAGCAGGAAAATGCAAAAAATTTCAGAATTGCACCTTGCAATGCGGAGAAATTACTGTTTGTGCATTTACAATATTCATTGATTTTTGCCATTGAAAAACATCATGTTATTCATATACCAGAAATGTTTGAAGCTACTGACTGAATGAAAAGAGCTGGCATCTCACTCTCTTTGAATCTTCTTTATCATGCTAAGAGGAGCAGGAAAAAGCAAAAAATTTCAGAATTGCACCTTGCAATGTGGAGAAATTACTGTTTGTGCATTTACAATATTCATTGATTGATTTTTGCCATTGAAAAACGTCCAGAAGTGTTTGAAGCTACTGAATGAATGAAAGGAGCTGGCATTTCACTCTCTTTGAATGTTCTTTATCATGCTAAGAGGAGCAGGAAAAAGCAAAAAATTTCAGAATTTCACCTTGCAATGCGGAGAAATTACTGTTTGTGCATTTACAATATTCATTGATTTTTGCCATTGAAAAACATCATGTTATTCATATACCAGAAATGTTTGAAGCTACTGACTGAATGAAAGGAGCTGGCATCTCACTCTCTTTGAATCTTCTTTATCATGCTAAGAGGAGCAGGAAAAAGCAAAAAATTTCAGAATTGCACCTTGCAATGTGGAGAAATTACTGTTTGTGCATTTACAATATTCATTGATTTTTGCCATTGAAAAACGTCCAGAAATGTTTGAAGCTACTGACTGAATGAAAGGAGCTGGCATCTCACTCTCTTTGAATCTTCTTTATCATGCTAAGAGGAGCAGGAAAAAGCAAAAAATTTCAGAATTGCACCTTGCAATGTGGAGAAATTACTGTTTGTGCATTTACAATATTCATTGATTTTTGCCATTGAAAAACGTCCAGAAATGTTTGAAGCTACTGACTGAATGAAAGGAGCTGGCATCTCACTCTCTTTGAATCTTCTTTATCATGCTAAGAGGAGCAGGAAAAAGCAAAAAATTTCAGAATTGCACCTTGCAATGCGGAGAAATTACTGTTTGTGCATTTACAATATTCATTGATTTTTGCCATTGAAAAACATCATGATATTCATATACCAGAAATGTTTGAAGCTACTGACTAAATGAAAAGAGCTGGCATCTCACTCTCTTTGAATCTTCTTTATCATGTTAAGAGGAGCAGGAAAAAGCAAAAAATTTCAGAATTGCACCTTGCAATGTGGAGAAATTACTGTTTGTGCATTTACAATATTCATTGATTTTTGCCATTGAAAAACGTCCAGAAATGTTTGAAGCTACTGACTGAATGAAAGGAGCTGGCATCTCACTCTCTTTGAATCTTCTTTATCATGCTAAGAGGAGCAGGAAAAAGCAAAAAATTTCAGAATTGCACCTTGCAATGCGGAGAAATTACTGTTTGTGCATTTACAAAATTCATTGATTTTTGCCACTGAAAAATATCATGTTATTCATATACCAGAAATGTTTGAAGCTACTGACTGAATGAAAAGAGCTGGCATCTCACTCTCTTTGAATCTTCTTTATCATGCTAAGAGGAGCAGGAAAAAGCAGAAAATTTCAGAATTGCACCTTGCAATGTGGAGAAATTACTGTTTGTGCATTTACAATATTCATTGATTTTTGCCATTGAAAAACGTCCAGAAATGTTTGAAGCTACTGACTGAATGAAAGGAGCTGGCATCTCACTCTCTTTGAATCTTCTTTATCATGCTAAGAGGAGCAGGAAAAAGCAAAAAAATTCAGAATTGCACCTTGCAATGCGGAGAAATTACTGTTTGTGCATTTACAATATTCATTGATTTTTGCCATTGAAAAACATCATGTTATTCATATACCAGAAATGTGTGAAGCTACTGACTGAATGAAAAGAGCTGGCATCTCACTCTCTTTGAATCTTCTTTATCATGCTAAGAGGAGCAGGAAAAAGCAAAAAATTTCAGAATTGCACCTTGCAATGTGGAGAAATTACTGTTTGTGCATTTACAATATTTATTGATTAGTTTTTTGCCATTGAAAAACGTTCAGAAATGTTTGAAGCTACTGAATGAATGAAAGGAGCTGGCATTTCACTCTCTTTGAATGTTCTTTATCATGCTAAGAGGAGCAGGAAAAAGCAAAAAATTTCAGAATTTCACCTTGCAATGCGAAGAAATTACTATTTGTGCATTTACAATATTCATTGATTTTTGCCATTGAAAAACATCATGTTATTCATATACCAGAAATGTTTGAAGCTACTGACTGAATGAAAGGAGCTGGCATCTCACTCTCTTTGAATCTTCTTTATCATGCTAAGAGGAGCAGGAAAAAGCAAAAAATTTCAGAATTGCACCTTGCAATGTGGAGAAATTACTGTTTGTGCATTTACAATATTCATTGATTTTTGCCATTGAAAAACGTCCAGAAATGTTTGAAGCTACTGACTGAATGAAAGGAGCTGGCATCTCACTCTCTTTGAATCTTCTTTATCATGCTAAGAGGAGCAGGAAAAAGCAAAAAATTTCAGAATTGCACCTTGCAATGCGGAGAAATTACTGTTTGTGCATTTACAATATTCATTGATTTTTGCCATTGAAAAACATCATGTTATTCATATACCAGAAATGTTTGAAGCTACTGACTGAATGAAAAGAGCTGGCATCTCACTCTCTTTGAATCTTCTTTATCATGCTAAGAGGAGCAGGAAAAAGCAAAAAAATTCAGAATTGCACCTTGCAATGTGGAGAAATTACTGTTTGTGCATTTACAATATTCATTGATTTTTGCCATTGAAAAACATCATGTTATTCATATACCAGAAATGTTTGAAGCTACTGACTGAATGAAAAGATCTGGCATCTCACTCTCTTTGAATCTTCTTTATCATGCTAAGAGGAGCAGGAAAAAGCAAAAAATTTCAGAATTGCACCTTGCAATGTGGAGAAATTACTGTTTGTGCATTTACAATATTCATTGATTTTTGCCATTGAAAAACGTCCAGAAATGTTTGAAGCTACTGACTGGAGCTGGCATCTCACTCTCTGTGAATCTTCTTTATCATGCTAAGAGGAGCAGGAAAAAGCAAAAAATTTCAGAATTGCACCTTGCAATGCGGAGAAATTACTGTTTGTGCATTTACAATATTCATTGATTTTTGCCATTGAAAAACATCATGTTATTCATATACCAGAAATGTTTGAAGCTACTGACTGAATGAAAAGAGCTGGCTTCTCACTCTCTTTGAATCTTCTTTATCATGCTAAGAGGAGCAGGAAAAAGCAAAAAATTTCAGAATTGCACCTTGCAATGTGGAGAAATTACTGTTTGTGCATTTAGAATATTCATTGATTTTTGCCATTGAAAAACTTCCAGAAATGTTTGAAGCTACTGACTGAATGAAAGGAGCTGGCATCTCACTCTCTTTGAATCTTCTTTATCATGCTAAGAGGAGCAGGAAAAAGCAAAAAATTTCAGAATTGCACCTTGCAATGCGGAGAAATTACTGTTTGTGCATTTACAATATTCATTGATTTTTGCCATTGAAAAACATCATGTTATTCATATACCAGAAATGTTTGAAGCTACTGACTGAATGAAAAGAGATGGCATCTCACTCTCTTTGAATCTTCTTTATCATGCTAAGAGGAGCAGGAAAAAGCAAAAAATTTCAGAATTGCACCTTGCAATGTGGAGAAATTACTGTTTGTGCATTTACAATATTCATTGATTTTTGCCATTGAAAAACGTCCAGAAATGTTTGAAGCTACGGACTGAAAGAAAGGAACTGGCATCTCACTCTCTTTGAATCTTCTTTATCATGCTAAGAGGAGCAGGAAAAAGCAAAAAATTTCAGAATTGCACCTTGCAATGCGGAGCAATTACTGTTTGTGCATTTACAAAATTCATTGATTTTGCCATTGAAAAACATCAGGTTATTCATATACCAGAAATGTTTGAAGCTACTGACTGAATGAAAAGAGCTGGCATCTCACTCTCTTTGAATCTTCTTTATCATGCTAAGAGGAGCAGGAAAAAGCAAAAAATTTCAGAATTGCACCTTGCAATGTGGAGAAATTACTGTTTGTGCATTTACAATATTCATTGATTTTTGCCATTGAAAAACGTCCAGAAATGTTTGAAGCTACTGACTGAATGAAAGGAGCTGGCATCTCACTCTCTTTGAATCTTCTTTATCATGCTAAGAGGAGCAGGAAAAAGCAAAAAATTTCAGAATTGCACCTTGCAATGCGGAGAAATTACTGTTTGTGCATTTACAATATTCATTGATTTTTGCCATTGAAAAACATCATGTTATTCATGTACCATAAATGTTTGAAGCTACAGACTGAATGAAAAGAGCTGGCATCTCACTCTCTTTGAATCTTCTTTATCATGCTAAGAGGAGCAGGAAAAAGCAAAAAATTTCAGAATTGCACCTTGCAATGTGGAGAAATTACGGTTTGTGCATTGACAATATTCATTGATTTTTGCCATTGAAAAACGTCCAGAAATGTTTGAAGCTACTGACTGAATGAAAGGAGCTGGCATCTCACTCTCTTTGAATCTTCTTTATCATGCTAAGAGGAGCAGGAAAAAGCAAAAAATTTCAGAATTTCACTTTGCAATGCGGAGAAATTACTGTTTGTGCATTTACAATATTCATTGATTTTTGCCATTGAAAAACATCATGTTATTCATATACCAGAAATGTTTGAAGCTACTGACTGAATGAAAAGAGCTGGCATCTCACTCTCTTTGAATCTTCTTTATCATGCTAAGAGGAGCAGGAAAAAGCAAAAAATTTCAGAATTGCACCTTGCAATGTGGAGAAATTACTGTTTGTGCATTTACAATATTCATTGATTTTTGCCATTGAAAAACGTCCAGAAATGTTTGAAGCTACTGACTGAATGAAAGGAGCTGGCATCTCACTCTCTGTGAATCTTCTTTATCATGCTAAGAGGAGCAGGAAAAAGCAAAAAATTTCAGAATTGCACCTTGCAATGCGGAGAAATTACTGTTTGTGCATTTACAATATTCATTGATTTTTGCCATTGAAAAACATCATGTTTTTCATATACCAGAAATGTTTGAAGCTACTGACTGAATGAAAAGAGCTGGCATCTCACTCTCTTTGAATCTTCTTTATCATGCTAAGAGGAGCAGGAAAAAGCAAAAAATTTCAGAATTGCACCTTGCAATGTGGAGAAATTACTGTTTGTGTATTTACAATATTCATTGATTTTTGCCATTGAAAAACTTCCAGAAATGTTTGAAGCTACTGACTGAATGAAAGGAGCTGGCATCTCACTCTCTTTGAATCTTCTTTATCATGCTAAGAGGAGCAGGAAAAAGCAAAAAATTTCAGAATTGCAACTTGCAATGCGGAGAAATTACTGTTTGTGCATTTACAATATTCATTGATTTTTGCCATTGAAAAACATCATGTTATTCATGTACCATAAATGTTTGAAGCTACAGACTGAATGAAAAGAGCTGGCATCTCACTCTCTTTGAATCTTCTTTATCATGCTAAGAGGAGCAGGAAAAAGCAAAAAATTTCAGAATTGCACCTTGCAATGTGGAGAAATTACGGTTTGTGCATTGACAATATTCATTGATTTTTGCCATTGAAAAACGTCCAGAAATGTTTGAAGCTACTGACTGAATGAAAGGAGCTGGCATCTCACTCTCTTTGAATCTTCTTTATCATGCTAAGAGGAGCAGGAAAAAGCAAAAAATTTCAGAATTTCACTTTGCAATGCGGAGAAATTACTGTTTGTGCATTTACAATATTCATTGATTTTTGCCATTGAAAAACATCATGTTATTCATATACCAGAAATGTTTGAAGCTACTGACTGAATGAAAAGAGCTGGCATCTCACTCTCTTTGAATCTTCTTTATCATGCTAAGAGGAGCAGGAAAAAGCAAAAAATTTCAGAATTGCACCTTGCAATGTGGAGAAATTACTGTTTGTGCATTTACAATATTCATTGATTTTTGCCATTGAAAAACGTCCAGAAATGTTTGAAGCTACTGACTGAATGAAAGGAGCTGGCATCTCACTCTCTGTGAATCTTCTTTATCATGCTAAGAGGAGCAGGAAAAAGCAAAAAATTTCAGAATTGCAACTTGCAATGCGGAGAAATTACTGTTTGTGCATTTACAATATTCATTGATTTTTGCCATTGAAAAACATCATGTTTTTCATATACCAGAAATGTTTGAAGCTACTGACTGAATGAAAAGAGCTGGCATCTCACTCTCTTTGAATCTTCTTTATCATGCTAAGAGGAGCAGGAAAAAGCAAAAAATTTCAGAATTGCACCTTGCAATGTGGAGAAATTACTGTTTGTGTATTTACAATATTCATTGATTTTTGCCATTGAAAAACTTCCAGAAATGTTTGAAGCTACTGACTGAATGAAAGGAGCTGGCATCTCACTCTCTTTGAATCTTCTTTATCATGCTAAGAGGAGCAGGAAAAAGCAAAAAATTTCAGAATTGCAACTTGCAATGCGGAGAAATTACTGTTTGTGCATTTACAATATTCATTGATTTTTGCCATTGAAAAACATCATGTTATTCATATACCAGAAATGTTTGAAGCTACTGACTGAATGAAAAGAGATGGCATCTCACTCTCTTTGAATCTTCTTTATCATGCTAAGAGGAGCAGGAAAAAGCAAAAAATTTCAGAATTGCACCTTGCAATGTGGAGAAATTACTGTTTGTGCATTTACAATATTCATTGATTTTTGCCATTGAAAAACGTCCAGAAATGTTTGAAGCTACTGACTGAATGAAAGGAGCTGGCATCTCACTCTCTTTGAATCTTCTTTATCATGCTAAGAGGAGCAGGAAAAAGCAAAAAATTTCAGAATTGCACCTTGCAATGCGGAGAAATTACTGTTTGTGCATTTACAATATTCATTGATTTTTGCCATTGAAAAACATCATGTTATTCATGTACCATAAATGTTTGAAGCTACAGACTGAATGAAAAGAGCTGGCATCTCACTCTCTTTGAATCTTCTTTATCATGCTAAGAGGAGCAGGAAAAAGCAAAAAATTTCAGAATTGCACCTTGCAATGTGGAGAAATTACGGTTTGTGCATTGACAATATTCATTGATTTTTGCCATTGAAAAACGTCCAGAAATGTTTAAAGCTACTGACTGAATGAAAGGAGCTGGCATCTCACTCTCTTTGAATCTTCTTTATCATGCTAAGAGGAGCAGGAAAAAGCAAAAAATTTCAGAATTGCACTTTGCAATGCGGAGAAATTACTGTTTGTGCATTTACAATATTCATTGATTTTTGCCATTGAAAAACATCATGTTATTCATGTACCATAAATGTTTGAAGCTACTGACTGAATAAAAAGAGCTGGCATCTCACTCTCTTTGAATCTTCTTTATCATGCTAAGAGGAGCAGGAAAAAGCAAAAAATTTCAGAATTGCACCTTGCAATGTGGAGAAATTACTGTTTGTGCATTTACAATATTCATTGATTTTTGCCATTGAAAAACGTCCAGAAATGTTTGAAGCTACTGACTGAATGAAAGGAGCTGGCATCTCACTCTCTTTGAATCGTCTTTATCATGCTAAGAGGAGCAGGAAAAAGCAAAAAATTTCAGAATTTCACCTTGCAATGCGGAGAAATTACTGTTTGTGCATTTACAATATTCATTGATTTTTGCCATTGAAAAACATCATGTTATTCATATACCAGAAATGTTTGAAGCTACTGACTGAATGAAAGGAGCTGGCATCTCACTCTCTTTGAATCTTCTTTATCATGCTAAGAGGAGCAGGAAAAAGCAAAAAATTTCAGAATTGCACCTTGCAATGCGGAGAAATTACTGTTTGTGCATTTACAATATTCATTGATTTTTGCCATTGAAAAACATCATGTTATTCATGTACCATAAATGTTTGAAGCTACAGACTGAATGAAAAGAGCTGGCATCTCACTCTCTTTGAATCTTCTTTATCATGCTAAGAGGAGCAGGAAAAAGCAAAAAATTTCAGAATTGCACCTTGCAATGTGGAGAAATTACGGTTTGTGCATTGACAATATTCATTGATTTTTGCCATTGAAAAACGTCCAGAAATGTTTAAAGCTACTGACTGAATGAAAGGAGCTGGCATCTCACTCTCTTTGAATCTTCTTTATCATGCTAAGAGGAGCAGGAAAAAGCAAAAAATTTCAGAATTGCACTTTCCAATGCGGAGAAATTACTGTTTGTGCATTTACAATATTCATTGATTTTTGCCATTGAAAAACATCATGTTATTCATGTACCATAAATGTTTGAAGCTACTGACTGAATAAAAAGAGCTGGCATCTCACTCTCTTTGAATCTTCTTTATCATGCTAAGAGGAGCAGGAAAAAGCAAAAAATTTCAGAATTGCACCTTGCAATGTGGAGAAATTACTGTTTGTGCATTTACAATATTCATTGATTTTTGCCATTGAAAAACGTCCAGAAATGTTTGAAGCTACTGACTGAATGAAAGGAGCTGGCATCTCACTCTCTTTGAATCGTCTTTATCATGCTAAGAGGAGCAGGAAAAAGCAAAAAATTTCAGAATTGCACCTTGCAATGCGGAGAAATTACTGTTTGTGCATTTACAATATTCATTGATTTTTGCCATTGAAAAACATCATGTTATTCATATACCAGAAATGTTTGAAGCTACTGACTGAATGAAAAGAGCTGGCATCTCACTCTCTTTGAATCTTCTTTATCATGCTAAGAGGAGCAGGAAAAAGCAAAAAATTTCAGAATTGCACCTTGCAATGTGGAGAAATTACTGTTTGTGTATTTACAATATTCATTGATTTTTGCCATTGAAAAACTTCCAGAAATGTTTGAAGCTACTGACTGAATGAAAGGAGCTGGCATCTCACTCTCTTTGAATCTTCTTTATCATGCTAAGAGGAGCAGGAAAAAGCAAAAAATTTCAGAATTGCAACTTGCAATGCGGAGAAATTACTGTTTGTGCATTTACAATATTCATTGATTTTTGCCATTGAAAAACATCATGTTATTCATATACCAGAAATGTTTGAAGCTACTGACTGAATGAAAAGAGATGGCATCTCACGCTCTTTGAATCTTCTTTATCATGCTAAGAGGAGCAGGAAAAAGCAAAAAATTTCAGAATTGCACCTTGCAATGTGGAGAAATTACTGTTTGTGCATTTACAATATTCATTGATTTTTGCCATTGAAAAACGTCCAGAAATGTTTGAAGCTACTGACTGAATGTAAGGAGCTGGCATCTCACTCTCTTTGAATCTTCTTTATCATGCTAAGAGGAGCAGGAAAAAGCAAAAAATTTCAGAATTGCACCTTGCAATGCGGAGAAATTACTGTTTGTGCATTTACAATATTCATTGATTTTTGCCATTGAAAAACATCATGTTATTCATGTACCATAAATGTTTGAAGCTACAGACTGAATGAAAAGAGCTGGCATCTCACTCTCTTTGAATCTTCTTTATCATGCTAAGAGGAGCAGGAAAAAGCAAAAAATTTCAGAATTGCACCTTGCAATGTGGAGAAATTACGGTTTGTGCATTGACAATATTCATTGATTTTTGCCATTGAAAAACGTCCAGAAATGTTTAAAGCTACTGACTGAATGAAAGGAGCTGGCATCTCACTCTCTTTGAATCTTCTTTATCATGCTAAGAGGAGCAGGAAAAAGCAAAAAATTTCAGAATTGCACTTTCCAATGCGGAGAAATTACTGTTTGTGCATTTACAATATTCATTGATTTTTGCCATTGAAAAACATCATGTTATTCATGTACCATAAATGTTTGAAGCTACTGACTGAATAAAAAGAGCTGGCATCTCACTCTCTTTGAATCTTCTTTATCATGCTAAGAGGAGCAGGAAAAAGCAAAAAATTTCAGAATTGCACCTTGCAATGTGGAGAAATTACTGTTTGTGCATTTACAATATTCATTGATTTTTGCCATTGAAAAACGTCCAGAAATGTTTGAAGCTACTGACTGAATGAAAGGAGCTGGCATCTCACTCTCTTTGAATCGTCTTTATCATGCTAAGAGGAGCAGGAAAAAGCAAAAAATTTCAGAATTGCACCTTGCAATGCGGAGAAATTACTGTTTGTGCATTTACAATATTCATTGATTTTTGCCATTGAAAAACATCATGTTATTCATATACCAGAAATGTTTGAAGCTACTGACTGAATGAAAAGAGCTGGCATCTCACTCTCTTTGAATCTTCTTTATCATGCTAAGAGGAGCAGGAAAAAGCAAAAAATTTCAGAATTGCACCTTACAATGTGGAGAAATTACTGTTTGTGCATTTACAATATTCATTGATTTTTGCCATTGAAAAACTTCCAGAAATGTTTGAAGCTACTGACTCAATGAAAGGAGCTGGCATCTCACTCTCTTTGAATCTTCTTTATCATGCTAAGAGGAGCAGGAAAAAGCAAAAAATTTCAGAATTGCACCTTGCAATGCGGAGAAATTACTGTTTGTGCATTTACAATATTCATTGATTTTTGCCATTGAAAAACATCATGTTATTCATATACCAGAAATGTTTGAAGCTACTGACTGAATGAAAAGAGCTGGCATCTCACTCTCTTTGAATCTTCTTTATCATGCTAAGACGAGCAGGAAAAAGCAAAAAATTTCAGAATTGCACCTTGCAATGTGGAGAAATTACTGTTTGTGCATTTACAATATTCATTGATTTTTGCCATTGAAAAACTTCCAGAAATGTTTGAAGCTACTGACTGAATGAAAGGAGCTGGCATCTCACTCTCTTTGAATCTTCTTTATCATGCTAAGAGGAGCAGGAAAAAGCAAAAAATTTCAGAATTGCACCTTGCAATGCGGAGAAATTACTGTTTGTGCATTTACAATATTCATTGATTTTTGCCATTGAAAAACATCATGTTATTCATATACCAGAAATGTTTGAAGCTACTGACTGAATGAAAAGAGCTGGCATCTCACTCTCTTTGAATCTTCTTTATCATGCTAAGAGGAGCAGGAAAAAGCAAAAAATTTCAGAATTGCACCTTGCAATGTGGAGAAATTACTGTTTGTGCATTTACAATATTCATTGATTTTTGCCATTGAAAAACATCCAGAAATGTTTGAAGCTACTGACTGAATGAAAGGAGCTGGCATCTCACTCTCTTTGATTCTTCTTTATCATGCTAAGAGGAGCAGGAGAAAGCAAAAAATTTCAGAACTGCACCTTGCAATGCGGAGAAATTACTGTTTGTGCATTTACAATATTCATTGATTTTTGCCATTGAAAAACATCATGTTATTCATGTACCAGAAATGTTTGAAGCTACTGACTGAATGAAAAGAGCTGGCATCTCACTCTCTTTGATTCTTCTTTATCATGGTAAGAGGAGCAGGAAAAAGCAAAAAATTTCAGAATTGCACCTTGCAATGTGGAGAAATTACTGTTTGTGCATTTACAATATTCATTGATTTTTGCCATTGAAAAACGTCCAGAAATGTTTGAAGCTACTGACTGAATGAAAGGAGCTGGCATCTCACTCTCTTTGAATCTTCTTTATCATGCTAAGAGGAGCAGGAAAAAGCAAAAAATTTCAGAATTGCACCTTGCAATGCGGAGAAATTACTGTTTGTGCATTTACAATATTCATTGATTTTTGCCATTGAAAAACATCATGTTATTCATATACCAGAAATGTTTGAAGCTACTGACTGAATGAAAAGAGCTGGCATCTCACTCTCTTTGAATCTTCTTTATCATGCTAAGAGGAGCAGGAAAAAGCAAAAAATTTCAGAATTGCACCTTGCAATGTGGAGAAATTACTGTTTGTGCATTTACAATATTCATTGATTTTTGCCATTGAAAAACATCCAGAAATGTTTGAAGCTACTGACTGAATGAAAGGAGCTGGCATCTCACTCTCTTTGATTCTTCTTTATCATGCTAAGAGGAGCAGGAGAAAGCAAAAAATTTCAGAACTGCACCTTGCAATGCGGAGAAATTACTGTTTGTGCATTTACAATATTCATTGATTTTTGCCATTGAAAAACATCATGTTATTCATGTACCAGAAATGTTTGAAGCTACTGACTGAATGAAAAGAGCTGGCATCTCACTCTCTTTGATTCTTCTTTATCATGGTAAGAGGAGCAGGAAAAAGCAAAAAATTTCAGAATTGCACCTTGCAATGTGGAGAAATTACTGTTTGTGCATTTACAATATTCATTGATTTTTGCCATTGAAAAACGTCCAGAAATGTTTGAAGCTACTGACTGAATGAAAGGAGCTGGCATCTCACTCTCTTTGAATCTTCTTTATCATGCTAAGAGGAGCAGGAAAAAGCAAAAAATTTCAGAATTGCACCTTGCAATGCGGAGAAATTACTGTTTGTGCATTTACAATATTCATTGATTTTTGCCATTGAAAAACATCATGTTATTCATATACCAGAAATGTTTGAAGCTACTGACTGAATGAAAAGAGCTGGCATCTCACTCTCTTTGAATCTTCTTTATCATGCTAAGAGGAGCAGGAAAAAGCAAAAAATTTCAGAATTGCACCTTGCAATGTGGAGAAATTACTGTTTGTGCATTTACAATATTCATTGATTTTTGCCATTGAAAAACGTCCAGAAATGTTTGAAGCTACTGACTGAATGAAAGGAGCTGGCATCTCACTCTCTTTGAATCTTCTTTATCATGCTAAGAGGAGCAGGAAAAAGCAAAAAATTTCACAATTGCACCTTGCAATGCGGAGAAATTACTGTTTGTGCATTTACAATATTCATTGATTTTTGCCATTGAAAACCATCATGTTATTCATATACCAGAAGTGTTTGAAGCTACTGACTGAATGAAAAGAGCTGGCATCTCACTCTCTTTGAATCTTCTTTTTCATGCTAAGAGGAGCAGGAAAAAGCAAAAAATTTCAGAATTGCACCTTGCAATGTGGAGAAATTACTGTTTGTGCATTTACAATATTCATTGATTTTTGACATTGAAAAACTTCCAGAAATGTTTGAAGCTACTGACTGAATGAAAGGAGCTGGCATCTCACTCTCTTTGAATCTACTTTATCATGCTAAGAGGAGCAGGAAAAAGCAAAAAATTTCAGAATTGCACCTTGCAATGCGGAGAAATTACTGTTTGTGCATTTACAATATTCATTGATTTTTGCCATTGAAAAACATCATGTTATTCATATACCAGAAATGTTTGAAGCTACTGACTGAATGAAAAGAGCTGGCATCTCATTCTCTTTGAATCTTCTTTATCATGCTAAGTGGAGCAGGAAAAAGCAAAAAATTTCAGAATTGCACCTTGCAATGTGGAGAAATTACTGTTTGTGCATTTACAATATTCATTGATTTTTGCCATTGAAAAACGTCCAGAAATGTTTGAAGCTACTGACTGAATGAAAGGAGCTGGCATCTCACTCTCTTTGAATCTTCTTTATCATGCTAAGAAGAGCAGGAAAAAGCAAAAAATTTCAGAATTGCACCTTGCAATGCGGAGAAATTACTGTTTGTGCATTTACAATATTCATTGATTTTTGCCATTGAAAAACATCATGTTATTCATGTACCATAAATGTTTGAAGCTACTGACTGAATAAAAAGAGCTGGCATCTCACTCTCTTTGAATCTTCTTTATCATGCTAAGAGGAGCAGGAAAAAGCAAAAAATTTCAGAATTGCACCTTGCAATGTGGAGAAATTACTGTTTGTGCATTTACAATATTCATTGATTTTTGCCATTGAAAAACGTCCAGAAATGTTTGAAGCTACTGACTGAATGAAAGGAGCTGGCATCTCACTCTCTTTGAATCGTCTTTATCATGCTAAGAGGAGCAGGAAAAAGCAAAAAATTTCAGAATTGCACCTTGCAATGCGGAGAAATTACTGTTTGTGCATTTACAATATTCATTGATTTTTGCCATTGAAAAACATCATGTTATTCATATACCAGAAATGTTTGAAGCTACTGACTGAATGAAAAGAGCTGGCATCTCACTCTCTTTGAATCTTCTTTATCATGCTAAGAGGAGCAGGAAAAAGCAAAAAATTTCAGAATTGCACCTTACAATGTGGAGAAATTACTGTTTGTGCATTTACAATATTCATTGATTTTTGCCATTGAAAAACTTCCAGAAATGTTTGAAGCTACTGACTGAATGAAAGGAGCTGGCATCTCACTCTCTTTGAATCTTCTTTATCATGCTAAGAGGAGCAGGAAAAAGAAAAAATTTCAGAATTGCACCTTGCAATGGGGAGAAATTACTGTTTGTGCATTTACAATATTCATTGATTTTTGCCATTGAAAAACATCATGTTATTCATATACCAGAAATGTTTGAAGCTACTGACTGAATGAAAAGAGCTGGCATCTCATTCTCTTTGAATCTTCTTTATCATGCTAAGAGGAGCAGGAAAAAGCAAAGAATTTCAGAATTGCACCTTGCAATGTGGAGAAATTACTGTTTGTGCATTTACAATATTCATTGATTTTTGCCATTGAAAAATGTCCAGAAATGTTTGAAGCTACTGACTGAATGAAAGGAGCTGGCATATCACTCTCTTTGAATCTTCTTTATCATGCTAAGAGGAGCAGGAAAAAGCAAAAAATTTCAGAATTGCACCTTGCAATGCGGAGAAATTACTGTTTGTGCATTTACAATATTCATTGATTTTTGCATTGAAAAACATCATGTTATTCATATACCAGAAATGTTTGAAGCTACTGACTGAATGAAAAGAGCTGGCATCTCACTCTCTTTGAATCTTCTTTATCATGCTAAGAGGAGCAGGAAAAAGCAAAAAATTTCAGAATTGCACCTTGCAATGTGGAGAAATTACTGTTTGTGCATTTACAATATTCATTGATTTTTGCCATTGAAAAACGTCCAGAAATGTTTGAAGCTACTGACTGAATGAAAGGAGCTGGCATCTCACTCTCTTTGAATCTTCTTTATCATGCTAAGAGGAGCAGGAAAAAGCAAAAAATTTCAGAATTGCACCTTGCAATGCGGAGAAATTACTGTTTGTGCATTTACAATATTCATTGATTTTTGCCATTGAAAAACATCATGTTATTTATATACCAGAAATGTTTGAAGCTACTGACTGAATGAAAAGAGCTGGCATCTCACTCTCTTTGAATCTTCTTTATCATGCTAAGAGGAGCAGGAAAAAGCAAAAAATTTCAGAATTGCACCTTGCAATGTGGAGAAATTACTGTTTGTGCATTTACAATATTCATTGATTTTTGCCATTGAAAAACGTCCAGAAGTGTTTGAAGCTACTGACTGAATGAAAGGAGCTGGCATCTCACTCTCTTTGAATCTTCTTTATCATGCTAAGAGGAGCAGGAAAAAGCAAAAAATTTCAGAATTGCACCTTGCAATGCGGAGAAATTACTGTTTGTGCATTTACAATATTCATTGATTTTTGCCATTGAAAAACATCATGTTATTCATATACCAGAAGTGTTTGAAGCTACTGACTGAATGAAAAGAGCTGGCATCTCACTCTCTTTGAATCTTCTTTATCATGCTAAGAGGAGCAGGAAAAAGCAAAAAATTTCAGAATTGCACCTTGCAATGTGGAGAAATTACTGTTTGTGCATTTACAATATTCATTGATTTTTGACATTGAAAAACTTCCAGAAATGTTTGAAGCTACTGACTGAATGAAAGGAGCTGGCATCTCAATCTCTTTGAATCTTCTTTATCATGCTAAGAGGAGCCGGAAAAAGCAAAAAATTTCAGAATTGCACCTTGCAATGCGGAGAAATTACTGTTTGTGCATTTACAATATTCATTGATTTTTGCCATTGAAAAACGTCCAGAAATGTTTGAAGCTACTGACTGAATGAAAGGAGCTGGCATCTCACTCTCTTTGAATCTTCTTTATCATGCTAAGAGGAGCAGCAAAAAGCAAAAAATTTCAGAATTGCACCTTGCAATGCGGAGAAATTACTGTTTGTGCATTTACAATATTCATTGATTTTTGCCATTGAAAAACATCATGTTATTCATATACCAGAAATGTTTGAAGCTACTGACTGAATGAAAAGAGCTGGCATTTCACTCTCTTTGAATCTACTTTATCATGCTAAGACGAGCAGGAAAAAGCAAAAAATTTCAGAATTGCACCTTGCAATGTGGAGAAATTACTGTTTGTGCATTTACAATATTCATTGATTTTTGCCATTGAAAAACTTCCAGAAATGTTTGAAGCTACTGACTGAATGAAAGGAGCTGGCATCTCACTCTCTTTGAATCTTCTTTATCATGCTAAGAGGAGCAGGAAAAAGCAAAAAATTTCAGAATTGCACCTTGCAATGTGGAGAAATTACTGTTTGTGCATTTACAATATTCATTGATTTTTGCCATTGAAAAACATCCAGAAATGTTTGAAGCTACTGACTGAATGAAAGGAGCTGGCATCTCACTCTCTTTGATTCTTCTTTATCATGCTAAGAGGAGCAGGAGAAAGCAAAAAATTTCAGAACTGCACCTTGCAATGCGGAGAAATTACTGTTTGTGCATTTACAATATTCATTGATTTTTGCCATTGAAAAACATCATGTTATTCATGTACCAGAAATGTTTGAAGCTACTGACTGAATGAAAAGAGCTGGCATCTCACTCTCTTTGAATCTTCTTTATCATGGTAAGAGGAGCAGGAAAAAGCAAAAAATTTCAGAATTGCACCTTGCAATGTGGAGAAATTACTGTTTGTGCATTTACAATATTCATTGATTTTTGCCATTGAAAAACGTCCAGAAATGTTTGAAGCTACTGACTGAATGAAAGGAGCTGGCATCTCACTCTCTTTGAATCTTCTTTATCATGCTAAGAGGAGCAGGAAAAAGCAAAAAATTTCAGAATTGCACCTTGCAATGCGGAGAAATTACTGTTTGTGCATTTACAATATTCATTGATTTTTGCCATTGAAAAACATCATGTTATTCATATACCAGAAATGTTTGAAGCTACTGACTGAATGAAAAGAGCTGGCATCTCACTCTCTTTGAATCTTCTTTATCATGCTAAGAGGAGCAGGAAAAAGCAAAAAATTTCAGAATTGCACCTTGCAATGTGGAGAAATTACTGTTTGTGCATTTACAATATTCATTGATTTTTGCCATTGAAAAACGTCCAGAAATGTTTGAAGCTACTGACTGAATGAAAGGAGCTGGCATCTCACTCTCTTTGAATCTTCTTTATCATGCTAAGAGGAGCAGGAAAAAGCAAAAAATTTCACAATTGCACCTTGCAATGCGGAGAAATTACTGTTTGTGCATTTACAATATTCATTGATTTTTGCCATTGAAAACCATCATGTTATTCATATACCAGAAGTGTTTGAAGCTACTGACTGAATGAAAAGAGCTGGCATCTCACTCTCTTTGAATCTTCTTTATCATGCTAAGAGGAGCAGGAAAAAGCAAAAAATTTCAGAATTGCACCTTGCAATGTGGAGAAATTACTGTTTGTGCATTTACAATATTCATTGATTTTTGACATTGAAAAACTTCCAGAAATGTTTGAAGCTACTGACTGAATGAAAGGAGCTGGCATCTCACTCTCTTTGAATCTACTTTATCATGCTAAGAGGAGCAGGAAAAAGCAAAAAATTTCAGAATTGCACCTTGCAATGCGGAGAAATTACTGTTTGTGCATTTACAATATTCATTGATTTTTGCCATTGAAAAACATCATGTTATTCATATACCAGAAATGTTTGAAGCTACTGACTGAATGAAAAGAGCTGGCATCTCATTCTCTTTGAATCTTCTTTATCATGCTAAGTGGAGCAGGAAAAAGCAAAAAATTTCAGAATTGCACCTTGCAATGTGGAGAAATTACTGTTTGTGCATTTACAATATTCATTGATTTTTGCCATTGAAAAACGTCCAGAAATGTTTGAAGCTACTGACTGAATGAAAGGAGCTGGCATCTCACTCTCTTTGAATCTTCTTTATCATGCTAAGAAGAGCAGGAAAAAGCAAAAAATTTCAGAATTGCACCTTGCAATGCGGAGAAATTACTGTTTGTGCATTTACAATATTCATTGATTTTTGCCATTGAAAAACATCATGTTATTCATGTACCATAAATGTTTGAAGCTACTGACTGAATAAAAAGAGCTGGCATCTCACTCTCTTTGAATCTTCTTTATCATGCTAAGAGGAGCAGGAAAAAGCAAAAAATTTCAGAATTGCACCTTGCAATGTGGAGAAATTACTGTTTGTGCATTTACAATATTCATTGATTTTTGCCATTGAAAAACGTCCAGAAATGTTTGAAGCTACTGACTGAATGAAAGGAGCTGGCATCTCACTCTCTTTGAATCGTCTTTATCATGCTAAGAGGAGCAGGAAAAAGCAAAAAAATTCAGAATTGCACCTTGCAATGCGGAGAAATTACTGTTTGTGCATTTACAATATTCATTGATTTTTGCCATTGAAAAACATCATGTTATTCATATACCAGAAATGTTTGAAGCTACTGACTGAATGAAAAGAGCTGGCATCTCACTCTCTTTGAATCTTCTTTATCATGCTAAGAGGAGCAGGAAAAAGCAAAAAATTTCAGAATTGCACCTTACAATGTGGAGAAATTACTGTTTGTGCATTTACAATATTCATTGATTTTTGCCATTGAAAAACTTCCAGAAATGTTTGAAGCTACTGACTGAATGAAAGGAGCTGGCATCTCACTCTCTTTGAATCTTCTTTATCATGCTAAGAGGAGCAGGAAAAAGCAAAAAATTTCAGAATTGCACCTTGCAATGCGGAGAAATTACTGTTTGTGCATTTACAATATTCATTGATTTTTGCCATTGAAAAACATCATGTTATTCATATACCAGAAGTGTTTGAAGCTACTGACTGAATGAAAAGAGCTGGCATCTCACTCTCTTTGAATCTTCTTTATCATGCTAAGAGGAGCAGGAAAAAGCAAAAAATTTCAGAATTGCACCTTGCAATGTGGAGAAATTACTGTTTGTGCATTTACAATATTCATTGATTTTTGACATTGAAAAACTTCCAGAAATGTTTGAAGCTACTGACTGAATGAAAGGAGCTGGCATCTCAATCTCTTTGAATCTTCTTTATCATGCTAAGAGGAGCCGGAAAAAGCAAAAAATTTCAGAATTGCACCTTGCAATGCGGAGAAATTACTGTTTGTGCATTTACAATATTCATTGATTTTTGCCATTGAAAAACGTCCAGAAATGTTTGAAGCTACTGACTGAATGAAAGGAGCTGGCATCTCACTCTCTTTGAATCTTCTTTATCATGCTAAGAGGAGCAGCAAAAAGCAAAAAATTTCAGAATTGCACCTTGCAATGCGGAGAAATTACTGTTTGTGCATTTACAATATTCATTGATTTTTGCCATTGAAAAACATCATGTTATTCATATACCAGAAATGTTTGAAGCTACTGACTGAATGAAAAGAGCTGGCATCTCACTCTCTTTGAATCTTCTTTATCATGCTAAGACGAGCAGGAAAAAGCAAAAAATTTCAGAATTGCACCTTGCAATGTGGAGAAATTACTGTTTGTGCATTTACAATATTCATTGATTTTTGCCATTGAAAAACTTCCAGAAATGTTTGAAGCTACTGACTGAATGAAAGGAGCTGGCATCTCACTCTCTTTGAATCTTCTTTATCATGCTAAGAGGAGCAGGAAAAAGCAAAAAATTTCAGAATTGCACCTTGCAATGTGGAGAAATTACTGTTTGTGCATTTACAATATTCATTGATTTTTGCCATTGAAAAACATCCAGAAATGTTTGAAGCTACTGACTGAATGAAAGGAGCTGGCATCTCACTCTCTTTGATTCTTCTTTATCATGCTAAGAGGAGCAGGAGAAAGCAAAAAATTTCAGAACTGCACCTTGCAATGCGGAGAAATTACTGTTTGTGCATTTACAATATTCATTGATTTTTGCCATTGAAAAACATCATGTTATTCATGTACCAGAAATGTTTGAAGCTACTGACTGAATGAAAAGAGCTGGCATCTCACTCTCTTTGAATCTTCTTTATCATGGTAAGAGGAGCAGGAAAAAGCAAAAAATTTCAGAATTGCACCTTGCAATGTGGAGAAATTACTGTTTGTGCATTTACAATATTCATTGATTTTTGCCATTGAAAAACGTCCAGAAATGTTTGAAGCTACTGACTGAATGAAAGGAGCTGGCATCTCACTCTCTTTGAATCTTCTTTATCATGCTAAGAGGAGCAGGAAAAAGCAAAAAATTTCAGAATTGCACCTTGCAATGCGGAGAAATTACTGTTTGTGCATTTACAATATTCATTGATTTTTGCCATTGAAAAACATCATGTTATTCATATACCAGAAGTGTTTGAAGCTACTGACTGAATGAAAAGAGCTGGCATCTCACTCTCTTTGAATCTTCTTTATCATGCTAAGAGGAGCAGGAAAAAGCAAAAAATTTCAGAATTGCACCTTGCAATGTGGAGAAATTACTGTTTGTGCATTTACAATATTCATTGATTTTTGACATTGAAAAACTTCCAGAAATGTTTGAAGCTACTGACTGAATGAAAGGAGGTGGCATCTCACTCTCTTTGAATCTTCTTTATCATGCTAAGAGGAGCAGGAAAAAGCAAAAAATTTCAGAATTGCACCTTGCAATGTGGAGAAATTACTGTTTGTGCATTTACAATATTCATTGATTTTTGCCATTGAAAAACATCATGTTATTCATATACCAGAAATGTTTGAAGCTACTGACTGAATGAAAAGAGCTGGCATCTCATTCTCTTTGAATCTTCTTTATCATGCTAAGTGGAGCAGGAAAAAGCAAAAAATTTCAGAATTGCACCTTGCAATGTGGAGAAATTACTGTTTGTGCATTTACAATATTCATTGATTTTTGCCATTGAAAAACGTCCAGAAATGTTTGAAGCTACTGACTGAATGAAAGGAGCTGGCATCTCACTCTCTTTGAATCTTCTTTATCATGCTAAGAGGAGCAGGAAAAAGCAAAAAATTTCAGAATTGCACCTTGCAATGCGGAGAAATTACTGTTTGTGCATTTACAATATTCATTGATTTTTGCCATTGAAAAACATCATGTTATTCATATACCAGAAATGTATGAAGCTACTGACTGAATGAAAAGAGCTGGCATCTCACTCTCTTTGAATCTTCTTTATCATGCTAAGACGAGCAGGAAAAAGCAAAAAATTTCAGAATTTCACCTTGCAATGTGGAGAAATTACTGTTTGTGCATTTACAATATTCATTGATTTTTGCCATTGAAAAACGTCCAGAAATGTTTGAAGCTACTGACTGAATGAAAGGAGCTGGCATCTCACTCTCTTTGATTCTTCTTTATCATGCTAAGAGGAGCAGGAAAAAGCAAAAAATTTCAGAACTGCACCTTGCAATGCGGAGAAATTATTGTTTGTGCATTTACAATATTCATTGATTTTTGCCATTGAAAAACATCATGTTATTCATGTACCAGAAATGTTTGAAGCTACTGACTGAATGAAAAGAGCTGGCATCTCACTCTCTTTGAATCTTCTTTATCATGCTAAGAGGAGCAGGAAAAAGCAAAAAATTTCAGAATTGCACCTTGCAATGTGGAGAAATTACTGTTTGTGCATTTACAATATTCATTGATATTTGCCATTGAAAAACGTCCAGAAATGTTTGAAGCTACTGACTGAATGAAAGGAGCTGGCATCTCACTCTCTTTGAACCTTCTTTATCATGCTAAGAGGAGCAGGAAAAAGCAAATAATTTCAGAATTGCACCTTGCAATGCGGAGAAATTACTGTTTGTGCATTTACAATATTCATTGATTTTTGCCATTGAAAAACATCATGTTATTCATATACCAGAAATGTTTGAAGCTACTGACTGAATGAAAAGAGCTGGCATCTCACTCTCTTTGAATCTTCTTTATCATGCTAAGAGGAGCAGGAAAAAGCAAAAAATTTCAGAATTGCACCTTGCAATGTGGAGAAATTACTGTTTGTGCATTTACAATATTCATTGATTTTTGCCATTGAAAAACGTCCAGAAATGTTTGAAGCTACTGACTGAATGAAAGGAGCTGGCATCTCACTCTCTTTGAATCTTCTTTATCATGCTAAGAGGAGCAGGAAAAAGCAAAAAATTTCAGAATTGCACCTTGCAATGCGGAGAAATTACTGTTTCTGCATTTACAATATTCATTGATTTTTACCATTGAAAAACATCATGTTATTCATGTACCAGAAATGTTTGAAGCTACTGACTGAATGAAAAGAGCTGGCATCTCACTCTCTTTGAATCTTCTTTATCATTCTAAGAGGAGCAGGAAAAAGCAAAAAATTTCTGAATTGCACCTTGCAATGTGGAGAAATTACTGTTTGTGCATTTACAATATTCATTGATTTTTGCCATTGAAAAACTTCCAGAAATGTTTGAAGCTACTGACTGAATGAAAGGAGCTGGCATCTCACTCTCTTTGAATCTTCTTTATCATGCTAAGAGGAGCAGGAAAAAGCAAAAAATTTCATAATTGCACCTTGCAATGCGGAGAAATTACTGTTTGTGCATTTACAATATTCATTGATTTTTGCCATTGAAAAACATCATGTTATTCATATACCAGAAATGTTTGAAGCTACTGACTGAATGAAAAGAGCTGGCATCTCATTCTCTTTGAATCTTCTTTATCATGCTAAGAGGAGCAGGAAAAAGCAAAAAATTTCAGAATTGCACCTTGCAATGTGGAGAAATTACTGTTTGTGCATTTACAATATTCATTGATTGATTTTTGCCATTGAAAAACGTCCAGAAATGTTTGAAGCTACTGAATGAATGAAAGGAGCTGGCATCTCACTCTCTTTGAATCTTCTTTATCATGCTAAGATGAGCAGGAAAAAGCAAAAAATTTCAGAATTGCACCTTGCAATGCGGAGAAATTACTGTTTGTGCATTTACAATATTCATTGATTTTTGCCATTGAAAAACATCATGTTATTCATATACCAGAAATGTTTGAAGCTACTGACTGAATGAAAAGAGCTGGCATCTCACTCTCTTTGAATCTTCTTTATCATGCTAAGAGGAGCAGGAAAAAGCAAAAAATTTCAGAATTGCACCTTGCAATGTGGAGAAATACTGTTTGTGCATTTACAATATTCATTGATTTTTGCCATTGAAAAACGTCCAGAAATGTTTGAAGCTACTGACTGAATGAAAGGAGCTGGCATCTCACTCTCTTTGAATCTTCTTTATCATGCTAAGAGGAGCAGGAAAAAGCAAAAAATTTCAGAATTGCACCTTGCAATGCGGAGAAATTACTGTTTGTGCATTTACAATATTCATTGATTTTTGCCATTGAAAAACATCATGTTATTCATATACCAGAAATGTTTGAAGCTACTGACTGAATGAAAAGAGCTGGCATCTCACTCTCTTTGAATCTTCTTTATCATGCTAAGAGTAGCAGGAAAAAGCAAAAAATTTCAGAATTGCACCTTGCAATGTGGAGAAATTACTGTTTCTGCATTTACAATATTCATTGATTTTTGCCATTGAAAAACGTCCAGAAATGTTTGAAGCTACTGACTGAATGAAAGGAGCTGGCATCTCACTCTCTTTGAATCTTCTTTATCATGCTAAGAGGAGCAGGAAAAAGCAAAAAATTTCAGAATTGCACCTTGCAATGCGGAGAAATTACTGTTTGTGCATTTACAATATTCATTGATTTTTGCCATTGAAAAACATCATGTTATTCATATACCAGAAATGTTTGAAGCTACTGACTGAATGAAAAGAGCTGGCATCTCACTCTCTTTGAATCTTCTTTATCATGCTAAGAGGAGTAGGAAAAAGCAAAAAATTTCAGAATTGCACCTTGCAATGTGGAGAAATTACTGTTTGTGCATTTACAATATTCATTGATTTTTGCAATTGAAAAACGTCCAGAAATGTTTGAAGCTACTGACTGAATGAAAGGAGCTGGCATCTCACTCTCTTTGAATCTTCTTTATCATACCAAGAGGAGCAGGAAAAAGCAAAAAATTTCAGAATTGCACCTTGCAATGCGGAGAAATTACTCTTTGTGCATTTACAATATTCATTGATTTTTGCCATTGAAAAACATCATGTTATTCATATACCAGAAATGTTTGAAGCTACTGACTGAATGAAGAGAGCTGGCATCTCACTCTCTTTGAATCTTCTTTATCATGCTAAGAGGAGCAGGAAAAAGCAAAAAATTTCAGAACTGCACCTTGCAATGTGGAGAAATTACTGTTTGTGCATTTGCAATATTCATTGATTTTTGCCATTGAAAAACGTCCAGAAATGTTTGAAGCAACTGACTGAATGAAAGGAGCTGGCATCTCACTCTCTTTGAATCTTCTTTATCATGCTAAGAGGAGCAGGAAAAAGCAAAAAATTTCAGAATTGCACCTTGCAATGCGGAGAAATTACTGTTTGTGCATTTACAATATTCATTGATTTTTGCCATTGAAAAACATCATGTTATTCATATAACAGAAATGTTTGAAGCTACTGACTGAATGAAAAGAGCTGGCATCTCACTCTCTTTGAATCTTCTTTATCATGCTAAGAGGAGCAGGAAAAAGCAAAAAATTTCAGAATTGCACCTTGCAATGTGGAGAAATTACTGTTTGTGCATTTACAATATCCATTGATTTCTGCCATTGAAAAACGTCCAGAAATGTTTGAAGCTACTGACTGAATGAAAGGAGCTGGCATCTAACTCTCTTTGAATCTTCTTTATCATGCTAAGAGGAGCAGGAAAAAGCAAAAAACTTCAGAATTGCACCTTGCAATGCGGAGAAATAACTGTTTGTGCATTTACAATATTCATTGATTTTTACCGTTGAAAAATATCATGTTATTCATGTACCAGAAATGTTTGAAGCTACTGACTGAATGAAAAGAGCTGGCATCTCACTCTCTTTGAATCTTCTTTATCATGCTAAGAGGAGCAGGAAAAAGCAAAAAATTTCAGAATTGCACCTTGTAATGTGGAGAAATTACTGTTTGTGCATTTACAATATTCATTGATTTTTGCCATTGAAAAACGTCCAGAAATGTTTGAAGCTACTGACTGAATGAAAGGAGCTGGCATTTCACTCTCTTTGAATCTTCTTTATCATGTTAAGAGGAGGAGGAAAAAGCAAAAAATTTCAGAATTGCACCTTGCAATGCGGAGAAATTACTGTTTGTGCATTTACAATATTCATTGATTTTTGCCATTGAAAAACATCATGTTATTCATATACCAGAAATGTTTGAAGCTACTGACTGAATGAAAAGAGCTGGCATCTCACTCTCTTTGAATCTTCTTTATCATGCTAAGAGGAGCAGGAAAAAGCAAAAAATTTCAGAATTGCACCTTCAACGTGGAGAAATTACTGTTTGTGCATTTACAATATTCATTGATTTTTGCCATTGAAAAACATCCAGAAATGTTTGAAGCTACTGACTGAATGAAAGGAGCTGGCTTCTCACTCTCTTTGAATCTTCTTTATCATGCTAAGAGGAGCAGGAAAAAGCAAAAAATTTCAGAATTGCACCTTGCAATGCGGAGAAATTACTGTTTGTGCATTTACAATATTCATTGATTTTTGCCATTGAAAAACATCATGTTATTCATATACCAGAAATGTTTGAAGCTACTGACTGAATGAAAAGAGCTGGCATCTCACTCTCTTTGAATCTTCTTTATCATGCTAAGAGGAGCAGGAAAAAGCAAAACATTTCAGAATTGCACCTTGCAATGTGGAGAAATTACTGTTTGTGCATTTACAATATTCATTGATTTTTGCCATTGAAAAACGTCCAGAAATGTTTGAAGCTACTGACTGAATGAAAGGAGTTGGCATCTCACTCTCTTTGAATCTTCTTTATCATGCTAAGAGGAGCAGGAAAAAGCAAAAAATTTCAGAATTGCACCTTGCAATGCGGAGAAATTACTGTTTGTGCATTTACAATATTCATTGATTTTTGCCATTGAAAAACATCATGTTATTCATATACCAGAAATGTTTGAAGCTACTGACTGAATGAAAAGAGCTAGCATCTCACTCTCTTTGAATCTTCTTTATCATGCTAAGAGGAGCAGGAAAAAGCAAAAAATTTCAGAATTGCACCTTGCAATGTGGAGAAATTACTGTTTGTGCATTTACAATATTCATTGATTTTTGCCATTGAAAAACGTCCAGAAATGTTTGAAGCTACTGACTGAATGAAAGGAGCTGGCATCTCACTCTCTTTGAATCTTCTTTATCATGCTAAGAGGAGCAGGAAAAAGCAAAAAATTTCAGAATTGCACCTTGTAATGCGGAGAAATTACTGTTTGTGCATTTACAATATTCATTGATTTTTGCCTTTGAAAAACATCATGTTATTCATATACCAGAAATGTTTGAAGCTACTGACTGAATGAAAAGAGCTGGCATCTCACTCTCTTTGAATCTTCTTTATCATGCTAAGAGGATCAGGAAAAAGCAAAAAATTTCAGAATTGCACCTTGCAATGCGGAGAAATTACTTTTTGTGCATTTACAATATTCATTGATTTTTGCCATTGAAAAACATCATGTTATTCATATACCAGAAATGTTTGAAGCTACTGACTGAATGAAAAGAGCTGGCATCTCACTCTCTTTGAATCTTCTTTATCATGTTAAGAGGAGCAGGAAAAAGCAAAAAATTTCAGAATTGCACCTTGCAATGTGGAGAAATTACTGTTTGTCCATTTACAATATTCATTGATTTTTGCCATTGAAAAACGTTCAGAAATGTTTGAAGCTACTGACTGAATGAAAGGAGCTGGCATCTCACTCTCTTTGAATCTTCTTTATCATGCTAAGAGGAGCAGGAAAAAGCAAAACATATCAGAATTGCACCTTGCAATGCGGAGAAATTACTGTTTGTGCATTTACAATATTCATTGATTTTTGCCATTGAAAAACATCATGTTATTCATATACCAGAAATGTTTGAAGCTACTGACTGAATGAAAAGAGCTGGCATCTCACTCTCTTTGAATCTTCTTTATCATGCTAAGAGGAGCAGGAAAAAGCAAAAAATTTCAGAATTGCACCTTGCAATGTGGAGAAATTACTGTTTGTGCATTTACAATATTCATTGATTTTTGCCATTGAAAAACGTCCAGAAATGTTTGAAGCTACTGACTGAATGAAAGGAGCTGGCATCTCACTCTCTTTGAATCTTCTTTATCATGCTAAGAGGAGCAGGAAAAAGCGAAAAATTTCAGAATTGCACCTTCAACGTGGAGAAATTACTGTTTGTGCATTTACAATATTCATTGATTTTTGCCATTGAAAAACATCCAGAAATGTTTGAAGCTACTGACTGAATGAAAGGAGCTGGCTTCTCACTCTCTTTGAATCTTCTTTATCATGCTAAGAGGAGCAGGAAAAAGCAAAAAATTTCAGAATTGCACCTTGCAATGCGGAGAAATTACTGTTTGTGCATTTACAATATTCATTGATTTTTGCCATTGAAAAACATCATGTTATTCATATACCAGAAATGTTTGAAGCTACTGACTGAATGAAAAGAGCTGGCATCTCACTCTCTTTGAATCTTCTTTATCATGCTAAGAGGAGCAGGAAAAAGCAAAACATTTCAGAATTGCACCTTGCAATGTGGAGAAATTACTGTTTGTGCATTTACAATATTCATTGATTTTTGCCATTGAAAAACGTCCAGAAATGTTTGAAGCTACTGACTGAATGAAAGGAGTTGGCATCTCACTCTCTTTGAATCTTCTTTATCATGCTAAGAGGAGCAGGAAAAAGCAAAAAATTTCAGAATTGCACCTTGCAATGCGGAGAAATTACTGTTTGTGCATTTACAATATTCATTGATTTTTGCCATTGAAAAACATCATGTTATTCATATACCAGAAATGTTTGAAGCTACTGACTGAATGAAAAGAGCTAGCATCTCACTCTCTTTGAATCTTCTTTATCATGCTAAGAGGAGCAGGAAAAAGCAAAAAATTTCAGAATTGCACCTTGCAATGTGGAGAAATTACTGTTTGTGCATTTACAATATTCATTGATTTTTGCCATTGAAAAACGTCCAGAAATGTTTGAAGCTACTGACTGAATGAAAGGAGCTGGCATCTCACTCTCTTTGAATCTTCTTTATCATGCTAAGAGGAGCAGGAAAAAGCAAAAAATTTCAGAATTGCACCTTGTAATGCGGAGAAATTACTGTTTGTGCATTTACAATATTCATTGATTTTTGCCTTTGAAAAACATCATGTTATTCATATACCAGAAATGTTTGAAGCTACTGACTGAATGAAAAGAGCTGGCATCTCACTCTCTTTGAATCTTCTTTATCATGCTAAGAGGAGCAGGAAAAAGCAAAAAATTTCAGAATTGCACCTTGCAATGCGGAGAAATTACTTTTTGTGCATTTACAATATTCATTGATTTTTGCCATTGAAAAACATCATGTTATTCATATACCAGAAATGTTTGAAGCTACTGACTGAATGAAAAGAGCTGGCATCTCACTCTCTTTGAATCTTCTTTATCATGTTAAGAGGAGCAGGAAAAAGCAAAAAATTTCAGAATTGCACCTTGCAATGTGGAGAAATTACTGTTTGTCCATTTACAATATTCATTGATTTTTGCCATTGAAAAACGTTCAGAAATGTTTGAAGCTACTGACTGAATGAAAGGAGCTGGCATCTCACTCTCTTTGAATCTTCTTTATCATGCTAAGAGGAGCAGGAAAAAGCAAAACATTTCAGAATTGCACCTTGCAATGCGGAGAAATTACTGTTTGTGCATTTACAATATTCATTGATTTTTGCCATTGAAAAACATCATGTTATTCATATACCAGAAATGTTTGAAGCTACTGACTGAATGAAAAGAGCTGGCATCTCACTCTCTTTGAATCTTCTTTATCATGCTAAGAGGAGCAGGAAAAAGCAAAAAATTTCAGAATTGCACCTTGCAATGTGGAGAAATTACTGTTTGTGCATTTACAATATTCATTGATTTTTGCCATTGAAAAACGTCCAGAAATGTTTGAAGCTACTGACTGAATGAAAGGAGCTGGCATCTCACTCTCTTTGAATCTTCTTTATCATGCTAAGAGGAGCAGGAAAAAGCAAAAAATTTCAGAATTGCACCTTGTAATGCGGAGAAATTACTGTTTGTGCATTTACAATATTCATTGATTTTTGCCTTTGAAAAACATCATGTTATTCATATACCAGAAATGTTTGAAGCTACTGACTGAATGAAAAGAGCTGGCATCTCACTCTCTTTGAATCTTCTTTATCATGCTAAGAGGAGCAGGAAAAAGCAAAAAAATTTCAGAATTGCACCTTGCAATGCGGAGAAATTACTTTTTGTGCATTTACAATATTCATTGATTTTTGCCATTGAAAAACGTCCAGAAATGTTTGAAGCTACTGACTGAATGAAAGGAGCTGGCATCTCACTCTCTTTGAATCTTCTTTATCATGCTAAGAGGAGCAGGAAAAAGCAAAAAATTTCAGAATTGCACCTTGTAATGCGGAGAAATTACTGTTTGTGCATTTACAATATTCATTGATTTTTGCCTTTGAAAAACATCATGTTATTCATATACCAGAAATGTTTGAAGCTACTGACTGAATGAAAAGAGCTGGCATCTCACTCTCTTTGAATCTTCTTTATCATGCTAAGAGGAGCAGGAAAAAGCAAAAAATTTCAGAATTGCACCTTGCAATGCGGAGAAATTACTTTTTGTGCATTTACAATATTCATTGATTTTTGCCATTGAAAAACATCATGTTATTCATATACCAGAAATGTTTGAAGCTACTGACTGAATGAAAAGAGCTGGCATCTCACTCTCTTTGAATCTTCTTTATCATGTTAAGAGGAGCAGGAAAAAGCAAAAAATTTCAGAATTGCACCTTGCAATGTGGAGAAATTACTGTTTGTCCATTTACAATATTCATTGATTTTTGCCATTGAAAAACGTTCAGAAATGTTTGAAGCTACTGACTGAATGAAAGGAGCTGGCATCTCACTCTCTTTGAATCTTCTTTATCATGCTAAGAGGAGCAGGAAAAAGCAAAACATTTCAGAATTGCACCTTGCAATGCGGAGAAATTACTGTTTGTGCATTTACAATATTCATTGATTTTTGCCATTGAAAAACATCATGTTATTCATATACCAGAAATGTTTGAAGCTACTGACTGAATGAAAAGAGCTGGCATCTCACTCTCTTTGAATCTTCTTTATCATGCTAAGAGGAGCAGGAAAAAGCAAAAAATTTCAGAATTGCACCTTGCAATGTGGAGAAATTACTGTTTGTGCATTTACAATATTCATTGATTTTTGCCATTGAAAAACGTCCAGAAATGTTTGAAGCTACTGACTGAATGAAAGGAGCTGGCATCTCACTCTCTTTGAATCTTCTTTATCATGCTAAGAGGAGCAGGAAAAAGCAAAAAATTTCAGAATTGCACCTTGTAATGCGGAGAAATTACTGTTTGTGCATTTACAATATTCATTGATTTTTGCCTTTGAAAAACATCATGTTATTCATATACCAGAAATGTTTGAAGCTACTGACTGAATGAAAAGAGCTGGCATCTCACTCTCTTTGAATCTTCTTTATCATGCTAAGAGGAGCAGGAAAAAGCAAAAAAATTTCAGAATTGCACCTTGCAATGCGGAGAAATTACTTTTTGTGCATTTACAATATTCATTGATTTTTGCCATTGAAAAACATCATGTTATTCATATACCAGAAATGTTTGAAACTACTGACTGAATGAAAAGAGCTGGCATCTCACTCTCTTTGAATCTTCTTTATCATGCTAAGAGGAGCAGGAAAAAGCAAAAAATTTCAGAATTGCACCTTGCAATGTGGAGAAATTACTGTTTGTGCATTTACAATATTCATTGATTTTTGGCATTGAAAAATGTCCAGAAATGTTTGAAGCTACTGACTGAATGAAAGGAGCTGGCATCTCACTCTCTTTGAATCTTCTTTATCATGCTAAGAGGAGCAGGAAAAAGCAAAAAATTTCAGAATTGCACCTTGTAATGTGGAGAAATTACTGTTTGTGCATTTACAATATTCATTGATTTTTGCCATTGAAAAACGTCCAGAAATGTTTGAAGCTACTGACTGAATGAAAGGAGCTGGCATTTCACTCTCTTTGAATCTTCTTTATCATGTTAAGAGGAGCAGGAAAAAGCAAAAAATTTCAGAATTGCACCTTGCAATGCGGAGAAATTA
Source organism: Phyllobates terribilis (assembly GCF_046119375.1). Taxonomy (NCBI): domain Eukaryota; kingdom Metazoa; phylum Chordata; class Amphibia; order Anura; family Dendrobatidae; genus Phyllobates; species Phyllobates terribilis. Next base: position 1,542,301 of record NW_027363184.1, on the reverse strand, counting down.
CTGTTTGTGCATTTACAATATTCATTGATTTTTGCCATTGAAAAACATCATGTTATTCATATACCAGAAATGTTTGAAGCTACTGACTGAATGAAAAGAGCTGACATCTCACTATCTTTGAATCTTCTTTATCATGCTAAGAGGAGCAGGAAAAAGCAAAAAATTTCAGAATTGCACCTTCAACGTGGAGAAATTACTGTTTGTGCATTTACAATATTCATTGATTTTTGCCATTGAAAAACATCCAGAAATGTTTGAAGCTACTGACTGAATGAAAGGAGCTGGCTTCTCACTCTCTTTGAATCTTCTTTATCATGCTAAGAGGAGCAGGAAAAAGCAAAAAATTTCAGAATTGCACCTTGCAATGCGGAGAAATTACTGTTTGTGCATTTACAATATTCATTGATTTTTGATTGAAAAACATCATGTTATTCATATACCAGAAATGTTTGAAGCTACTGACTGAATGAAAAGAGCTGGCATCTCACTCTCTTTGAATCTTCTTTATCATGCTAAGAGGAGCAGGAAAAAGCAAAAAAATTTCAGAATTGCACCTTGCAATGCGGAGAAATTACTTTTTGTGCATTTACAATATTCATTGATTTTTGCCATTGAAAAACGTCCAGAAATGTTTGAAGCTACTGACTGAATGAAAGGAGCTGGCATCTCACTCTCTTTGAATCTTCTTTATCATGCTAAGAGGAGCAGGAAAAAGCAAAAAATTTCAGAATTGCACCTTGTAATGCGGAGAAATTACTGTTTGTGCATTTACAATATTCATTGATTTTTGCCTTTGAAAAACATCATGTTATTCATATACCAGAAATGTTTGAAGCTACTGACTGAATGAAAAGAGCTGGCATCTCACTCTCTTTGAATCTTCTTTATCATGCTAAGAGGAGCAGGAAAAAGCAAAAAATTTCAGAATTGCACCTTGCAATGCGGAGAAATTACTTTTTGTGCATTTACAATATTCATTGATTTTTGCCATTGAAAAACATCATGTTATTCATATACCAGAAATGTTTGAAGCTACTGACTGAATGAAAAGAGCTGGCATCTCACTCTCTTTGAATCTTCTTTATCATGTTAAGAGGAGCAGGAAAAAGCAAAAAATTTCAGAATTGCACCTTGCAATGTGGAGAAATTACTGTTTGTCCATTTACAATATTCATTGATTTTTGCCATTGAAAAACGTTCAGAAATGTTTGAAGCTACTGACTGAATGAAAGGAGCTGGCATCTCACTCTCTTTGAATCTTCTTTATCATGCTAAGAGGAGCAGGAAAAAGCAAAACATTTCAGAATTGCACCTTGCAATGCGGAGAAATTACTGTTTGTGCATTTACAATATTCATTGATTTTTGCCATTGAAAAACATCATGTTATTCATATACCAGAAATGTTTGAAGCTACTGACTGAATGAAAAGAGCTGGCATCTCACTCTCTTTGAATCTTCTTTATCATGCTAAGAGGAGCAGGAAAAAGCAAAAAATTTCAGAATTGCACCTTGCAATGTGGAGAAATTACTGTTTGTGCATTTACAATATTCATTGATTTTTGCCATTGAAAAACGTCCAGAAATGTTTGAAGCTACTGACTGAATGAAAGGAGCTGGCATCTCACTCTCTTTGAATCTTCTTTATCATGCTAAGAGGAGCAGGAAAAAGCAAAAAATTTCAGAATTGCACCTTGTAATGCGGAGAAATTACTGTTTGTGCATTTACAATATTCATTGATTTTTGCCTTTGAAAAACATCATGTTATTCATATACCAGAAATGTTTGAAGCTACTGACTGAATGAAAAGAGCTGGCATCTCACTCTCTTTGAATCTTCTTTATCATGCTAAGAGGAGCAGGAAAAAGCAAAAAAATTTCAGAATTGCACCTTGCAATGCGGAGAAATTACTTTTTGTGCATTTACAATATTCATTGATTTTTGCCATTGAAAAACATCATGTTATTCATATACCAGAAATGTTTGAAACTACTGACTGAATGAAAAGAGCTGGCATCTCACTCTCTTTGAATCTTCTTTATCATGCTAAGAGGAGCAGGAAAAAGCAAAAAATTTCAGAATTGCACCTTGCAATGTGGAGAAATTACTGTTTGGGCATTTACAATATTCATTGATTTTTGGCATTGAAAAATGTCCAGAAATGTTTGAAGCTACTGACTGAATGAAAGGAGCTGGCATCTCACTCTCTTTGAATCTTCTTTATCATGCTAAGAGGAGCAGGAAAAAGCAAAAAATTTCAGAATTGCACCTTGTAATGTGGAGAAATTACTGTTTGTGCATTTACAATATTCATTGATTTTTGCCATTGAAAAACGTCCAGAAATGTTTGAAGCTACTGACTGAATGAAAGGAGCTGGCATTTCACTCTCTTTGAATCTTCTTTATCATGTTAAGAGGAGCAGGAAAAAGCAAAAAATTTCAGAATTGCACCTTGCAATGCGGAGAAATTACTGTTTGTGCATTTACAATATTCATTGATTTTTGCCATTGAAAAACATCATGTTATTCATATACCAGAAATGTTTGAAGCTACTGACTGAATGAAAAGAGCTGACATCTCACTATCTTTGAATCTTCTTTATCATGCTAAGAGGAGCAGGAAAAAGCAAAAAATTTCAGAATTGCACCTTCAACGTGGAGAAATTACTGTTTGTGCATTTACAATATTCATTGATTTTTGCCATTGAAAAACATCCAGAAATGTTTGAAGCTACTGACTGAATGAAAGGAGCTGGCTTCTCACTCTCTTTGAATCTTCTTTATCATGCTAAGAGGAGCAGGAAAAAGCAAAAAATTTCAGAATTGCACCTTGCAATGCGGAGAAATTACTGTTTGTGCATTTACAATATTCATTGATTTTTGATTGAAAAACATCATGTTATTCATATACCAGAAATGTTTGAAGCTACTGACTGAATGAAAAGAGCTGGCATCTCACTCTCTTTGAATCTTCTTTATCATGCTAAGAGGAGCAGGAAAAAGCAAAACATTTCAGAATTGCACCTTGCAATGTGGAGAAATTACTGTTTGTGCATTTACAATATTCATTGATTTTTGCCATTGAAAAACGTCCAGAAATGTTTGAAGCTACTGACTGAATGAAAGGAGTTGGCATCTCACTCTCTTTGAATCTTCTTTATCATGCTAAGAGGAGCAGGAAAAAGCAAAAAATTTCAGAATTGCACCTTGCAATGCGGAGAAATTACTGTTTGTGCATTTACAATATTCATTGATTTTTGCCATTGAAAAACATCATGTTATTCATATACCAGAAATGTTTGAAGCTACTGACTGAATGAAAAGAGCTGGCATCTCACTCTCTTTGAATCTTCTTTATCATGTTAAGAGGAGCAGGAAAAAGCAAAAAATTTCAGAATTGCACCTTGCAATGTGGAGAAATTAGTGTTTGTCCATTTACAATATTCATTGATTTTTGCCATTGAAAAACGTTCAGAAATGTTTGAAGCTACTGACTGAATGAAAGGAGCTGGCATCTCACTCTCTTTGAATCTTCTTTATCATGCTAAGAGGAGCAGGAAAAAGCAAAACATTTCAGAATTGCACCTTGCAATGCGGAGAAATTACTGTTTGTGCATTTACAATATTCATTGATTTTTGCCATTGAAAAACATCATGTTATTCATATACCAGAAATGTTTGAAGCTACTGACTGAATGAAAAGAGCTGGCATCTCACTCTCTTTGAATCTTCTTTATCATGCTAAGAGGAGCAGGAAAAAGCAAAAAATTTCAGAATTGCACCTTGCAATGTGGAGAAATTACTGTTTGTGCATTTACAATATTCATTGATTTTTGCCATTGAAAAAGGTCCAGAAATGTTTGAAGCTACTGACTGAATGAAAGGAGCTGGCATCTCACTCTCTTTGAATCTTCTTTATCATGCTAAGAGGAGCAGGAAAAAGCAAAAAATTTCAGAATTGCACCTTGTAATGCGGAGAAATTACTGTTTGTGCATTTACAATATTCATTGATTTTTGCCTTTGAAAAACATCATGTTATTCATATACCAGAAATGTTTGAAGCTACTGACTGAATGAAAAGAGCTGGCATCTCACTCTCTTTGAATCTTCTTTATCATGCTAAGAGGAGCAGGAAAAAGCAAAAAATTTCAGAATTGCACCTTGCAATGCGGAGAAATTACTTTTTGTGCATTTACAATATTCATTGATTTTTGCCATTGAAAAACATCATGTTATTCATATACCAGAAATGTTTGAAGCTACTGACTGAATGAAAAGAGCTGGCATCTCACTCTCTTTGAATCTTCTTTATCATGCTAAGAGGAGCAGGAAAAAGCAAAAAATTTCAGAATTGCACCTTGCAATGTGGAGAAATTACTGTTTGTGCATTTACAATATTCATTGATTTTTGGCATTGAAAAATGTCCAGAAATGTTTGAAGCTACTGACTGAATGAAAGGAGCTGGCATCTCACTCTCTTTGAATCTTCTTTATCATGCTAAGAGGAGCAGGAAAAAGCAAAAAATTTCAGAATTGCACCTTGTAATGCGGAGAAATTACTGTTTGTGCATTTACAATATTCATTGATTTTTGCCTTTGAAAAACATCATGTTATTCATATACCAGAAATGTTTGAAGCTACTGACTGAATGAAAAGAGCTGGCATCTCACTCTCTTTGAATCTTCTTTATCATGCTAAGAGGAGCAGGAAAAACAAAAAATTTCAGAATTGCACCTTGCAATGTGGAGAAATTACTGTTTGTGCATTTACAATATTCATTGATTTTTGCCATTGAAAAATGTCCAGAAATGTTTGAAGCTACTGACTGAATGAAAGGAGCTGGCATCTCACTCTCTTTGAATCTTCTTTATCATGCTAAGAGGAGCAGGAAAAAGCAAAAAATTTCAGAATTGCACCTTGCAATGCCTAGAAATTACTGTTTATGCATTTACAATATTCATTGATGTTTGCCATTGAAAAACATCATGTTATTCATATACCAGAAAAGTTTGAAGCTACTGACTGAATGAAAAGAGCTGGCATCTCACTCTCTTTGAATCTTCTTTATCATGTTAAGAGGAGCAGGAAAAAGCAAAAAAATTCAGAATTGCACCTTGCAATGTGGAGAAATTACTGTTTGTGCATTTACAATATTCATTGATTTTTGCCATTGAAAAACGTTCAGAAATGTTTGAAGCTACTGACTGAATGAAAGGAGCTGGCATCTCACTCTCTTTGAATCTTCTTTATCATGCTAAGAGGAGCAGGAAAAAGCAAAACATTTCAGAATTGCACCTTGCAATGCGGAGAAATTACTGTTTGTGCATTTACAACATTCATTGATTTTTGCCATTGAAAAACATCATGTTATTCATATACCAGAAATGTTTGAAGCTACTGACTGAATGAAAAGAGCTGGCATCTCACTCTCTTTGAATCTTCTTTATCATGCTAAGAGGAGCAGGAAAAAGCAAAAAATTTCAGAATTGCACCTTGCAATGTGGAGAAATTACTGTTTGTGCATTTACAATATTCATTGATTTTTGCCATTGAAAAACGTCCAGAAATGTTTGAAGCTACTGACTGAATGAAAGGAGCTGGCATCTCACTCTCTTTGAATCTTTTTTATCATGCTAAGAGGAGCAGGAAAAAGCAAAAAATTTCAGAATTGCACCTTGCAATGCGGAGAAATTACTGTTTGTGCATTTACAATATTCATTGATTTTTGCCATTGAAAAACATCATGTTATTCATATACCAGAAATGTTTGAAGCTACTGACTGAATGAAAAGAGCTGGCATCTCACTCTCTTTGAATCTTCTTTATCATGCTAAGAGGAGCAGGAAAAAGCAAAAAATTTCAGAATTACACCTTGCAATGTGGAGAAATTACTGTTTGTGCATTTACAATATTCATTGATTTTTACCATTGAAAAACGTCCAGAAATGTTTGAAGCTACTGACTGAATGAAAGGAGCTGGCATCGCACTCTCTTTGAATCTTCTTTATCATGCTAAGAGGAGCAGGAAAAAGCAAAAAATTTCAGAATTGCACCTTGTAATGCGGAGAAATTACTGTTTGTGCATTTACAATATTCATTGATTTTTGCCTTTGAAAAACATCATGTTATTCATATACCAGAAATGTTTGAAGCTACTGACTGAATGAAAAGAGCTGGCATCTCACTCTCTTTGAATCTTCTTTATCATGCTAAGAGGAGCAGGAAAAAGCAAAAAATTTCAGAATTGCACCTTGCAATGCGGAGAAATTACTTTTTGTGCGTTTACAATATTCATTGATTTTTGCCATTGAAAAACATCATGTTATTCATATACCAGAAATGTTTGAAGCTACTGACTGAATGAAAAGAGCTGGCATCTCACTCTCTTTGAATCTTCTTTATCATGCTAAGAGGAGCAGGAAAAAGCAAAAAATTTCAGAATTGCACCTTGCAATGTGGAGAAATTACTGTTTGTTCATTTACAATATTCATTGATTTTTGGCATTGAAAAATGTCCAGAAATGTTTGAAGCTACTGACTGAATGAAAGGAGCTGGCATCTCACTCTCTTTGAATCTTCTTTATCATGCTAAGAGGAGCAGGAAAAAGCAAAAAATTTCAGAATTGCACCTTGCAATGCCTAGAAATTACTGTTTATGCATTTACAATATTCATTGATGTTTGCCATTGAAAAACATCATGTTATTCATATACCAGAAATGTTTGAAGCTACTGACTGAATGAAAGGAGCTGGCATCGCACTCTCTTTGAATCTTCTTTATCATGCTAAGAGGAGCAGGAAAAAGCAAAAAATTTCAGAATTGCACCTTGTAATGCGGAGAAATTACTGTTTGTGCATTTACAATATTCATTGATTTTTGCCTTTGAAAAACTTCATGTTATTCATATACCAGAAATGTTTGAAGCTACTGACTGAATGAAAAGAGCTGGCATCTCACTCTCTTTGAATCTTCTTTATCATGCTAAGAGGAGCAGGAAAAAGCAAAAAATTTCAGAATTGCACCTTGCAATGTGGAGAAATTACTGTTTGTGCTTTTACAATATTCATTGATTTTTGCCATTGAAAAACGTTCAGAAATGTTTGAAGCTACTGACTGAATGAAAGGAGCTGGCATCTCACTCTCTTTGAATCTTCTTTATCATGCTAAGAGGAGCAGGAAAAAGCAAAACATTTCAGAATTGCACCTTGCAATGCGGAGAAATTACTGTTTGTGCATTTACAATATTCATTGATTTTTGCCATTGAAAAACATCATGTTATTCATATACCAGAAATGTTTGAAGCTACTGACTGAATGAAAAGAGCTGGCATCTCACTCTCTTTGAATCTTCTTTATCATGCTAAGAGGAGCAGGAAAAAGCAAAAAATTTCAGAATTGCACCTTGCAATGTGGAGAAATTACTGTTTGTGCATTTACAATATTCATTGATTTTTGCCATTGAAAAACGTCCAGAAATGTTTGAAGCTACTGACTGAATGAAAGGAGCTGGCATCTCACTCTCTTTGAATCTTTTTTATCATGCTAAGAGGAGCAGGAAAAAGCAAAAAATTTCAGAATTGCACCTTGCAATGCGGAGAAATTACTGTTTGTGCATTTACAATATTCATTGATTTTTGCCATTGAAAAACATCATGTTATTCATATACCAGAAATGTTTGAAGCTACTGACTGAATGAAAAGAGCTGGCATCTCACTCTCTTTGAATCTTCTTTATCATGCTAAGAGGAGCAGGAAAAAGCAAAAAATTTCAGAATTGCACCTTGCAATGTGGAGAAATTACTGTTTGTGCATTTACAATATTCATTGATTTTTGCCATTGAAAAACGTCCAGAAATGTTTGAAGCTACTGACTGAATGAAAGGAGCTGGCATCGTACTCTCTTTGTATCTTCTTTATCATGCTAAGAGGAGCAGGAAAAAGCAAAAAATTTCAGAATTGCACCTTGTAATGCGGAGAAATTACTGTTTGTGCATTTACAATATTCATTGATTTTTGCCTTTGAAAAACATCATGTTATTCATATACCAGAAATGTTTGAAGCTACTGACTGAATGAAAAGAGCTGGCATCTCACTCTCTTTGAATCTTCTTTATCATGCTAAGAGGAGCAGGAAAAAGCAAAAAATTTCAGAATTGCACCTTGCAATGCGGAGAAATTACTTTTTGTGCATTTACAATATTCATTGATTTTTGCCATTGAAAAACATCATGTTATTCATATACCAGAAATGTTTGAAGCTACTGACTGAATGAAAAGAGCTGGCATCTCACTCTCTTTGAATCTTCTTTATCATGCTAAGAGGAGCAGGAAAAAGCAAAAAATTTCAGAATTGCACCTTGCAATGTGGAGAAATTACTGTTTGTGCATTTACAATATTCATTGATTTTTGGCATTGAAAAATGTCCAGAAATGTTTGAAGCTACTGACTGAATGAAAGGAGCTGGCATCTCACTCTCTTTGAATCTTCTTTATCATGCTAAGAGGAGCAGGAAAAAGCAAAAAATTTCAGAATTGCACCTTGCAATGCCTAGAAATTACTGTTTATGCATTTACAATATTCATTGATGTTTGCCATTGAAAAACATCATGTTACTCATATACCAGAAATGTTTGAAGCTACTGACTGAATGAAAAGAGCTGGCATCTCACTCTCTTTGAATCTTCTTTATCATGCTAAGAGGAGCAGGAAAAAGCAAAAAATTTCAGAATTGCACCTTGCAATGTGGAGAAATTACTGTTTGTGCATTTACAATATTCATTGATTTTTGCCATTGAAAAACATACAGAAATGTTTGAAGCTACTGACTGAATGAAAGGAGCTGGCATCTCACTCTCTTTGAATCTTCTTTATCATGCTAAGAGGAGCAGGAAAAAGCAAAAAATTTCAGAATTGCACCTTGCAATGCGGAGAAATTACTGTTTGTGCATTTACAATATTCATTGATTTTTGCCATTGAAAAACATCATGTTATTCATATACCAGAAATGTTTGAAGCTACTGACTGAATGAAAAGAGCTGGCATCTCACACTCTTTGAATCTTCTTTATCATGTTAAGAGGAGCAGGAAAAAGCAAAAAATTTCAGAATTCCACCTTGCAATGTGGAGAAATTACTGTTTGTGCATTTACAATATTCATTGATTTTTGCCATTGAAAAACGTCCAGAAATGTTTGAAGCTACTGACTGAATGAAAGGAGCTGGCATCTCACTCTCTTTGAATCTTCTTTATCATGCTAAGAGGAGCAGGAAAAAGCAAAAAATTTCAGAATTGCACCTTGCAATGCGGAGAAATTACTGTTTGTGCATTTACAATATTCATTGATTTTTGCCATTGAAAAACATCATGTTATTCATATACCAGAAATGTTTGAAGCTACTGACTGAATGAAAAGAGCTGGCATCTCACTCTCTTTGAATCTTCTTTATCATGCTAAGAGGAGCAGGAAAAAGCAAAAAATTTCAGAATTGCACCTTGCAATGGGGAGAAATTACTGTTTGTGCATTTACAATATTCATTGATTTTTGCCATTGAAAAACGTCCAGAAATGTTTGAAGCTACTGACTGAATGAAAGGAGCTGGCATCGCACTCTCTTTGAATCTTCTTTATCATGCTAAGAGGAGCAGGAAAAAGCAAAAAATTTCAGAATTGCACCTTGTAATGCGGAGAAATTACTGTTTGTGCATTTACAATATTCATTGATTTTTGCCTTTGAAAAACATCATGTTATTCATATACCAGAAATGTTTGAAGCTACTGACTGAATGAAAACAGCTGGCAACTCACTCTCTTTGAATCTTCTTTATCATGCTAAGAGGAGCAGGAAAAAGCAAAAAATTTCAGAATTGCACCTTGCAATGCGGAGAAATTACTTTTTGTGCATTTACAATATTCATTGATTTTTGCCTTTGAAAAACATCATGTTATTCATATACCAGAAATGTTTGAAGCTACTGACTGAATGAAAAGAGCTGGCATCTCACTCTCTTTGAATCTTCTTTATCATGCTAAGAGGAGCAGGAAAAAGCAAAAAATTTCAGAATTGCACCTTGCAATGTGGAGAAATTACTGTTTGTGCATTTACAATATTCATTGATTTTTGCCATTGAAAAATGTCCAGAAATGTTTGAAGCTACTGACTGAATGAAAGGAGCTGGCATCTCACTCTCTTTGAATCTTCTTTATCATGCTAAGAGGAGCAGGAAAAAGCAAAAAATTTCAGAATTGCACCTTGCAATGCCTAGAAATTACTGTTTATGCATTTACAATATTCATTGATGTTTGCCATTGAAAAACATCATGTTATTCATATACCAGAAATGTTTGAAGCTACTGACTGAATGAAAAGAGCTGGCATCTCACTCTCTTTGAATCTTCTTTATCATGCTAAGAGGAGCAGGAAAAAGCAAAAAATTTCAGAATTGCACCTTGCAATGTGGAGAAATTACTGTTTTTGCATTTACAATATTCATTGATTTTTGCCATTGAAAAACGTCCAGAAATGTTTGAAGCTACTGACTGAATGAAAGGAGCTGGCATCTCACTCTCTTTGAATCTTCTTTATCATGCTAAGAGGAGCAGGAAAAAGCAAAAAATTTCAAGATTGCACCTTGCAATGCGGAGAAATTACTGTTTGTGCATTTACAATATTCATTGATTTTTGCCATTGAAAAACATCATGTTATTCATATACCAGAAATGTTTGAAGCTACTGACTGAATGAAAAGAGCTGGCATCTCACTCTCTTTGAATCTTCTTTATCATGCTAAGAGGAGCAGGAAAAAGCAAAAAATTTCAGAATTGCACCTTGCAATGTGGAGAAATTACTGTTTGTGCATTCACAATATTCATTGATTTTTGCCATTGAAAAACGTCCAGAAATGTTTGAAGCTACTGACTGAATGAAAGGAGCTGGCATCGCACTCTCTTTGAATCTTCTTTATCATGCTAAGAGGAGCAGGAAAAAGCAAAAAATTTCAGAATTGCACCTTGTAATGCGGAGAAATTACTGTTTGTGCATTTACAATATTCATTGATTTTTGCCTTTGAAAAACATCATGTTATTCATATACCAGAAATGTTTGAAGCTACTGACTGAATGAAAACAGCTGGCAACTCACTCTCTTTGAATCTTCTTTATCATGCTAAGAGGAGCAGGAAAAAGCAAAAAATTTCAGAATTGCACCTTGCAATGCGGAGAAATTACTTTTTGTGCATTTACAATATTCATTGATTTTTGCCTTTGAAAAACATCATGTTATTCATATACCAGAAATGTTTGAAGCTACTGACTGAATGAAAAGAGCTGGCATCTCACTCTCTTTGAATCTTCTTTATCATGCTAAGAGGAGCAGGAAAAAGCAAAAAATTTCAGAATTGCACCTTGCAATGTGGAGAAATTACTGTTTGTGCATTTACAATATTCATTGATTTTTGCCATTGAAAAATGTCCAGAAATGTTTGAAGCTACTGACTGAATGAAAGGAGCTGGCATCTCACTCTCTTTGAATCTTCTTTATCATGCTAAGAGGAGCAGGAAAAAGCAAAAAATTTCAGAATTGCACCTTGCAATGCCTAGAAATTACTGTTTATGCATTTACAATATTCATTGATGTTTGCCATTGAAAAACATCATGTTATTCATATACCAGAAATGTTTGAAGCTACTGACTGAATGAAAAGAGCTGGCATCTCACTCTCTTTGAATCTTCTTTATCATGCTAAGAGGAGCAGGAAAAAGCAAAAAATTTCAGAATTGCACCTTGCAATGTGGAGAAATTACTGTTTTTGCATTTACAATATTCATTGATTTTTGCCATTGAAAAACGTCCAGAAATGTTTGAAGCTACTGACTGAATGAAAGGAGCTGGCATCTCACTCTCTTTGAATCTTCTTTATCATGCTAAGAGGAGCAGGAAAAAGCAAAAAATTTCAAGATTGCACCTTGCAATGCAGAGAAATTACTGTTTGTGCATTTACAATATTCATTGATTTTTGCCATTGAAAAACATCATGTTATTCATATACCAGAAATGTTTGAAGCTACTGACTGAATGAAAAGAGCTGGCATCTCACTCTCTTTGAATCTTCTTTATCATGCTAAGAGGAGCAGGAAAAAGCAAAAAATTTCAGAATTGCACCTTGCAATGTGGAGAAATTACTGTTTGTGCATTCACAATATTCATTGATTTTTGCCATTGAAAAACGTCCAGAAATGTTTGAAGCTACTGACTGAATGAAAGGAGCTGGCATCTCACTCTCTTTGAATCTTTTTTATCATGCTAAGAGGAGCAGGAAAAAGCAAAAAATTTCAGAATTGCACCTTGCAATGCGGAGAAATTACTGTTTGTGCATTTACAATATTCATTGATTTTTGCCATTGAAAAACATCATGTTATTCATATACCAGAAATGTTTGAAGCTACTGACTGAATGAAAAGAGCTGGCATCTCACTCTCTTTGAATCTTCTTTATCATGCTAAGAGGAGCAGGAAAAAGCAAAAAATTTCAGAATTGCACCTTGCAATGCCTAGAAATTACTGTTTATGCATTTACAATATTCATTGATGTTTACCATTGAAAAACATCATGTTATTCATATACCAGAAATGTTTGAAGCTACTGACTGAATGAAAAGAGCTGGCATCTCACTCTCTTTGAATCTTCTTTATCATGCTAAGAGGAGCAGGAAAAAGCAAAAAATTTCAGAATTGCACCTTGCAATGTGGAGAAATTACTGTTTGTGCATTTACAATATTCATTGATTTTTGCCATTGAAAAACGTCCAGAAATGTTTGAAGCTACTGACTGAATGAAAGGAGCTGGCATCTCACTCTCTTTGAATCTTCTTTATCATGCTAAGAGGAGCAGGAAAAAGCAAAAAATTTCAGAATTGCACCTTGCAATGCGGACAAATTACTGTTTGTGCATTTACAATATTCATTGATTTTTGCCATTGAAAAACATCATGTTATTCATATACCAGAAATGTTTGAAGCTACTGACTGAATGAAAAGAGCTGGCATCTCACTCTCTTTGAATCTTCTTTATCATGCTAAGAGGAGCAGGAAAAAGCAAAAAATTTCAGAATTGCACCTTGCAATGTGGAGAAATTACTGTTTGTGCATTTACAATTTTCATTGATTTTTGCCATTGAAAAATGTCCAGAAATGTTTGAAGCTACTGACTGAATGAAAGGAGCTGGCATCTCACTCTCTTTGAATCTTCTTTATCATGCTAAGAGGAGCAGGAAAAAGCAAAAAATTTCAGAATTGCACCTTGCAATGCCTAGAAATTACTGTTTATGCATTTACAATATTCATTGATGTTTGCCATTGAAAAACATCATGTTATTCATATACCAGAAATGTTTGAAGCTACTGACTGAATGAAAAGAGCTGGCATCTCACTCTCTTTGAATCTTCTTTATCATGCTAAGAGGAGCAGGAAAAAGCAAAAAATTTCAGAATTGCACCTTGCAATGTGGAGAAATTACTGTTTGTGCATTTACAATATTCATTGATTTTTGCCATTGAAAAACGTCCAGAAATGTTTGAAGCTACTGACTGAATGAAAGGAGCTGGCATCTCACTCTCTTTGAATCTTCTTTATCATGCTAAGAGGAGCAGGAAAAAGCAAAAAATTTCAGAATTGCACCTTGCAATGCGGACAAATTACTGTTTGTGCATTTACAATATTCATTGATTTTTGCCATTGAAAAACATCATGTTATTCATATACCAGAAATGTTTGAAGCTACTGACTGAATGAAAAGAGCTGGCATCTCACTCTCTTTGAATCTTCTTTATCATGCTAAGAGGAGCAGGAAAAAGCAAAAAATTTCAGAATTGCACCTTGCAATGTGGAGAAATTACTGTTTGTGCATTTACAATATTCATTGATTTTTGCCATTGAAAAACGTCCAGAAATGTTTGAAGCTACTGACTGAATGAAAGGAGCTGGCATCTCACTCTCTTTGAATCTTCTTTATCATGCTAAGAGGAGCAGGAAAAAGCTAAAAATTTCAGAATTGCACCTTGCAATGCGGAGAAATTACTGTTTGTGCATTTACAATATTCATTGATTTTTGCCATTGAAAAACATCATGTTATTCATATACCAGAAATGTATGAAGCTACTGACTGAATGAAAAGAGCTGGCATCTCACTCTCTTTGAATCTTCTTTATCATGCTAAGAGGAGCAGGAAAAAGCAAAAAATTTCAGAATTGCACCTTGCAATGTGGAGAAATTACTGTTTGTACATTTACAATATTCATTGATTTTTGCCATTGAAAAACGTCCAGAAATGTTTGAAGCTACTGACTGAATGAAAGGAGCTGGCATCTCACTCTCTTTGAATCTTCTTTATCATGCTAAGAGGAGCAGGAAAAAGCTAAAAATTTCAGAATTGCACCTTGCAATGCGGAGAAATTACTGTTTGTGCATTTACAATATTCATTGATTTTTGCCATTGAAAAACATCATGTTATTCATATACCAGAAATGTTTGAAGCTACTGACTGAATGAAAAGAGCTGGCATCTCACTCTCTTTGAATCTTCTTTATCATGCTAAGAGGAGCAGGAAAAAGCAAAAAATTTCAGAATTGCACCTTGCAATGTGGAGAAATTACTGTTTGTGCATTTACAATATTCATTGATTTTTGCCATTGAAAAACGTCCAGAAATGTTTGAAGCTACTGACTGAATGAAAGGAGCTGGCATCTCACTCTCTTTGAATCTTCTTTATCATGCTAAGAGGAGCAGGAAAAAGCAAAAAATTTCAGAATTGCACGTTGTAATGCGGAGAAATTACTGTTTGTGCATTTACAATATTCATTGATTTTTGCCTTTGAAAAACATCATGTTATTCATATACCAGAAATGTTTGAAGCTACTGACTGAATGAAAAGAGCTGGCATCTCACTCTCTTTGAATCTTCTTTATCATGCTAAGAGGAGCAGGAAAAAGCAAAAAATTTCAGAATTGCACCTTGCAATGCGGAGAAATTACTTTTTGTGCATTTACAATATTCATTGATTTTTGCCATTGAAAAACATCATGTTATTCATATACCAGAAATGTTTGAAGCTACTGACTGAATGAAAAGAGCTGGCATCTCACTCTCTTTGAATCTTCTTTATCATGCTAAGAGGAGCAGGAAAAAGCAAAAAATTTCAGAATTGCACCTTGCAATGTGGAGAAATTACTGTTTGTGCATTTACAATATTCATTGATTTTTGCCATTGAAAAACGTCCAGAAATGTTTGAAGCTACTGACTGAATGAAAGGAGCTGGCATCTCACTCTCTTTGAATCTTCTTTATCATGCTAAGAGGAGCAGGAAAAAGCAAAAAATTTCAGAATTGCACCTTGCAATGCGGACAAATTACTGTTTGTGCATTTACAATATTCATTGATTTTTGCCATTGAAAAACATCATGTTATTCATATACCAGAAATGTTTGAAGCTACTGACTGAATGAAAAGAGCTGGCATCTCACTCTCTTTGAATCTTCTTTATCATGCTAAGAGGAGCAGGAAAAAGCAAAAAATTTCAGAATTGCACCTTGCAATGTGGAGAAATTACTGTTTGTGCATTTACAATATTCATTGATTTTTGCCATTGAAAAACGTCCAGAAATGTTTGAAGCTACTGACTGAATGAAAGGAGCTGGCATCTCACTCTCTTTGAATCTTCTTTATCATGCTAAGAGGAGGAGGAAAAAGCTAAAAATTTCAGAATTGCACCTTGCAATGCGTAGAAATTACTGTTTGTGCATTTACAATATTCATTGATTTTTGCCATTGAAAAACATCATGTTATTCATATACCAGAAATGTATGAAGCTACTGACTGAATGAAAAGAGCTGGCATCTCACTCTCTTTGAATCTTCTTTATCATGCTAAGAGGAGCAGGAAAAAGCAAAAAATTTCAGAATTGCACCTTGCAATGTGGAGAAATTACTGTTTGTACATTTACAATATTCATTGATTTTTGCCATTGAAAAACGTCCAGAAATGTTTGAAGCTACTGACTGAATGAAAGGAGCTGGCATCTCACTCTCTTTGAATCTTCTTTATCATGCTAAGAGGAGCAGGAAAAAGCTAAAAATTTCAGAATTGCACCTTGCAATGCGGAGAAATTACTGTTTGTGCATTTACAATATTCATTGATTTTTGCCATTGAAAAACATCATGTTATTCATATACCAGAAATGTTTGAAGCTACTGACTGAATGAAAAGAGCTGGCATCTCACTCTCTTTGAATCTTCTTTATCATGCTAAGAGGAGCAGGAAAAAGCAAAAAATTTCAGAATTGCACCTTGCAATGTGGAGAAATTACTGTTTGTGCATTTACAATATTCATTGATTTTTGCCATTGAAAAACGTCCAGAAATGTTTGAAGCTACTGACTGAATGAAAGGAGCTGGCATCTCACTCTCTTTGAATCTTCTTTATCATGCTAAGAGGAGCAGGAAAAAGCAAAAAATTTCAGAATTGCACCTTGTAATGCGGAGAAATTACTGTTTGTGCATTTACAATATTCATTGATTTTTGCCTTTGAAAAACATCATGTTATTCATATACCAGAAATGTTTGAAGCTACTGACTGAATGAAAAGAGCTGGCATCTCACTCTCTTTGAATCTTCTTTATCATGCTAAGAGGAGCAGGAAAAAGCAAAAAATTTCAGAATTGCACCTTGCAATGCGGAGAAATTACTTTTTGTGCATTTACAATATTCATTGATTTTTGCCATTGAAAAACATCATGTTATTCATATACCAGAAATGTTTGAAGCTACTGACTGAATGAAAAGAGCTGGCATCTCACTCTCTTTGAATCTTCTTTATCATGTTAAGAGGAGCAGGAAAAAGCAAAAAAATTCAGAATTGCACCTTGCAATGTGGAGAAATTACTGTTTGTGCATTTACAATATTCATTGATTTTTGCCATTGAAAAACGTCCAGAAATGTTTGAAGCTACTGACTGAATGAAAGAAGCTGGCATCTCACTCTCTTTGAATCTTCTTTATCATGCTAAGAGGAGCAGGAAAAAGCAAGAAATTTCAGAATTGCACCTTGCAATGCGGAGAAATTACTGTTTGTGCATTTACAATATTCATTGATTTTTGACATTGAAAAACATCATGTTATTCATATACCAGAAATGTTTGAAGCTACTGACTGAATGAAAAGAGCTGGCATCTCACTCTCTTTGAATCTTCTTTATCATGCTAAGAGGAGCAGGAAAAAGCAAAAAATTTCAGAATTGCACCTTGCAATGTGGAGAAATTACTGTTTGTGCATTTACAATATTCATTGATTTTTGGCATTGAAAAATGTCCAGAAATGTTTGAAGCTACTGACTGAATGAAAGGAGCTGGCATCTCACTCTCTTTGAATCTTCTTTATCATGCTAAGAGCAGAAGGAAAAAGCAAAAAATTTCAGAATTGCACCTTGTAATGCGGAGAAATTACTGTTTGTGCATTTACAATATTCATTGATTTTTGCCTTTGAAAAACATCATGTTATTCATATACCAGAAATGTTTGAAGCTACTGACTGAATGAAAAGAGCTGGCATCTCACTCTCTTTGAATCTTCTTTATCATGCTAACATGAGCAGGAAAAAGCAAAAAATTTCAGAATTGCACCTTGCAATGTGGAGAAATTACTGTTTGTGCATTTACAATATTCATTGATTTTTGCCATTGAAAAATGTCCAGAAATGTTTGAAGCTACTGACTGAATGAAAGGAGCTGGCATCTCACTCTCTTTGAATCTTCTTTATCATGCTAAGAGGAGCAGGAAAAAGCAAAAAATTTCAGAATTGCACCTTGCAATGCCTAGAAATTACTGTTTATGCATTTACAATATTCATTGATGTTTGCCATTGAAAAACATCATGTTATTCATATACCAGAAATGTTTGAAGCTACTGACTGAATGAAAAGAGCTGGCATCTCACTCTCTTTGAATCTTCTTTATCATGCTAAGAGGAGCAGGAAAAAGCAAAAAATTTCAGAATTGCACCTTGCAATGTGGAGAAATTACTGTTTGTGCATTTACAATATTCATTGATTTTTGCCATTGAAAAACGTCCAGAAATGTTTGAAGCTACTGACTGAATGAAAGGAGCTGGCATCTCACTCTCTTTGAATCTTCTTTATCATGCTAAGAGGAGCAGGAAAAAGCAAAAAATTTCAGAATTGCACCTTGCAATGCGGAGAAATTACTGTTTGTGCATTTACAATATTCATTGATTTTTGCCATTGAAAAACATCATGTTATTCATATACCAGAAATGTTTGAAGCTACTGACTGAATGAAAAGAGCTGGCATCTCACTCTCTTTGAATCTTCTTTATCATGTTAAGAGGAGCAGGAAAAAGCAAAAAATTTCAGAATTGCACCTTGCAATGTGGAGAAATTACTGTTTGTGCATTTACAATATTCATTGATTTTTGCCATTGAAAAACGTCCAGAAATGTTTGAAGCTACTGAGTGAATGAAAGGAGCTGGCATCTCACTCTCTTTGAATCTTCTTTATCATGCTAAGAGGAGCAGGAAAAAGGAAAAAATTTCAGAATTGCACCTTGCAATGCGGAAAAATTACTGTTTGTGCATTTACAATATTCATTGATTTTTGCCATTGAAAAACATCATGTTATTCATATACCAGAAATGTTTGAAGCTACTGACTGAATGAAAAGAGCTGGCATCTCACTCTCTTTGAATCTTCTTTATCATGCTAAGAGGAGCAGGAAAAAGCAAAAAATTTCAGAATTGCACCTTGCAATGTGGAGAAATTACTGTTTGTGCATTTACAATATTCATTGATTTTTGCCATTGAAAAACGTCCAGAAATGTTTGAAGCTACTGACTGAATGAAAGGAGCTGGCATCTCACTCTCTTTGAATCTTTTTTATCATGCTAAGAGGAGCAGGAAAAAGCAAAAAATTTCAGAATTGCACCTTGCAATGCTGAGAAATTACTGTTTGTGCATTTACAATATTCATTGATTTTTGCCATTGAAAAACATCATGTTATTCATATACCAGAAATGTTTGAAGCTACTGACTGAATGAAAAGAGCTGGCATCTCACTCTCTTTGAATCTTCTTTATCATGCTAAGAGGAGCAGGAAAAAGCAAAAAATTTCAGAATTGCACCTTGCAATGTGGAGAAATTACTGTTTGTGCATTTACAATATTCATTGATTTTTGCCATTGAAAAACGTCCAGAAATGTTTGAACCTACTGACAGAATGAAAGGAGCTGGCATCTCACTCTCTTTGAATCTTCTTTATCATGCTAAGAGGAGCAGGAAAAAGCAAAAAATTTCAGAATTGCACCTTGTAGTGCGGAGAAATTACTGTTTGTGCATTTACAATATTCATTGATTTTTGCCTTTGAAAAACATCATGTTATTCATATACCAGAAATGTTTGAAGCTACTGACTGAATGAAAAGAGCTGGCATCTCACTCTCTTTGAATCTTCTTTATCATGCTAAGAGGAGCAGGAAAAAGCAAAAAATTTCAGAATTGCACCTTGCAATGCGGAGAAATTACTTTTTGTGCATTTACAATATTCATTGATTTTTGCCATTGAAAAACATCATGTTATTCATATACCAGAAATGTTTGAAGCTACTGACTGAATGAAAAGAGCTGGCATCTCACTCTCTTTGAATCTTCTTTATCATGTTAAGAGGAGCAGGAAAAAGCAAAAAAATTCAGAATTGCACCTTGCAATGTGGAGAAATTACTGTTTGTGCATTTACAATATTCATTGATTTTTGGCTTTGAAAAATGTCCAGAAATGTTTGAAGCTACTGACTGAATGAAAGGAGCTGGCATCTCACTCTCTTTGAATCTTCTTTATCATGCTAAGAGAAGCAGGAAAAAGCAAAAAATTTCAGAATTGCACCTTGTAATGCGGAGAAATTACTGTTTGTGCATTTACAATATTCATTGATTTTTGCCTTTGAAAAACATCATGTTATTCATATACCAGAAATGTTTGAAGCTACTGACTGAATGAAAAGAGCTGGCATCTCACTCTCTTTGAATCTTCTTTATCATGCTAAGAGGAGCAGGAAAAAGCAAAAAATTTCAGAATTGCACCTTGCAATGTGGAGAAATTACTGTTTGTGCATTTACAATATTCATTGATTTTTGCCATTGAAAAATGTCCAGAAATGTTTGAAGCTACTGACTGAATGAAAGGAGCTGGCAACTCACTCTCTTTGAATCTTCTTTATCATGCTAAGAGGAGCAGGAAAAAGCAAAAAATTTCAGAATTGCACCTTGCAATGCCTAGAAATTACTGTTTATGCATTTACAATATTCATTGATGTTTGCCATTGAAAAACATCATGTTATTCATATACCAGAAATGTTTGAAGCTACTGACTGAATGAAAAGAGCTGGCATCTCACTCTCTTTGAATCTTCTTTATCATGCTAAAAGGAGCAGGAAAAAGCAAAAAATTTCAGAATTGCACCTTGCAATGTGGAGAAATTACTGTTTGTGCATTTACAATATTCATTGATTTTTGCCATTGAAAAACGTCCAGAAAAGTTTGAAGCTACTGACTGAATGAAAGGAGCTGGCATCTCACTCTCTTTGAATCTTCTTTATCATGCTAAGAGGAGCAGGAAAAAGCTAAAAATTTCAGAATTGCACCTTGCAATGCGGAGAAATTACTGTTTGTGCATTTACAATATTCATTGATTTTTGCCATTGAAAAACATCATGTTATTCATATACCAGAAATGTTTGAAGCTACTGACTGAATGAAAAGAGCTGGCATCTCACTCTCTTTGAATCTTCTTTATCATGCTAAGAGGAGCAGGAAAAAGCAAAAAATTTCAGAATTGCACCTTGCAATGTGGAGAAATTACTGTTTGTGCATTTACAATATTCATTGATTTTTGCCATTGAAAAACGTCCAGAAATGTTTGAAGCTACTGACTGAATGAAAGGAGCTGGCATCTCACTCTCTTTGAATCTTCTTTATCATGCTAAGAGGAGCAGGAAAAAGCTAAAAATTTCAGAATTGCACCTTGCAATGCGGAGAAATTACTGTTTGTGCATTTACAATATTCATTGATTTTTGCCATTGAAAAACATCATGTTATTCATATACCAGAAATGTTTGAAGCTACTGACTGAATGAAAAGAGCTGGCATCTCACTCTCTTTGAATCTTCTTTATCATGCTAAGAGGAGCAGGAAAAAGCAAAAAATTTCAGAATTGCACCTTGCAATGCGGAGAAATTACTTTTTGTGCATTTACAATATTCATTGATTTTTGCCATTGAAAAACATCATGTTATTCATATACCAGAAATGTTTGAAGCTACTGACTGAATGAAAAGAGCTGGCATCTCACTCTCTTTGAATCTTCTTTATCATGCTAAGAGGAGCAGGAAAAAGCAAAAAATTTCAGAATTGCACCTTGCAATGTGGAGAAATTACTGTTTGTGCATTTACAATATTCATTGATTTTTGCCATTGAAAAATGTCCAGAAATGTTTGAAGCTACTGACTGAATGAAAGGAGCTGGTATCTCACTCTCTTTGAATCTTCTTTATCATGCTAAGAGGAGCAGGAAAAAGCAAAAAATTTCAGAATTGCACCTTGCAATGCCTAGAAATTACTGTTTATGCATTTACAATATTCATTGATGTTTGCCATTGAAAAACATCATGTTATTCATATACCAGAAATGTTTGAAGCTACTGACTGAATGAAAAGAGCTGGCATCTCACTCTCTTTGAATCTTCTTTATCATGCTAAGACGAGCAGGAAAAAGCAAAAAATTTCAGAATTGCACCTTGCAATGTGGAGAAATTACTGTTTGTGCATTTACAATATTCATTGATTTTTGCCATTGAAAAACGTCCAGAAATGTTTGAAGCTACTGACTGAATGAAAGGAGCTGGCATCTCACTCTCTTTGAATCTTCTTTATCATGCTAAGAGGAGCAGGAAAAAGCAAAAAATTTCAGAATTGCACCTTGCAATGCGGAGAAATTACTGTTTGTGCATTTACAATATTCATTGATTTTTGCCATTGAAAAACATCATGTTATTCATATACCAGAAATGTTTGAAGCTACTGACTGAATGAAAAGAGCTGGCATCTCACTCTCTTTGAATCTTCTTTATCATGTTAAGAGGAGCAGGAAAAAGCAAAAAATTTCAGAATTGCACCTTGCAATGTGGAGAAATTACTGTTTGTGCATTTACAATATTCATTGATTTTTGCCATTGAAAAACGTCCAGAAATGTTTGAAGCTACTGAGTGAATGAAAGGAGCTGGCATCTCACTCTCTTTGAATCTTCTTTATCATGCTAAGAGGAGCAGGAAAAAGGAAAAAATTTCAGAATTGCACCTTGCAATGCGGAAAAATTACTGTTTGTGCATTTACAATATTCATTGATTTTTGCCATTGAAAAACATCATGTTATTCATATACCAGAAATGTTTGAAGCTACTGACTGAATGAAAAGAGCTGGCATCTCACTCTCTTTGAATCTTCTTTATCATGCTAAGAGGAGCAGGAAAAAGCAAAAAATTTCAGAATTGCACCTTGCAATGTGGAGAAATTACTGTTTGTGCATTTACAATATTCATTGATTTTTGCCATTGAAAAACGTCCAGAAATGTTTGAAGCTACTGACTGAATGAAAGGAGCTGGCATCTCACTCCCTTTGAATCTTTTTTATCATGCTAAGAGGAGCAGGAAAAAGCAAAAAATTTCAGAATTGCACCTTGCAATGCTGAGAAATTACTGTTTGTGCATTTACAATATTCATTGATTTTTGCCATTGAAAAACGTCCAGAAATGTTTGAAGCTACTGACAGAATGAAAGGAGCTGGCATCTCACTCTCTTTGAATCTTCTTTATCATGCTAAGAGGAGCAGGAAAAAGCAAAAAATTTCAGAATTGCACCTTGTAATGCGGAGAAATTACTGTTTGTGCATTTACAATATTCATTGATTTTTGCCTTTGAAAAACATCATGTTATTCATATACCAGAAATGTTTGAAGCTACTGACTGAATGAAAAGAGCTGGCATCTCACTCTCTTTGAATCTTCTTTATCATGCTAAGAGGAGCAGGAAAAAGCAAATAATTTCAGAATTGCACCTTGCAATGTGGAGAAATTACTGTTTGTGCATTTACAATATTCATTGATTTTTGCCATTGAAAAATGTCCAGAAATGTTTGAAGCTACTGACTGAATGAAAGGAGCTGGCATCTCACTCTCTTTGAATCTTCTTCATCATGCTAAGAGGAGCAGGAAAAAGCAAAAAATTTCAGAATTGCACCTTGCAATGCCTAGAAATTACTGTTTATGCATTTACAATATTCATTGATGTTTGCCATTGAAAAACATCATGTTATTCATATACCAGAAATGTTTGAAGCTACTGACTGAATGAAAAGAGCTGGCATCTCACTCTCTTTGAATCTTCTTTATCATGCTAAGAGGAGCAGGAAAAAGCAAAAAATTTCAGAATTGCACCTTGCAATGTGGAGAAATTACTGTTTGTGCATTTACAATATTCATTGATTTTTGCCATTGAAAAACGTCCAGAAATGTTTGAAGCTACTGACTGAATGAAAAGAGCTGGCATCTCACTGTCTTTGAATCTTCTTTATCATGCTAAGAGGAGCAGGAAAAAGCAAAAAATTTCAGAATTGCACCTTGCAATGCGGACAAATTACTGTTTGTGCATTTACAATATTCATTGATTTTTGCCATTGAAAAACATCATGTTATTCATATACCAGAAATGTTTGAAGCTACTGACTGAATGAAAAGAGCTGGCATCTCACTCTCTTTGAATCTTCTTTATCATGCTAAGAGGAGCAGGAAAAAGTAAAAAATTTCAGAATTGCACCTTGCAATGTGGAGAAATTACTGTTTGTGCATTTACAATATTCATTGATTTTTGCCATTGAAAAACGTCCAGAAATGTTTGAAGCTACTGACTGAATGAAAGGAGCTGGCATCTCACTCTCTTTGAATCTTCTTTATCATGCTAAGAGGAGCAGGAAAAAGCTAAAAATTTCAGAATTGCACCTTGCAATGCGGAGAAATTACTGTTTGTGCATTTACAATATTCATTGATTTTTGCCATTGAAAAACATCATGTTATTCATATACCAGAAATATTTGAAGCTACTGACTGAATGAAAAGAGCTGGCATCTCACTCTCTTTGAATCTTCTTTATCATGCTAAGAGGAGCAGGAAAAAGCAAAAAATTTCAGAATTGCACCTTGCAATGTGGAGAAATTACTGTTTGTGCATTTACAATATTCATTGATTTTTGCCATTGAAAAACATCCAGAAATGTTTGAAGCTACTGACAGAATGAAAGGAGCTGGCATCTCACTCTCTTTGAATATTCTTTATCATGCTAAGAGGAGCAGGAAAAAGCAAAAAATTTCAGAATTGCACCTTGTAATGCGGAGAAATTACTGTTTGTGCATTTACAATATTCATTGATTTTTGCCTTTGAAAAACATCATGTTATTCATATACCAGAAATGTTTGAAGCTACTGACTGAATGAAAAGAGCTGGCATCTCACTCTCTTTGAATCTTCTTTATCATGCTAAGAGGAGCAGGAAAAATCAATTAATTTCAGAATTGCACCTTGCAATGTGGAGAAATTACTGTTTCTGCATTTACAATATTCATTGATTTTTGCCATTGAAAAATGTCCAGAAATGTTTGAAGCTACTGACTGAATGAAAGGAGCTGGCATCTCACTCTCTTTGAATCTTCTTCATCATGCTAAGAGGAGCAGGAAAAAGCAAAAAATTTCAGAATTGCACCTTGCAATGCCTAGAAATTACTGTTTATGCATTTACAATATTCATTGATGTTTGCCATTGAAAAACATCATGTTATTCATATACCAGAAATGTTTGAAGCTACTGACTGAATGAAAAAAGCTGGCATCTCACTCTCTTTGAATCTTCTTTATCATGCTAAGAGGAGCAGGAAACAGCAAAAAATTTCAGAATTGCACCTTGCAATGTGGAGAAATTACTGTTTGTGCATTTACAATATTCATTGATTTTTGCCATTGAAAAATGTCCAGAAATGTTTGAAGCTACTGACTGAATGAAAAGAGCTGGCATCTCACTCTCTTTGAATCTTCTTTATCATGCTAAGAGGAGCAGGAAAAAGCAAAAAATTTCAGAATTGCACCTTGCAATGCGGACAAATTACTGTTTGTGCATTTACAATATTCATTGATTTTTGCCATTGAAAAACATCATGTTATTCATATACCAGAAATGTTTGAAGCTACTGACTGAATGAAAAGAGCTGGCATCTCACTTTCTTTGAATCTTCTTTATCATGCTAAGAGGAGCAGGAAAAAGCAAAAAATTTCAGAATTGCACCTTGCAATGTGGAGAAATTACTGTTTGTGCATTTACAATATTCATTGATTTTTGCCATTGAAAAACATCCAGAAATGTTTGAAGCTACTGACTGAATGAAAGGAGCTGGCATCTCACTCTCTTTGAAACTTCTTTATCATGCTAAGAGGAGCAGGAAAAAGCTAAAAATTTCAGAATTGCACCTTGCAATGCGGAGAAATTACTGTTTGTGCATTTACAATATTCATTGATTTTTGCCATTGAAAAACATCATGTTATTCATATACCAGAAGTGTTTGAAGCTACTGACTGAATGAAAAGAGCTAGCATCTCACTCTCTTTGAATCTTCTTTATCATGCTAAGAGGAGCAGGAAAAAGCAAAAAATTTCGGAATTGCACCTTGCAATGTGGAGAAATTACTGTTTGTACATTTACAATATTCATTGATTTTTGCCATTGAAAAACGTCCAGAAATGTTTGAAGCTACTGACTGAATGAAAGGAGCTGGCATCTCACTCTCTTTGAATGTTCTTTATCATGCTAAGAGGAGCAGGAAAAAGCTAAAAATTTCAGAATTGCACCTTGCAATGCGGAGAAATTACTGTTTGTGCATTTACAATATTCATTGATTTTCGCCATTGAAAAACATCATGTTATTCATATACCAGAAATGTTTGAAGCTACTGACTGAATGAAAAGAGCTGGCATCTCACTCTCTTTGAATCTTCTTTATCATGCTAAGAGGAGCAGGAAAAAGCAAAAAATTTCAGAATTGCACCTTGCAATGTGGAGAAATTACTGTTTGTGCATTTACAATATTCATTGATTTTTGCCATTGAAAAACGTCCAGAAATGTTTGAAGCTACTGACTGAATGAAAGGAGCTGGCATCTCACTCTCTTTGAATCTTCTTTATCATGCTAAGAGGAGCAGGAAAAAGCAAAAAATTTCAGAATTGCACCTTGTAATGCGGAGAAATTACTGTTTGTGCATTTACAATATTCATTGATTTTTGCCTTTGAAAAACATCATGTTATTCATATACCAGAAATGTTTGAAGCTACTGACTGAATGAAAAGAGCTGGCATCTCACTCTCTTTGAATCTTCTTTATCATGCTAAGAGGAGCAGGAAAAAGCAAAAAATTTCAGAATTGCACCTTGCAATGCGGAGAAATTACTTTTTGTGCATTTACAATATTCATTGATTTTTGCCATTGAAAAACATCATGTTATTCATATACCAGAAATGTTTGAAGCTACTGACTGAATGAAAAGAGCTGGCATCTCACTCTCTTTGAATCTTCTTTATCATGTTAAGAGGAGCAGGAAAAAGCAAAAAATTTCAGAATTGCACCTTGCAATGTGGAGAAATTACTGTTTGTGCATTTACAATATTCATTGATTTTTGGCATTGAAAAATGTCCAGAAATGTTTGAAGCTACTGACTGAATGAAAGGAGCTGGCATCTCACTCTCTTTGAATCTTCTTTATCATGCTAAGAGGAGCAGGAAAAAGCAAAAAATTTCAGAATTGCACCTTGTAATGCGGAGAAATTACTGTTTGTGCATTTACAATATTCATTGATTTTTGCCTTTGAAAAACATCATGTTATTCATATACCAGAAATGTTTGAAGCTACTGACTGAATGAAAAGAGCTGGCATCTCACTCTCTTTGAATCTTCTTTATCATGCTAAGAGGAGCAGAGAAAAAGCAATTAATTTCAGAATTGCACCTTGCAATGTGGAGAAATTACTGTTTGTGCATTTACAATATTCATTGATTTTTGCCATTGAAAAATGTCCAGAAATGTTTGAAGCTACTGACTGAATGAAAGGAGCTGGCATCTCACTCTCTTTGAATCTTCTTCATCATGCTAAGAGGAGCAGGAAAAAGCAAAAAATTTCAGAATTGCACCTTGCAATGCCTAGAAATTACTGTTTATGCATTTACAATATTCATTGATGTTTGCCATTGAAAAACATCATGTTATTCATATACCAGAAATGTTTGAAGCTACTGACTGAATGAAAAGAGCTGGCATCTCACTCTCTTTGAATCTTCTTTATCATGCTAAGAGGAGCAGGAAAAAGCAAAAAATTTCAGAATTGCACCTTGCAATGTGGAGAAATTACTGTTTGTGCATTTACAATATTCATTGATTTTTGCCATTGAAAAATGTCCAGAAATGTTTGAAGCTACTGACTGAATGAAAAGAGCTGGCATCTCACTCTCTTTGAATCTTCTTTATCATGCTAAGAGGAGCAGGAAAAAGCAAAAAATTTCAGAATTGCACCTTGCAATGCGGACAAATTACTGTTTGTGCATTTACAATATTCATTGATTTTTGCCATTGAAAAACATCATGTTATTCATATACCAGAAATGTTTGAAGCTACTGACTGAATGAAAAGAGCTGGCATCTCACTCTCTTTGAATCTTCTTTATCATGCTAAGAGGAGCAGGAAAAAGCAAAAAATTTCAGAATTGCACCTTGCAATGTGGAGAAATTACTGTTTGTGCATTTACAATATTCATTGATTTTTGCCATTGAAAAACGTCCAGAAATGTTTGAAGCTACTGACTGAATGAAAGGAGCTGGCATCTCACTCTCTTTGAATCTTCTTTATCATGCTAAGAGGAGCAGGAAAAAGCTAAAAATTTCAGAATTGCACCTTGCAATGCGGAGAAATTACTGTTTGTGCATTTA
Source organism: Phyllobates terribilis (assembly GCF_046119375.1). Lineage (NCBI taxonomy): Eukaryota > Metazoa > Chordata > Amphibia > Anura > Dendrobatidae > Phyllobates > Phyllobates terribilis. The sequence goes on along the minus strand of NW_027363184.1, from coordinate 1,514,154 downwards.
CAATATTCATTGATTTTTGCCATTGAAAAACATCATGTTATTCATATACCAGAAGTGTTTGAAGCTACTGACTGAATGAAAAGAGCTAGCATCTCACTCTCTTTGAATCTTCTTTATCATGCTAAGAGGAGCAGGAAAAAGCAAAAAATTTCAGAATTGCACCTTGCAATGTGGAGAAATTACTGTTTGTACATTTACAATATTCATTGATTTTTGCCATTGAAAAACGTCCAGAAATGTTTGAAGCTACTGACTGAATGAAAGGAGCTGGCATCTCACTCTCTTTGAATGTTCTTTATCATGCTAAGAGGAGCAGGAAAAAGCTAAAAATTTCAGAATTGCACCTTGCAATGCGGAGAAATTACTGTTTGTGCATTTACAATATTCATTGATTTTTGCCATTGAAAAACATCATGTTATTCATATACCAGAAATGTTTGAAGCTACTGACTGAATGAAAAGAGCTGGCATCTCACTCTCTTTGAATCTTCTTTATCATGCTAAGAGGAGCAGGAAAAAGCAAAAAATTTCAGAATTGCACCTTGCAATGAGGAGAAATTACTGTTTGTGCATTTACAATATTCATTGATTTTTGCCATTGAAAAATGTCCAGAAATGTTTGAAGCTACTGACTGAATGAAAGGAGCTGGCATCTCACTCTCTTTGAATCTTCTTTATCATGCTAAGAGGAGCAGGAAAAAGCAAAAAATTTCAGAATTGCACCTTGCAATGCCTAGAAATTACTGTTTATGCATTTACAATATTCATTGATGTTTGCCATTGAAAAACATCATGTTATTCATATACCAGAAATGTTTGAAGCTACTGACTGAATGAAAGGAGCTGGCATCTCACTCTCTTTGAATCTTCTTTATCATGCTAAGAGGAGCAGGAAAAAGCAAAAAATTTCAGAATTGCACCTTGTAATGCGGAGAAATTACTGTTTGTGCATTTACAATATTCATTGATTTTTGCCTTTGAAAAACATCATGTTATTCATATACCAGAAATGTTTGAAGCTACTGACTGAATGAAAAGAGCTGGCATCTCACTCTCTTTGAATCTTCTTTATCATGCTAAGAGGAGCAGGAAAAAGCAAAAAATTTCAGAATTGCACCTTGCAATGAGGAGAAAATACTGTTTGTGCATTTACAATATTCATTGATTTTTTCCATTGAAAAACGTCCAGAAATGTTTGAAGCTACTGACTGAATGAAAGGAGCTGGCATCTCACTCTCTTTGAATCTTCTTTATCATGCTAAGAGGAGCAGGAAAAAGCAAAAAATTTCAGAATTGCACCTTGCAATGCGGAGAAATTACTGTTTGTGCATTTACAATATTCATTGATTTTTGCCATTGAAAAACATCATGTTATTCATATACCAGAAATGTTTGAAGCTACTGACTGAATGAAAAGAGCTGGCATGTCACTCTCTTTGAATCTTCTTTATCAAGCTAAGAGGAGCAGGAAAAAGCAAAAAATTTCAGAATTGCACCTTGCAATGTGGAGAAATTACTGTTTGTGCATTTACAATATTCATTGATTTTTGCCATTGAAAAACGTCCAGAAATGTTTGAAGCTACTGACTGAATGAAAGGAGCTGGCATCTCACTCTCTTTGAATCTTCTTTATCATGCTAAGAGGAGCAGGAAAAAGCTAAAAATTTCAGAATTGCACCTTGCAATGCGGAGAAATTACTGTTTGTGCATTTACAATATTCATTGATTTTTGCCATTGAAAAACATCATGTTATTCATATACCAGAAATGTTTGAAGCTACTGACTGAATGAAAAGAGCTGGCATCTCACTCTCTTTGAATCTTCTTTATCATGCTAAGAGGAGCAGGAAAAAGCAAAAAATTTCAGAATTGCACCTTGCAATGTGGAGAAATTACTGTTTGTGCATTTACAATATTCATTGATTTTTGCCATTGAAAAACGTCCAGAAATGTTTGAAGCTACTGACTGAATGAAAGGAGCTGGCATCTCACTCTCTTTGAATCTTCATTATCATGCTAAGAGGAGCAGGAAAAAGCAAAAAATTTCAGAATTGCACCTTGTAATGCGGAGAAATTACTGTTTGTGCATTTACAATATTCATTGATTTTTGCCTTTGAAAAACATCATGTTATTCATATACCAGAAATGTTTGAAGATACTGACTGAATGAAAAGAGCTGGCATCTCACTCTCTTTGAATCTTCTTTATCATGCTAAGAGGAGCAGGAAAAAGCAAATAATTTCAGAATTGCACCTTGCAATGTGGAGAAATTACTGTTTGTGCATTTACAATATTCATTGATTTTTGCCATTGAAAAATGTCCAGAAATGTTTGAAGCTACTGACTGAATGAAAGGAGCTGGCATCTCACTCACTTTGAATCTTCTTTATCATGCTAAGAGGAGCAGGAAAAAGCAAAAAATTTCAGAATTGCACCTTGCAATGCCTAGAAATTACTGTTTATGCAATTACAATATTCATTGATGTTTGCCATTGAAAAACATCATGTTATTCATATACCAGAAATGTTTGAAGCTACTGACTGAATGAAAAGAGCTGGCATCTCACTGTCTTTGAATCTTCTTTATCATGCTAAGAGGAGCAGGAAAAAGCAAAAAATTTCAGAATTGCACCTTGCAATGTGGAGAAATTACTGTTTGTGCATTTACAATATTCATTGATTTTTGCCATTGAAAAACGTCCAGAAATGTTTGAAGCTACTGACTGAATGAAAGGAGCTGGCATCTCACTCTCTTTGAATCTTCTTTATCATGCTAAGAGGAGCAGGAAAAAGCAAAAAATTTCAGAATTGCACCTTGCAATGCGGACAAATTACTGTTTGTGCATTTACAATATTCATTGATTTTTGCCATTGAAAAACATCATGTTATTCATATACCAGAAATGTTTGAAGCTACTGACTGAATGAAAAGAGCTGGCATCTCACTGTCTTTGAATCTTCTTTATCATGCTAAGAGGAGCAGGAAAAAGCAAAAAATTTCAGAATTGCACCTTGCAATGTGGAGAAATTACTGTTTGTGCATTTACAATATTCATTGATTTTTGCCATTGAAAAACGTCCAGAAATGTTTGAAGCTACTGACTGAATGAAAGGAGCTGGCATCTCACTCTCTTTGAATCTTCTTTATCATGCTAAGAGGAGCAGGAAAAAGCAAAAAATTTCAGAATTGCACCTTGCAATGCGGACAAATTACTGTTTGTGCATTTACAATATTCATTGATTTTTGCCATTGAAAAACATCATGTTATTCATATACCAGAAATGTTTGAAGCTACTGACTGAATGAAAAGAGCTGGCATCTCACTCTCTTTGAATCTTATTTATCATGCTAAGAGGAGCAGGAAAAAGCAAAAAATTTCAGAATTGCACCTTGCAATGTGGAGAAATTACTGTTTGTGCATTTACAATATTCATTGATTTTTGCCATTGAAAAACGTCCAGAAATGTTTGAAGCTACTGACTGAATGAAAGGAGCTGGCATCTCACTCTCTTTGAATCTTCTTTATCATGCTAAGAGGAGCAGGAAAAAGCTAAAAATTTCAGAATTGCACCTTGCAATGCGGAGAAATTACTGTTTGTGCATTTACAATATTCATTGATTTTTGCCATTGAAAAACATCATGTTATTCATATACCAGAAATGTTTGAAGCTACTGACTGAATGAAAAGAGCTGGCATCTCACTCTCTTTGAATCTTCTTTATCATGCTAAGAGGAGCAGGAAAAAGCCAAAAATTTCAGAATTGCACCTTGCAATGTGGAGAAATTACTGTTTGTGCATTTACAATATTCATTGATTTTTGCCATTGAAAAACGTCCAGAAATGTTTGAAGCTACTGACTGAATGAAAGGAGCTGGCATCTCACTCTCTTTGAATCTTCTTTATCATGCTAAGAGGAGCAGGAAAAAGCTAAAAATTTCAGAATTGCACCTTGCAATGCGGAGAAATTACTGTTTGTGCATTTACAATATTCATTGATTTTTGCCATTGAAAAACATCATGTTATTCATATACCAGAAATGTTTGAAGCTACTGACTGAATGAAAAGAGCTGGCATCTCACTCTCTTTGAATCTTCTTTATCATGCTAAGAGGAGCAGGAAAAAGCAAAAAATTTCAGAATTGCACCTTGTAATGTGGAGAAATTACTGTTTGTGCATTTACAATATTCATTGATTTTTGCCATTGAAAAACGTCCAGAAATGTTTGAAGCTACTGACTGAATGAAAGGAGCTGGCATCTCACTCTCTTTGAATCTTCTTTATCATGCTAAGAGGAGCAGGAAAAAGCAAAAAATTTCAGAATTGCACCTTGCAATGCGGACAAATTACTGTTTGTGCATTTACAATATTCATTGATTTTTGCCATTGAAAAACATCATGTTATTCATATACCAGAAATGTTTGAAGCTACTGACTGAATGAAAAGAGCTGGCATCTCACTCTCTTTGAATCTTCTTTATCATGCTAAGAGGAGCAGGAAAAAGCAAAAAATTTCAGAATTGCACCTTGCAATGTGGAGAAATTACTATTTGTGCATTTACAATATTCATTGATTTTTGCCATTGAATAACATCCAGAAATGTTTGAAGCTACTGACTGAATGAAAGGAGCTGGCAACTCACTCTCTTTGAATCTTCTTTATCATGCTAAGAGGAGCAGGAAAAAGCAAAAAATATCAGAATTGCACCTTGTAATGCGGAGAAATTACTGTTTGTGCATTTACAATATTCATTGATTTTTGCCTTTGAAAAACATCATGTTATTCATATACCAGAAATGTTTGAAGCTACTGATTGAATGAAAAGAGCTGGCATCTCACTCTCTTTGAATCTTCTTTATCATGCTAAGAGGAGCAGGAAAAAGCAAAAAATTTCAGAATTGCACCTTGCAATGTGGAGAAATTACTATTTGTGCATTTACAATATTCATTGATTTTTGCCATTGAATAACATCCAGAAATGTTTGAAGCTACTGACTGAATGAAAGGAGCTGGCAACTCACTCTCTTTGAATCTTCTTTATCATGCTAAGAGGAGCAGGAAAAAGCAAAAAATTTCAGAATTGCACCTTGCAATGCGGAGAAATTACTGTTTGTGCATTTACAATATTCATTGATTCTGCCATTGAAAAACATCATGTTATTCATATACCAGAAATGTTTGAAGCTACTGACTGAATGAAAAGAGCTGGCATCTCACTCTCTTTGAATCTTCTTTATCATGCTAAGAGGAGCAGGAAAAAGCAAAAAACTTCAGAATTGCACCTTGCAATGTGGAGAAATTACTATTTGTGCATTTACAATATTCATTGATTTTTGCCATTGAAAAACATCCAGAAATGTTTGAAGCTACTGACTGAATGAAAGGAGCTGGCATCTCACTCTCTTTGAATCTTCTTTATCATGCTAAGAGGAGCAGGAAAAAGCAAAAAATTTCAGAATTGCACCTTGCAATGCGGAGAAAATACTGTTTGTGCATTTACAATATTCATTGATTTTGCCATTGAAAAACATCATGTTATTCATATACCAGAAATGTTTGAAGCTACTGACTGAATGAAAAGAGCTGGCATCTCACTCTCTTTGAATCTTCTTTATCATGCTAAGAGGAGCAGGAGAAAGCAAAAAATTTCAGAATTGCACCTTGCAATGTGGAGAAATTACTATTTGTGCATTTACAATATTCATTGATTTTTGCCATTGAAAAACATCCAGAAATGTTTGAAGCTACTGACTGAATGAAAGGAGCTGGCATCTCACTCTCTTTGAATCTTCTTTATCATGCTAAGAGGAGCAGGAAAAAGCAAAAAATTTCAGAATTGCACCTTGCAATGCGGAGAAATTACTGTTTGTGCATTTACAATATTCATTGATTTTTGCCATTGAAAAACATCATGTTATTCATATACCAGAAATGTTTGAAGCTACTGACTGAATGAAAAGAGCTGGCATCTCACTCTCTTTGAATCTTCTTTATCATGCTAAGAGGAGCAGGAAAAAGCAAAAAATTTCAGAATTGCACCTTGCAATGTGGAGAAATTACTATTTGTGCATTTACAATATTCATTGATTTTTGCCATTGAAAAACGTCCAGAAATGTTTGAAGCTACTGACTGAATGAAAAGAGCTGGCATCTCACTCTCTTTGAATCTTCTTTATCATGCTAAGAGGAGCAGGAAAAAGCAAAACATTTCAGAATTGCACCTTGCAATGTGGAGAAATTACTGTTTGTGCATTTACAATATTCATTGATTTTTGCCATTGAAAAACATCATGTTATTCATATACCAGAAATGTTTGAAGCTACTGACTGAATGAAAAGAGCTGGCATCTCACTCTCTTTGAATCTTCTTTATCATGCTAAGAGGAGCAGGAAAAAGCAAAAAATTTCAGAATTGCACCTTGCAATGTGGAGAAATTACTGTTTGTGCATTTACAATATTCATTGATTTTTGCCATTGAAAAACGTCCAGAAATGTTTGAAGCTACTGACTGAATGAAAGGAGCTGGCATCTCACTCTCTTTGTATCTTCTTTATCATGCTAAGAGGAGCAGGAAAAAGCAAAAAATTTCAGAATTGCACCTTGCAATGCGGAGAAATTACTGTTTGTGCATTTACAATATTCATTGATTTTTGCCATTGAAAAACATCATGTTATTCATATACCAGAAATGTTTGAAGCTACTGACTGAATGAAAAGAGCTGGCATCTCACTCTATTTGAATCTTCTTTATCATGCTAAGAGGAGCAGGAAAAAGCAAAAAATTTCAGAATTGCACCTTGCAATGTGGAGAAATTACTGTTTGTGCATTTACAATATTCATTGATTTTTGCCATTGAAAAACGTCCAGAAATGTTTGAAGCTACTGACTGAATGAAAGGAGCTGGCATCTCACTCTCTTTGAATCTTCTTTATCATGCTAAGAGGAGCAGGAAAAAGCAAAAAATTTCAGAATTGCACCTTGCAATGCGGAGAAATTACTGTTTGTGCATTTACAATATTCATTGATTTTTGCCATTGAAAAACATCATGTTATTCATATACCAGAAATGTTTGAAGCTACTGACTGAATGAAAAGAGCTGGCATCTCACTCTCTTTGAATCTTCTTTATCATGCTAAGAGGAGCAGGAAAAAGCAAAAAATTTCAGAATTGCACCTTGCAATGTGGAGAAATTACTGTTTGTGCATTTACAATATTCATTGATTTTTGCCATTGAAAAACATCCAGAAATGTTTGAAAATACTGACTGAATGAAAGGAGCTGGCATCTCACTCTCTTTGAATCTTCTTTATCATGCTAAGAGGAGAAGGAAAAAGCAAAAAATTTCAGAATTGCACCTTGCAATGCGGAGAAATTACTGTTTGTGCATTTACAATATTCATTGATTTTTGCCATTGAAAAACATCATGTTATTCATATACCAGAAATGTTTGAAGCTACTGAGTGAATGAAAAGAGCTGGCATCTCACTCTCTTTGAATCTTCTTTATCATGCTAAGAGGAGCAGGAAAAAGCAAAAAATGTCAGAATTGCACCTTGCAATGTGGAGAAATTACTGTTTGTGCATTTACAATATTCATTGATTTTTGCCATTGAAAAACGTCCAGAAATATTTGAAGCTACTGACTGAATGAAAGGAGCTGGCATCTCACTCTCTTTGAATCTTCTTTATCATGCTAAGAGGAGCAGGAAAAAGCAAAAAATTTCAGAATTGCACCTTGCAATGCAGAGAAATTACTGTTTGTGCATTTACAATATTCATTGATTTTTGCCATTGAAAAACATCATGTTATTCATATACCAGAAATGTTTGAAGCTACTGACTGAATGAAAAGAGCTGGCATCTCACTCTCTTTGAATCTTCTTTATCATGCTAAGAGGAGCAGGAAAAAGCCAAAAATTTCAGAATTGCACCTTGCAATGTGGAGAAATTACTGTTTGTGCATTTACAATATTCATTGATTTTTGCCATTGAAAAACGTCCAGAAATGTTTGAAGCTACTGACTGAATGAAAGGAGCTGGCATCTCACTCTCTTTGAATCTTCTTTATCATGCTAAGAGGAGCAGGAAAAAGCTAAAAATTTCAGAATTGCACCTTGCAATGCGGAGAAATTACTGTTTGTGCATTTACAATATTCATTGATTTTTGCCATTGAAAAACATCATGTTATTCATATACCAGAAATGTTTGAAGCTACTGACTGAATGAAAAGAGCTGGCATCTCACTCTCTTTGAATCTTCTTTATCATGCTAAGAGGAGCAGGAAAAAGCAAAAAATTTCAGAATTGCACCTTGTAATGTGGAGAAATTACTGTTTGTGCATTTACAATATTCATTGATTTTTGCCATTGAAAAACGTCCAGAAATGTTTGAAGCTGCTGACTGAATGAAAGGAGCTGGCATCTCACTCTCTTTGAATCTTCTTTATCATGCTAAGAGGAGCAGGAAAAAGCAAAAAATTTCAGAATTGCACCTTGCAATGCGGAGAAATTACTGTTTGTGCATTTACAATATTCATTGATTTTTGCCATTGAAAAACATCATGTTATTCATATACCAGAAATGTTTGAAGCTACTGACTGAATGTAAAGAGCTGGCATCTCACTCTCTTTGAATCTTCTTTATCATGCTAAGAGGAGCAGGAAAAAGCAAAAAATTTCAGAATTGCACCTTGCAATGTGGAGAAATTACTATTTGTGCATTTACAATATTCATTGATTTTTGCCATTGAATAACATCCAGAAATGTTTGAAGCTACTGACTGAATGAAAGGAGCTGGCAACTCACTCTCTTTGAATCTTCTTTATCATGCTAAGAGGAGCAGGAAAAAGCAAAAAATATCAGAATTGCACCTTGTAATGCGGAGAAATTACTGTTTGTGCATTTACAATATTCATTGATTTTTGCCTTTGAAAAACATCATGTTATTCATATACCAGAAATGTTTGAAGCTACTGACTGAATGAAAAGAGCTGGCATCTCACTCTCTTTGAATCTTCTTTATCATGCTAAGAGGAGCAGGAAAAAGCAAAAAATTTCAGAATTGCACCTTGCAATGTGGAGAAATTACTGTTTGTGCATTTACAATATTCATTGATTTTTGCCATTGAAAAACGTCCAGAAATGTTTGAAGCTACTGACTGAATGAAAAGAGCTGGCATCTCACTCTCTTTGAATCTTCTTTATCATGCTAAGAGGAGCAGGAAAAAGAAAAAATTTCAGAATTGCACCTTGCAATGTGGAGAAATTACTGTTTGTGCATTTACAATATTCATTGATTTTTGCCATTGAAAAACGTACAGAAATGTTTGAAGCTACTGACTGAATGAAAGGAGCTGGCATCTCACTCTCTTTGAATCTTCTTTATCATGCTAAGAGGAGCAGGAAAAAGCAAAAAATTTCAGAATTGCACCTTGCAATGCGGAGAAATTACTGTTTGTGCATTTACAATATTCATTGATTTTTGCCATTGAAAAACATCATGTTATTCATATACCAGAAATGTTTGAAGCTACTGACTGAATGAAAAGAGCTGGCATCTCACTCTCTTTGAATCTTCTTTATCATGCTAAGAGGAGCAGGAAAAAGCAAAAAATTTCAGAATTGCACCTTGCAATGTGGAGAAATTACTGTTTGTGCATTTACAATATTCATTGATTTTTGCCATTGAAAAACGTCCAGAAATGTTTGAAGCTACTGACTGAATGAAAGGAGTTGGCATCTCACTCTCTTTGAATCTTCTTTATCATGCTAAGAGGAGCAGGAAAAAGCTAAAATTTTCAGAATTGCACCTTGCAATGCGGAGAAATTACTGTTTGTGCATTTACAATATTCATTGATTTTTGCCATTGAAAAACATCATGTTATTCATATACCAGAAATGTTTGAAGCTACTGACTGAATGAAAAGAGCTGGCATCTCACTCTCTTTGAATCTTCTTTATCATGCTAAGAGGAGCAGGAAAAAGCAAAAAATTTCAGAATTGCACCTTGCAAAATGGAGAAATTACTGTTTGTGCATTTACAATATTCATTGATTTTTGCCATTCAAAAACGTCCAGAAATGTTTGAAGCTACTGACTGAATGAAAGGAGCTGGCATCTCACTCTCTTTGAATCTTCTTTATCATGCTAAGAGGAGCAGGAAAAAGCAAAAAATTTCAGAATTGCACCTTGCAATGCGGAGAAATTACTGTTTGTGCATTTACAATATTCATTGATTTTGCCATTGAAAAACATCATGTTATTCATATACCAGAAATGTTTGAAGCTACTGACTGAATGAAAAGAGCTGGCATCTCACTCTCTTTGAATCTTCTTTATCATGCTAAGAGGAGCAGGAAAAAGCAAAAAATTTCAGAATTGCACCTTGCAATGTGGAGAAATTACTATTTGTGCATTTACAATATTCATTGATTTTTGCCATTGAAAAACATCCAGAAATGTTTGAAGCTACTGACTGAATGAAAGGAGCTGGCATCTCACTCTCTTTGAATCTTCTTTATCATGCTAAGAGGAGCAGGAAAAAGCAAAAAATTTCAGAATTGCACCTTGCAATGCGGAGAAATTACTGTTTGTGCATTTACAATATTCATTGATTTTGCCATTGAAAAACATCATGTTATTCATATACCAGAAATGTTTGAAGCTACTGACTGAATGAAAAGAGCTGGCATCTCACTCTCTTTGAATCTTCTTTATCATGCTAAGAGGAGCAGGAAAAAGCAAAAAATTTCAGAATTGCACCTTGCAATGTGGAGAAATTACTATTTGTGCATTTACAATATTCATTGATTTTTGCCATTGAAAAACATCCAGAAATGTTTGAAGCTACTGACTGAATGAAAGGAGCTGGCATCTCACTCTCTTTGAATCTTCTTTATCATGCTAAGAGGAGCAGGAAAAAGCAAAAAATTTCAGAATTGCACCTTGCAATGCGGAGAAATTACTGTTTGTGCATTTACAATATTCATTGATTTTTGCCATTGAAAAACATCATGTTATTCATATACCAGAAATGTTTGAAGCTACTGACTGAATGAAAAGAGCTGGCATCTCACTCTCTTTGAATCTTCTTTATCATGCTAAGAGGAGCAGGAAAAAGCAAAAAATTTCAGAATTGCACCTTGCAATGTGGAGAAATTACTATTTGTGCATTTACAATATTCATTGATTTTTGCCATTGAAAAACGTCCAGAAATGTTTGAAGCTACTGACTGAATGAAAAGAGCTGGCATCTCACTCTCTTTGAATCTTCTTTATCATGCTAAGAGGAGCAGGAAACAGCAAAACATTTCAGAATTGCACCTTGCAATGTGGAGAAATTACTGTTTGTGCATTTACAATATTCATTGATTTTTGCCATTGAAAAACATCATGTTATTCATATACCAGAAATGTTTGAAGCTACTGACTGAATGAAAAGAGCTGGCATCTCACTCTCTTTGAATCTTCTTTATCATGCTAAGAGGAGCAGGAAAAAGCAAAAAATTTCAGAATTGCACCTTGCAATGTGGAGAAATTACTGTTTGTGCATTTACAATATTCATTGATTTTTGCCATTGAAAAACGTCCAGAAATGTTTGAAGCTACTGACTGAATGAAAGGAGCTGGCATCTCACTCTCTTTGAATCTTCTTTATCATGCTAAGAGGAGCAGGAAAAAGCAAAAAATTTCAGAATTGCACCTTGCAATGCGGAGAAATTACTGTTTGTGCATTTACAATATTCATTGATTTTTGCCATTGAAAAACATCATGTTATTCATATACCAGAAATGTTTGAAGCTACTGACTGAATGAAAAGAGCTGGCATCTCACTCTCTTTGAATCTTCTTTATCATGCTAAGAGGAGCAGGAAAAAGCAAAAAATTTCAGAATTGCACCTTGCAATGTGGAGAAATTACTGTTTGTGCATTTACAATATTCATTGATTTTTGCCATTGAAAAACATCCAGAAATGTTTGAAAATACTGACTGAATGAAAGGAGCTGGCATCTCACTCTCTTTGAATCTTCTTTATCATGCTAAGAGGAGAAGGAAAAAGCAAAAAATTTCAGAATTGCACCTTGCAATGCGGAGAAATTACTGTTTGTGCATTTACAATATTCATTGATTTTTGCCATTGAAAAACATCATGTTATTCATATACCAGAAATGTTTGAAGCTACTGAGTGAATGAAAAGAGCTGGCATCTCACTCTCTTTGAATCTTCTTTATCATGCTAAGAGGAGCAGGAAAAAGCAAAAAATGTCAGAATTGCACCTTGCAATGTGGAGAAATTACTGTTTGTGCATTTACAATATTCATTGATTTTTGCCATTGAAAAACGTCCAGAAATATTTGAAGCTACTGACTGAATGAAAGGAGCTGGCATCTCACTCTCTTTGAATCTTCTTTATCATGCTAAGAGGAGCAGGAAAAAGCAAAAAATTTCAGAATTGCACCTTGCAATGCAGAGAAATTACTGTTTGTGCATTTACAATATTCATTGATTTTTGCCATTGAAAAACATCATGTTATTCATATACCAGAAATGTTTGAAGCTACTGACTGAATGAAAAGAGCTTGCATCTCACTCTCTTTGAATCTTCTTTATCATGCTAAGAGGAGCAGGAAAAAGCAAAAAATTTCAGAATTGCACCTTGCAATGTGGAGAAATTACTGTTTGTGCATTTACAATATTCATTGATTTTTGCCATTGAAAAACGTCCAGAAATGTTTGAAGCTACTGACTGAATGAAAGGAGCTGGCATCTCACTCTCTTTGAATCTTCTTTATCATGCTAAGAGGAGCAGGAAAAAGCAAAAAATTTCAGAATTGCACCTTGCAATGCGGAGAAATTACTGTTTGTGCATTTACAATATTCATTGATTTTTGCCATTGAAAAACATCATGTTATTCATATACCAGAAATGTTTGAAGCTACTGACTGAATGAAAAGACCTGGCATCTCACTCTCTTTGAATCTTCTTTATCATGCTAAGAGGAGCAGGAAAAAGCAAAAAATTTCAGAATTGCACCTTGCAATGCGGAGAAATTACTGTTTGTGCATTTACAATATTCATTGATTTTTGCCATTGAAAAACATCATGTTATTCATATACCAGAAATGTTTGAAGCTACTGACTGAATGAAAAGAGCTGGCATCTCACTCTCTTTGAATCTTCTTTATCATGCTAAGAGGAGCAGGAAAAAGCAAAAAATTTCAGAATTGCACCTTGCAATGTGGAGAAATTACTGTTTGTGCATTTACAATATTCATTGATTTTTGCCATTGAAAAACGTCCAGAAATGTTTGAAGCTACTGACTGAATGAAAGGAGCTGGCATCCACTCTCTTTGAATCTTCTTTATCATGCTAAGAGGAGCAGGAAAAAGCAAAAAATTTCAGAATTGCACCTTGCAATGCGGAGAAATTACTGTTTGTGCATTTACAATATTCATTGATTTTTGCTATTGAAAAACATCATGTTATTCATATACCAGAAATGTTTGAAGCTACTGACTGAATGAAAAGAGCTGGCATCTCACTCTCTTTGAATCTTCTTTATCATGCTAAGAGGAGCAGGAAAAAGCAAAAAATTTCAGAATTGCACCTTGCAAAATGGAGAAATTACTGTTTGTGCATTTACAATATTCATTGATTTTTGCCATTCAAAAACGTCCAGAAATGTTTGAAGCTACTGACTGAATGAAAGGAGCTGGCATCTCACTCTCTTTGAATCTTCTTTATCATGCTAAGAGGAGCAGGAAAAAGCAAAAAATTTCAGAATTGCACCTTGCAATGTGTAGAAATTACTATTTGTGCATTTACAATATTCATTGATTTTTGCCATTGAAAAACATCCAGAAATGTTTGAAGCTACTGACTGAATGAAAGGAGCTGGCATCTCACTCTCTTTGAATCTTCTTTATCATGCTAAGAGGAGCAGGAAAAAGCAAAAAATTTCAGAATTGCACCTTGCAATGCGGAGAAATTACTGTTTGTGCATTTACAATATTCATTGATTTTTGCCATTGAAAAACATCATGTTATTCATATACCAGAAATGTTTGAAGCTACTGACTGAATGAAAAGAGCTGGCATCTCACTCTCTTTGAATCTTCTTTATCATGCTAAGAGGAGCAGGAAAAAGCAAAAAATTTCAGAATTGCACCTTGCAATGTGGAGAAATTACTATTTGTGCATTTACAATATTCATTGATTTTTGCCATTGAAAAACGTCCAGAAATGTTTGAAGCTACTGACTGAATGAAAAGAGCTGGCATCTCACTCTCTTTGAATCTTCTTTATCATGCTAAGAGGAGCAGGAAACAGCAAAACATTTCAGAATTGCACCTTGCAATGTGGAGAAATTACTGTTTGTGCATTTACAATATTCATTGATTTTTGCCATTGAAAAACATCATGTTATTCATATACCAGAAATGTTTGAAGCTACTGACTGAATGAAAAGAGCTGGCATCTCACTCTCTTTGAATCTTCTTTATCATGCTAAGAGGAGCAGGAAAAAGCAAAAAATTTCAGAATTGCACCTTGCAATGTGGAGAAATTACTGTTTGTGCATTTACAATATTCATTGATTTTTGCCATTGAAAAACGTCCAGAAATGTTTGAAGCTACTGACTGAATGAAAGGAGCTGGCATCTCACTCTCTTTGTATCTTCTTTATCATGCTAAGAGGAGCAGGAAAAAGCAAAAAATTTCAGAATTGCACCTTGCAATGCGGAGAAATTACTGTTTGTGCATTTACAATATTCATTGATTTTTGCCATTGAAAAACATCATGTTATTCATATACCAGAAATGTTTGAAGCTACTGACTGAATGAAAAGAGCTGGCATCTCACTCTATTTGAATCTTCTTTATCATGCTAAGAGGAGCAGGAAAAAGCAAAAAATTTCAGAATTGCACCTTGCAATGTGGAGAAATTACTGTTTGTGCATTTACAATATTCATTGATTTTTGCCATTGAAAAACGTCCAGAAATGTTTGAAGCTACTGACTGAATGAAAGGAGCTGGCATCTCACTCTCTTTGAATCTTCTTTATCATGCTAAGAGGAGCAGGAAAAAGCAAAAAATTTCAGAATTGCACCTTGCAATGCGGAGAAATTACTGTTTGTGCATTTACAATATTCATTGATTTTTGCCATTGAAAAACATCATGTTATTCATATACCAGAAATGTTTGAAGCTACTGACTGAATGAAAAGAGCTGGCATCTCACTCTCTTTGAATCTTCTTTATCATGCTAAGAGGAGCAGGAAAAAGCAAAAAATTTCAGAATTGCACCTTGCAATGTGGAGAAATTACTGTTTGTGCATTTACAATATTCATTGATTTTTGCCATTGAAAAACATCCAGAAATGTTTGAAAATACTGACTGAATGAAAGGAGCTGGCATCTCACTCTCTTTGAATCTTCTTTATCATGCTAAGAGGAGAAGGAAAAAGCAAAAAATTTCAGAATTGCACCTTGCAATGCGGAGAAATTACTGTTTGTGCATTTACAATATTCATTGATTTTTGCCATTGAAAAACATCATGTTATTCATATACCAGAAATGTTTGAAGCTACTGAGTGAATGAAAAGAGCTGGCATCTCACTCTCTTTGAATCTTCTTTATCATGCTAAGAGGAGCAGGAAAAAGCAAAAAATGTCAGAATTGCACCTTGCAATGTGGAGAAATTACTGTTTGTGCATTTACAATATTCATTGATTTTTGCCATTGAAAAACGTCCAGAAATATTTGAAGCTACTGACTGAATGAAAGGAGCTGGCATCTCACTCTCTTTGAATCTTCTTTATCATGCTAAGAGGAGCAGGAAAAAGCAAAAAATTTCAGAATTGCACCTTGCAATGCAGAGAAATTACTGTTTGTGCATTTACAATATTCATTGATTTTTGCCATTGAAAAACATCATGTTATTCATATACCAGAAATGTTTGAAGCTACTGACTGAATGAAAAGAGCTTGCATCTCACTCTCTTTGAATCTTCTTTATCATGCTAAGAGGAGCAGGAAAAAGCAAAAAATTTCAGAATTGCACCTTGCAATGTGGAGAAATTACTGTTTGTGCATTTACAATATTCATTGATTTTTGCCATTGAAAAACGTCCAGAAATGTTTGAAGCTACTGACTGAATGAAAGGAGCTGGCATCTCACTCTCTTTGAATCTTCTTTATCATGCTAAGAGGAGCAGGAAAAAGCAAAAAATTTCAGAATTGCACCTTGCAATGCGGAGAAATTACTGTTTGTGCATTTACAATATTCATTGATTTTTGCCATTGAAAAACATCATGTTATTCATATACCAGAAATGTTTGAAGCTACTGACTGAATGAAAAGACCTGGCATCTCACTCTCTTTGAATCTTCTTTATCATGCTAAGAGGAGCAGGAAAAAGCAAAAAATTTCAGAATTGCACCTTGCAATGCGGAGAAATTACTGTTTGTGCATTTACAATATTCATTGATTTTTGCCATTGAAAAACATCATGTTATTCATATACCAGAAATGTTTGAAGCTACTGACTGAATGAAAAGAGCTGGCATCTCACTCTCTTTGAATCTTCTTTATCATGCTAAGAGGAGCAGGAAAAAGCAAAAAATTTCAGAATTGCACCTTGCAATGTGGAGAAATTACTGTTTGTGCATTTACAATATTCATTGATTTTTGCCATTGAAAAACGTCCAGAAATGTTTGAAGCTACTGACTGAATGAAAGGAGCTGGCATCCACTCTCTTTGAATCTTCTTTATCATGCTAAGAGGAGCAGGAAAAAGCAAAAAATTTCAGAATTGCACCTTGCAATGCGGAGAAATTACTGTTTGTGCATTTACAATATTCATTGATTTTTGCTATTGAAAAACATCATGTTATTCATATACCAGAAATGTTTGAAGCTACTGACTGAATGAAAAGAGCTGGCATCTCACTCTCTTTGAATCTTCTTTATCATGCTAAGAGGAGCAGGAAAAAGCAAAAAATTTCAGAATTGCACCTTGCAAAATGGAGAAATTACTGTTTGTGCATTTACAATATTCATTGATTTTTGCCATTCAAAAACGTCCAGAAATGTTTGAAGCTACTGACTGAATGAAAGGAGCTGGCATCTCACTCTCTTTGAATCTTCTTTATCATGCTAAGAGGAGCAGGAAAAAGCAAAAAATTTCAGAATTGCACCTTGCAATGTGTAGAAATTACTATTTGTGCATTTACAATATTCATTGATTTTTGCCATTGAAAAACATCCAGAAATGTTTGAAGCTACTGACTGAATGAAAGGAGCTGGCATCTCACTCTCTTTGAATCTTCTTTATCATGCTAAGAGGAGCAGGAAAAAGCAAAAAATTTCAGAATTGCACCTTGCAATGCGGAGAAATTACTGTTTGTGCATTTACAATATTCATTGATTTTTGCCATTGAAAAACATCATGTTATTCATATACCAGAAATGTTTGAAGCTACTGACTGAATGAAAAGAGCTGGCATCTCACTCTCTTTGAATCTTCTTTATCATGCTAAGAGGAGCAGGAAAAAGCAAAAAATTTCAGAATTGCACCTTGCAATGTGGAGAAATTACTATTTGTGCATTTACAATATTCATTGATTTTTGCCATTGAAAAACGTCCAGAAATGTTTGAAGCTACTGACTGAATGAAAAGAGCTGGCATCTCACTCTCTTTGAATCTTCTTTATCATGCTAAGAGGAGCAGGAAACAGCAAAACATTTCAGAATTGCACCTTGCAATGTGGAGAAATTACTGTTTGTGCATTTACAATATTCATTGATTTTTGCCATTGAAAAACATCATGTTATTCATATACCAGAAATGTTTGAAGCTACTGACTGAATGAAAAGAGCTGGCATCTCACTCTCTTTGAATCTTCTTTATCATGCTAAGAGGAGCAGGAAAAAGCAAAAAATTTCAGAATTGCACCTTGCAATGTGGAGAAATTACTGTTTGTGCATTTACAATATTCATTGATTTTTGCCATTGAAAAACGTCCAGAAATGTTTGAAGCTACTGACTGAATGAAAGGAGCTGGCATCTCACTCTCTTTGTATCTTCTTTATCATGCTAAGAGGAGCAGGAAAAAGCAAAAAATTTCAGAATTGCACCTTGCAATGCGGAGAAATTACTGTTTGTGCATTTACAATATTCATTGATTTTTGCCATTGAAAAACATCATGTTATTCATATACCAGAAATGTTTGAAGCTACTGACTGAATGAAAAGAGCTGGCATCTCACTCTATTTGAATCTTCTTTATCATGCTAATAGGAGCAGGAAAAAGCAAAAAATTTCAGAATTGCACCTTGCAATGTGGAGAAATTACTGTTTGTGCATTTACAATATTCATTGATTTTTGCCATTGAAAAACGTCCAGAAATGTTTGAAGCTACTGACTGAATGAAAGGAGCTGGCATCTCACTCTCTTTGAATCTTCTTTATCATGCTAAGAGGAGCAGGAAAAAGCAAAAAATTTCAGAATTGCACCTTGCAATGCGGAGAAATTACTGTTTGTGCATTTACAATATTCATTGATTTTTGCCATTGAAAAACATCATGTTATTCATATACCAGAAATGTTTGAAGCTACTGACTGAATGAAAAGAGCTGGCATCTCACTCTCTTTGAATCTTCTTTATCATGCTAAGAGGAGCAGGAAAAAGCAAAAAATTTCAGAATTGCACCTTGCAATGTGGAGAAATTACTGTTTGTGCATTTACAATATTCATTGATTTTTGCCATTGAAAAACATCCAGAAATGTTTGAAAATACTGACTGAATGAAAGGAGCTGGCATCTCACTCTCTTTGAATCTTCTTTATCATGCTAAGAGGAGAAGGAAAAAGCAAAAAATTTCAGAATTGCACCTTGCAATGCGGAGAAATTACTGTTTGTGCATTTACAATATTCATTGATTTTTGCCATTGAAAAACATCATGTTATTCATATACCAGAAATGTTTGAAGCTACTGAGTGAATGAAAAGAGCTGGCATCTCACTCTCTTTGAATCTTCTTTATCATGCTAAGAGGAGCAGGAAAAAGCAAAAAATGTCAGAATTGCACCTTGCAATGTGGAGAAATTACTGTTTGTGCATTTACAATATTCATTGATTTTTGCCATTGAAAAACGTCCAGAAATATTTGAAGCTACTGACTGAATGAAAGGAGCTGGCATCTCACTCTCTTTGAATCTTCTTTATCATGCTAAGAGGAGCAGGAAAAAGCAAAAAATTTCAGAATTGCACCTTGCAATGCAGAGAAATTACTGTTTGTGCATTTACAATATTCATTGATTTTTGCCATTGAAAAACATCATGTTATTCATATACCAGAAATGTTTGAAGCTACTGACTGAATGAAAAGAGCTTGCATCTCACTCTCTTTGAATCTTCTTTATCATGCTAAGAGGAGCAGGAAAAAGCAAAAAATTTCAGAATTGCACCTTGCAATGTGGAGAAATTACTGTTTGTGCATTTACAATATTCATTGATTTTTGCCATTGAAAAACGTCCAGAAATGTTTGAAGCTACTGACTGAATGAAAGGAGCTGGCATCTCACTCTCTTTGAATCTTCTTTATCATGCTAAGAGGAGCAGGAAAAAGCAAAAAATTTCAGAATTGCACCTTGCAATGCGGAGAAATTACTGTTTGTGCATTTACAATATTCATTGATTTTTGCAATTGAAAAACATCATGTTATTCATATACCAGAAATGTTTGAAGCTACTGACTGAATGAAAAGAGCTGGCATCTCACTCTCTTTGAATCTTCTTTATCATGCTAAGAGGAGCAGGAAAAAGCAAAAAATTTCAGAATTGCACCTTGCAATGCGGAGAAATTACTGTTTGTGCATTTACAATATTCATTGATTTTTGCCATTGAAAAACATCATGTTATTCATATACCAGAAATGTTTGAAGCTACTGACTGAATGAAAAGAGCTGGCATCTCACTCTCTTTGAATCTTCTTTATCATGCTAAGAGGAGCAGGAAAAAGCAAAAAATTTCAGAATTGCACCTTGCAATGTGGAGAAATTACTGTTTGTGCATTTACAATATTCATTGATTTTTGCCATTGAAAAACGTCCAGAAATGTTTGAAGCTACTGACTGAATGAAAGGAGCTGGCATCCACTCTCTTTGAATCTTCTTTATCATGCTAAGAGGAGCAGGAAAAAGCAAAAAATTTCAGAATTGCACCTTGCAATGCAGAGAAATTACTGTTTGTGCATTTACAATATTCATTGATTTTTGCCATTGAAAAACATCATGTTATTCATATACCAGAAATGTTTGAAGCTACTGACTGAATGAAAAGAGCTTGCATCTCACTCTCTTTGAATCTTCTTTATCATGCTAAGAGGAGCAGGAAAAAGCAAAAAATTTCAGAATTGCACCTTGCAATGTGGAGAAATTACTGTTTGTGCATTTACAATATTCATTGATTTTTGCCATTGAAAAACGTCCAGAAATGTTTGAAGCTACTGACTGAATGAAAGGAGCTGGCATCTCACTCTCTTTGAATCTTCTTTATCATGCTAAGAGGAGCAGGAAAAAGCAAAAAATTTCAGAATTGCACCTTGCAATGCGGAGAAATTACTGTTTGTGCATTTACAATATTCATTGATTTTTGCAATTGAAAAACATCATGTTATTCATATACCAGAAATGTTTGAAGCTACTGACTGAATGAAAAGAGCTGGCATCTCACTCTCTTTGAATCTTCTTTATCATGCTAAGAGGAGCAGGAAAAAGCAAAAAATTTCAGAATTGCACCTTGCAATGCGGAGAAATTACTGTTTGTGCATTTACAATATTCATTGATTTTTGCCATTGAAAAACATCATGTTATTCATATACCAGAAATGTTTGAAGCTACTGACTGAATGAAAAGAGCTGGCATCTCACTCTCTTTGAATCTTCTTTATCATGCTAAGAGGAGCAGGAAAAAGCAAAAAATTTCAGAATTGCACCTTGCAATGTGGAGAAATTACTGTTTGTGCATTTACAATATTCATTGATTTTTGCCATTGAAAAACGTCCAGAAATGTTTGAAGCTACTGACTGAATGAAAGGAGCTGGCATCCACTCTCTTTGAATCTTCTTTATCATGCTAAGAGGAGCAGGAAAAAGCAAAAAATTTCAGAATTGCACCTTGCAATGCGGAGAAATTACTGTTTGTGCATTTACAATATTCATTGATTTTTGCTATTGAAAAACATCATGTTTTTCATATACCAGAAATGTTTGAAGCTACTGACTGAATGAAAAGAGCTGGCATCTCACTCTCTTTGAATCTTCTTTATCATGCTAAGAGGAGCAGGAAAAAGCAAAAAATTTCAGAATTGCACCTTGCAATGTGGAGAAATTACTGTTTGTGCATTTACAATATTCATTGATTTTTGCCATTGAAAAACGTCCAGAAATGTTTGAAGCTACTGACTGAATGAAAGGAGCTGGCATCTCACTCTCTTTGAATCTTCTTTATCATGTTAAGAGGAGCAGGAAAAAGCAAAAAATTTCAGAATTGCACCTTGCAATGCGGAGAAATTACTGTTTGTGCATTTACAATATTCATTGATTTTTGCCATTGAAAAACATCATGTTATTCATATACCAGAAATGTTTGAAGCTACTGACTGAATGAAAAGAGCTGGCATCTCACTCTCTTTGAATCTTCTTTATCATGCTAAGAGGAGCAGGAAAAAGCAAAAAATTTCAGAATTGCACTTTGCAATGTGGAGAAATTACTATTTGTGCATTTACAATATTCATTGATTTTTGCCATTGAAAAACGTCCAGAAATGTTTGAAGCTACTGACTGAATGAAAAGAGCTGGCATCTCACTCTCTTTGAATCTTCTTTATCATGCTAAGAGGAGCAGGAAAAAGCAAAAAATTTCAGAATTGCACCTTGCAATGTGCAGAAATTACTGTTTGTGCATTTACAATATTCATTGATTTTTGCCATTGAAAAACATCATGTTATTCATATACCAGAAATGTTTGAAGCTACTGACTGAATGAAAAGAGCTGGCATCTCACTCTCTTTGAATCTTCTTTATCATGCTAAGAGGAGCAGGAAAAAGCAAAAAATTTCAGAATTGCACCTTACAATGTGGAGAAATTACTGTTTGTGCATTTACAATATTCATTGATTTTTGCCATTGAAAAACGTCCAGAAATGTTTGAAGCTACTGACTGAATGAAAGGAGCTGGCATCTCACTCTCTTTGTATCTTCTTTATCATGCTAAGAGGAGCAGGAAAAAGCAAAAGATTTCAGAATTGCACCTTGCAATGCGGAGAAATTACTGTTTGTGCATTTACAATATTCATTGATTTTTGCCATTGAAAAACATCATGTTATTCATATACCAGAAATGTTTGAAGCTACTGACTGAATGAAAAGAGCTGGCATCTCACTCTCTTTGAATCTTCTTTATCATGCTAAGAGGAGCAGGAAAAAGCAAAAAATTTCAGAATTGCACCTTGCAATGTGGAGAAATTACTGTTTGTGCATTTACAATATTCATTGATTTTTGCCATTGAAAAACGTCCAGAAATGTTTGAAGCTACTGACTGAATGAAAGGAGCTGGCATCTCACTCTCTTTGAATCTTCTTTATCATGCTAAGAGGAGCAGGAAAAAGCAAAAAATTTCAGAATTGCACCTTGCAATGCGGAGAAATTACTGTTTGTGCATTTACAATATTCATTGATTTTTGCCATTGAAAAACATCATGTTATTCATATACCAGAAATGTTTGAAGCTACTGACTGAATGAAAAGAGCTGGCATCTCACTCTCTTTGAATCTTCTTTATCATGCTAAGAGGAGCAGGAAAAAGCAAAAAATTTCAGAATTGCACCTTGCAATGTGGAGAAATTACTGTTTGTGCATTTACAATATTCATTGATTTTTGCCATTGAAAAACGTCCAGAAATGTTTGAAGCTACTGACTGAATGAAAGGAGTTGGCATCTCACTCTCTTTGAATCTTCTTTATCATGCTAAGAGGAGCAGGAAAAAGCTAAAAATTTCAGAATTGCACCTTACAATGCGGAGAAATTACTGTTTGTGCATTTACAATATTCATTGATTTTTGCCATTGAAAAATATCATGTTATTCATATACCAGAAATGTTTGAAGCTACTGACTGAATGAAAAGAGCTGGCATCTCACTCTCTTTGAATCTTCTTTATCATGCTAAGAGGAGCAGGAAAAAGCAAAAAATTTCAGAATTGCACCTTGCAATGTGGAGAAATTACTATTTGTGCATTTACAATATTCATTGATTTTTGCCATTATAAAACATCCAGAAATGTTTGAAGCTACTGACTGAATGAAAGGAGCTGGCATCTCACTCTCTTTGAATCTTCTTTATCATGTTAAGAGGAGCAGGAAAAAGCAAAAAATTTCAGAATTGCACCTTGCAATGCGGAGAAATTACTGTTTGTGCATTTACAATATTCATTGATTTTTGCCATTGAAAAACATCATGTTATTCATATACCAGAAATGTTTGAAGCTACTGACTGAATGAAAAGAGCTGGCATCTCACTCTCTTTGAATCTTCTTTATCATGCTATGAGGAGCAGGAAAAAGCAAAAAATTTCAGAATTGCACCTTGCAATGTGGAGAAATTACTGTTTGTGCATTTACAATATTCATTGATTTTTGCCATTGAAAAACGTCCAGAAATGTTTGAAGCTACTGACTGAATGAAAGGAGCTGGCATCTCACTCTCTTTGAATCTTCTTTATCATGCTAAGAGGAGCAGGAAAAAGCAAAAAATTTCAGAATTGCACCTTGCAATGCGGAGAAATTACTGTTTGTGCATTTACAATATTCATTGATTTTTGCCATTGAAAAACATCATGTTATTCATATACCAGAAATGTTTGAAGCTACTGACTGAATGAAAAGAGCTGGCATCTCACTCTCTTTGAATCTTCTTTATCATGCTAAGAGGAGCAGGAAAAAGCAAAAAATTTCAGAATTGCACCTTGCAATGTGGAGAAATTACTGTTTGTGCATTTACAATATTCATTGATTTTTGCCATTGAAAAACGTCCAGAAATGTTTGAAAATACTGACTAAATGAAAGGAGCTGGCATCTCACTTTCTTTGAATCTTCTTTATCATGCTAAGAGCAGAAGGAAAAAGCAAAAAATTTCAGAATTGCACCTTGCAATGCGGAGAAATTACTGTTTGTGCATTTACAATATTCATTGATTTTTGCCATTGAAAAACATCATGTTATTCATATACCAGAAATGTTTGAAGCTACTGAGTGAATGAAAAGAGCTGGCATCTCACTCTCTTTGAATCTTCTTTATCATGCTAAGAGGAGCAGGAAAAAGCAAAAAATGTCAGAATTGCTCCTTGCAATGTGGAGAAATTACTGTTTGTGCATTTACAATATTCATTGATTTTTGCCATTGAAAAACGTCCAGAAATATTTGAAGCTACTGACTGAATGAAAGGAGCTGGCATCTCACTCTCTTTGAATCTTCTTTATCATGCTAAGTGGAGCAGGAAAAAGCAAAAAATTTCAGAATTGCACCTTGCAATGCGGAGAAATTACTGTTTGTGCATTTACAATATTCATTGATTTTTGCCATTGAAAAACATCATGTTATTCATATACCAGAAATGTTTGAAGCTACTGACTGAATGAAAAGAGCTGGCATCTCACTCTCTTTGAATCTTCTTTATCATGCTATGAGGAGCAGGAAAAAGCAAAAAATTTCAGAATTGCACCTTGCAATGTGGAGAAATTACTGTTTGTGCATTTACAATATTCATTGATTTTTGCCATTGAAAAACGTCCAGAAATGTTTGAAGCTACTGACTGAATGAAAGGAGCTGGCATCTCACTCTCTTTGAATCTTCTTTATCATGCTAAGAGGAGCAGGAAAAAGCAAAAAATTTCAGAATTGCACCTTGCAATGCGGAGAAATTACTGTTTGTGCATTTACAATATTCATTGATTTTTGCCATTGAAAAACATCGTGTTATTCATATACCAGAAATGTTTGAAGCTACTGACTGAATGAAAAGAGCTGGCATCTCACTCTCTTTGAATCTTCTTTATCATGCTAAGAGGAGCAGGAAAAAGCAAAAAATTTCAGAATTGCACCTTGCAATGTGGAGAAATTACTGTTTGTGCATTTACAATATTCATTGATTTTTGCCATTGAAAAACGTCCAGAAATGTTTGAAAATACTGACTGAATGAAAGGAGCTGGCATCTCACTCTCTTTGAATCTTCTTTATCATGCTAAGAGGAGAAGGAAAAAGCAAAAAATTTCAGAATTGCACCTTGCAATGCGGAGAAATTACTGTTTGTGCATTTACAATATTCATTGATTTTTGCCATTGAAAAACATCATGTTATTCATATACCAGAAATGTTTGAAGCTACTGAGTGAATGAAAAGAGCTGGCATCTCACTCTCTTTGAATCTTCTTTATCATGCTAAGAGGAGCAGGAAAAAGCAAAAAATTTCAGAATTGCACCTTGCAATGTGGAGAAATTACTGTTTGTGCATTTACAATATTCATTGATTTTTGCCATTGAAAAACGTCCAGAAATATTTGAAGCTACTGACTGAATGAAAGGAGCTGGCATCTCACTCTCTTTGAATCTTCTTTATCATGCTAAGAGGAGCAGGAAAAAGCAAAAAATTTCAGAATTGCACCTTGCAATGCGGAGAAATTACTGTTTGTGCATTTACAATATTCATTGATTTTTGCCATTGAAAAACATCATGTTATTCATATACCAGAAATGTTTGAAGCTACTGACTGAATGAAAAGAACTTGCATCTCACTCTCTTTGAATCTTCTTTATCATGCTAAGAGTAGCAGGAAAAAGCAAAAAATTTCAGAATTGCACCTTGCAATGTGGAGAAATTACTGTTTGTGCATTTACAATATTCATTGATTTTTGCCATTGAAAAACGTCCAGAAATGTTTGAAGCTACTGACTGAATGAAAGGAGCTGGCATCTCACTCTCTTTGAATCTTCTTTATCATGCTAAGAGGAGCAGGAAAAAGCAAAAAATTTCAGAATTGCACCTTGCAATGCGGAGAAATTACTGTTTGTGCATTTACAATATTCATTGAT
The DNA here is from genome assembly GCF_046119375.1 of Phyllobates terribilis. Taxonomy (NCBI): domain Eukaryota; kingdom Metazoa; phylum Chordata; class Amphibia; order Anura; family Dendrobatidae; genus Phyllobates; species Phyllobates terribilis. The sequence goes on along the minus strand of NW_027363184.1, from coordinate 1,487,983 downwards.
TTTTGCCATTGAAAAACATCATGTTATTCATATACCAGAAATGTTTGAAGCTACTGACTGAATGAAAAGACCTGGCATCTCACTCTCTTTGAATCTTCTTTATCATGCTAATAGGAGCAGGAAAAAGCAAAAAATTTCAGAATTGCACCTTGCAATGCGGAGAAATTACTGTTTGTGCATTTACAATATTCATTGATTTTTGCCATTGAAAAACATCATGTTATTCATATACCAGAAATGTTTGAAGCTACTGACTGAATGAAAAGGGCTGGCATCTCACTCTCTTTGATTCTTCTTTATCATGCTAAGAGGAGCAGGAAAAAGCAAAAAATTTCAGAATTGCACCTTGCAATGCGGAGAAATTACTGTTTGTGCATTTACAATATTCATTGATTTTTGCCATTGAAAAACGTCCAGAAATGTTTGAAGCTACTGACTGAATGAAAGGAGCTGGCATCTCACTCTCTTTGAATCTTCTTTATCATGCTAAGAGGAGCAGAAAAAAGCAAAAAATTTCAGAATTGCACCTTGCAATGCGGAGAAATTACTGTTTGTGCATTTACAATATTCATTGATTTTTGCCATTGAAAAACATCAGGTTATTCATATACCAGAAATGTTTGAAGCTACTGACTGAATGAAAAGAGCTGGCATCTCACTCTCTTTGAATCTTCTTTATCATGCTAAGAGGAGCAGGAAAAAGCAAAAAATTTCAGAATTGCACCTTGCAATGTGGAGAAATTACTGTTTGTGCATTTACAATATTCATTGATTTTTGCCATTGAAAAACGTCCAGAAATGTTTGAAGCTACTGACTGAATGAAAGGAGCTGGCATCTCACTCTCTTTGAATCTTCTTTATCATGCTAAGAGGAGCAGGAAAAAGCAAAAAATTTCAGAATTGCACCTTGCAATGCGGAGAAATTACTGTTTGTGCATTTACAATATTCATTGATTTTTGCCATTGAAAAACATCATGTTATTCATATACCAGAAATGTTTGAAGCTACTGACTGAATGAAAAGAGCTGGCATCTCACTCTCTTTGAATCTTCTTTATCATGCTAAGAGGAGCAGGAAAAAGCAAAAAATTTCAGAATTGCACCTTGCAATGTGGAGAAATTACTGTTTGTGCATTTACAATATTCATTGATTTTTGCCATTGAAAAACGTCCAGAAATGTTTGAAGCTACTGACTGAATGAAAGGAGCTGGCATCTCACTCTCTTTGAATCTTCTTTATCATGCTAAGAGGAGCAGGAAAAAGCAAAACATTTCAGAATTGCACCATGCAATGCGGAGAAATTACTGTTTGTGCCTTTACAATATTCATTGATTTTTGCCATTGAAAAACATCATGTTATTCATATACCAGAAATGTTTGAAGCTACTGACTGAATGAAAAGAGCTGGCACCTCACTCTCTTTGAATCTTCTTTATCATGCTAAGAGGAGCAGGAAAAAGCAAAAAATTTCAGAATTGCACCTTGCAATGTGGAGAAATTACTGTTTGTGCATTTACAATATTCATTGATTTTTGCCATTGAAAAACGTCCAGAATTGTTTGAAGCTACTGACTGAATGAAAGGAGCTGGCATCTCACTCTCTTTGAATCTTCTTTATCATGCTAAGAGGAGCAGGAAAAAGCAAAAAATTTCAGATTTGCACCTTGCAATGCGGAGAAATTACTGTTTGTGCATTTACAATATTCATTGATTTTTGCCATTGAAAAACATCATGTTATTCATATACCAGAAATATTTGAAGCTACTGACTGAATGAAAAGAGCTGGCATCTCACTCTCTTTGAAACTTCTTTATCATGCTAAGAGAAGCAGGAAAAAGCAAAAAATTTCAGAATTGCACCTTGCAATGTGGAGAAATTACTGTTTGTGCATTTACAATATTCATTGATTTTTGCCATTGAAAAACGTCCAGAAATGTTTGAAGCTACTGACTGAATGAAAGGAGCTGGCATCTCACTCTCTTTGAATCTTCTTTATCATGCTAAGAGGAGCAGGAAAAAGCAAAAAATTTCAGAATTGCACCTTGCAATGCGGAGAAATTACTGTTTGTGCATTTACAATATTCATTGATTTTTGCCATTGAAAAACATCATGTTATTCATATACCAGAAATGTTTGAAGCTACTGACTGAATGAAAAGAGCTGGCATCTCACTATCTTTGAATCTTCTTTATCCTGCTAAGAGGAGCAGGAAAAAGCAAAAAATTTCAGAATTGCACCTTGCAATGTGGAGAAATTACTGTTTGTGCATTTACAATATTCATTGATTTTTGCCATTGAAAAAAGTCCAGAAATGTTTGAAGCTACTGACTGAATGAAAGGAGCTGGCATCTCACTCTCTTTGAATCTTCTTTATCATGCTAAGAGGAGCAGGAAAAAGCAAAAAATTTCAGAATTGCACCTTGCAATGCGGAGAAATTACTGTTTGTGCATTTACAATATTCATTGATTTTTGCCATTGAAAAACATCATGTTATTCATATACCAGAAATGTTTGAAGCTACTGACTGAATGAAAAGAGCTGGCATCTCACTCTCTTTGAATCTTCTTTATCATGCTAAGAGGAGCAGGAAAAAGCAAAAAATTTCAGAATTGCACCTTGCAATGTGGAGAAATTACTGTTTGTGCATTTACAATATTCATTGATTTTTGCCATTGAAAAACGTCCAGAAATGTTTGAAGCTACTGACTGAATGAAAGGAGCTGGCATCTCACTCTCTTTGAATCTTCTTTATCATGCTAAGAGGAGCAGGAAAAAGCAAAAAATTTCAGAATTGCACCTTGCAATGCGGAGAAATTACTGTTTGTGCATTTACAATATTCATTCATTTTTGCCATTGAAAAACATCATGTTATTCATATACCAGAAATGTTTGAAGCTACTGACTGAATGAAAAGAGCTGGCATCTCACTCTCTTTGAATCTTCTTTATCATGCTAAGAGGAGCAGGAAAAAGCAAAAAATTTCAGAATTGCACCTTGCAATGTGGAGAAATTACTGTTTGTGCATTTACAATATTCATTGATTTTTGCCATTGAAAAACGTCCAGAAATGTTTGAAGCTACAGACTGAATGAAAGGAGCTGGCATCTCACTCTCTTTGAATCTTCTTTATCATGCTAAGAGGAGCAGGAAAAAGCAAAAAATTTCAGAATTGCACCTTGCAATGCCGAGAAATTACTGTTTGTGCATTTACAATATTCATTGATTTTTGCCATTGAAAAACATCATGTTATTCATATACCAGAAATGTTTGAAGCTACTGACTGAATGAAAAGAGCTGGCATCTCACTCTCTTTGAATCTTCTTTATCATGCTAAGAGGAGCAGGAAAAAGCAAAAAATTTCAGAATTGCACCTTGCAATGTGGAGAAATTACTGTTTGTGCATTTACAATATTCATTGATTTTTGCCATTGAAAAACGTCCAGAAATGTTTGAAGCTACTGACTGAATGAAAGGAGCTGGCATCTCACTCTCTTTGAATCTTCTTTATCATGCTAAGAGGAGCAGGAAAAAGCAAAAAATTTCAGAATTGCACCTTGCAATGCGGAGAAATTACTGTTTGTGCATTTACAATATTCATTGATTTTTGCCATTGAAAAACATCATGTTATTCATATACCAGAAATGTTTGAAGCTACTGACTGAATGAAAAGAGCTGGCATCTCACAGTCTTTGAATCTTCTTTATCATGCTAAGAGGAGCAGGAAAAAGCAAAAAATTTCAGAATTGCACCTTGCAATGCGGAGAAATTACTGTTTGTGCATTTACAATATTCATTGATTTTTGCCATTGAAAAACATCATGCTATTCATATACCAGAAATGTTTGAAGCTACTGACTGAATGAAAAGAGCTGGCATCTCACACTCTTTGAATCTTCTTTATCATGCTAAGAGGAGCAGGAAAAAGCAAAAAATTTCAGAATTGCACCTTGCAATGTGGAGAAATTACTGTTTGTGCATTTACAATATTCATTGATTTTTGCCATTGAAAAACGTCCAGAAATGTTTGAAGCTACTGACTGAATGAAAGGAGCTGGCATCTCACTCTCTTTGAATCTTCTTTATCATGCTAAGAGGAACAGGAAAAAGCAAAAAATTTCAGAATTCCACCTTGCAATGCGGAGAAATTACTGTTTGTGCATTTACAATATTCATTGATTTTTGCCATTGAAAAACGTCCAGAAATGTTTGAAGCTACTGACTGAATGAAAGGAGCTGGCATCTCACTCTCTTTGAAGCTTCTTTATCATGCTAAGAGGAGCAGGAAAAAGCAAAAAATTTCAGAATTGCACCTTGCAATGCGGAGAAATTACTGTTTGTGCATTTACAATATTCATTGATTTTTGCCATTGAAAAACATCATGTTATTCATATACCAGAAATGTTTGAAGCTACTGACTGAATGAAAAGAGCTGGCATCTCACTCTCTTTGAATCTTCTTTATCATGCTAAGAGGAGCAGGAAAAAGCAAAAAATTTCAGAATTGCACCTTGCAATGCGGAGAAATTACTGTTTGTGCATTTACAATATTCATTGATTTTTGCCATTGAAAAACATCATGTTACTCATATACCAGAAATGTTTGAAACTACTGACTGAATGAAAAGAGCTGGCATCTCACTCTCTTTGAATCTTCTTTATCATGCTAAGAGGAGTAGGAAAAAGCAAAAAATTTCAGAATTGCACCATGCAATGTGGAGAAATTACTGTTTGTGCATTTACAATATTCATTGATTTTTGCCATTGAAAAACGTCCAGTAATGTTTGAAGCTACTGACTGAATGAAAGGAGCTGGCATCTCACTCTCTTTGAATCTTCTTTATCATGCTAAGAGGAGTAGGAAAAAGCAAAAAATTTCAGAATTGCACCTTGCAATGCGGAGAAATTACTGTTTGTGCATTTACAATATTCATTGATTTTTGCCATTGAAAAACATCATGTTATTCATATACCAGAAATGTTTGAAGCTACTGACTGAATGAAAAGAGCTGGCATCTCACTCTCTTTGAATCTTCTTTATCATGCTAAGAGGAGCAGGAAAAAGCAAAAAATTTCAGAATTGCACCTTGCAATGTGGAGAAATTACTGTTTGTGCATTTACAATATTCATTGATTTTTGCCATTGAAAAACGTCCAGTAATGTTTGAAGCTACTGACTGAATGAAAGGAGCTGGCATCTCACTCTCTTTGAATCTTCTTTATCATGCTAAGAGGAGCAGGAAAAAGCAAAAAATTTCAGAATTGCACCTTGCAATGCGGAGAAATTACTGTTTGTGCATTTACAATGTTCATTGATTTTTGCCATTGAAAAACATCATGTTATTCATATACCAGAAATGTTTGAAGCTACTGACTGAATGAAAAGAGCTGGCATCTCACTCTCTTTGAATCTTCTTTATCATGCTAAGAGGAGCAGGAAAAAGCAAAAAATTTCAGAATTGCACCTTGCAATGTGGAGAAATTACTGTTTGTGCATTTACAATATTCATTGATTTTTGCCATTGAAAAACGTCCAGAAATGTTTGAAGCTACTGACTGAATGAAAGGAGCTGGCATCTCACTCTCTTTGAATCTTCTTTATCATGCTAAGAGGAGCAGGAAAAAGCAAAAAATTTCAGAATTGCACCTTGCAATGCGGAGAAATTACTGTTTGTGCATTTACAATATTCATTGATTTTTGCCATTGAAAAACATCATGTTATTCATATACCAGAAATGTTTGAAGCTACTGACTGAATGAAAAGAGCTGGCATCTCACTCTCTTTGAATCTTCTTTATCATGCTAAGAGGAGCAGGAAAAAGCAAAAAATTTCAGAATTGCACCTTGCAATATGGAGAAATTACTGTTTGTGCATTTACAATATTCATTGATTTTTGCCATTGAAAAACGTCCAGAAATGTTTGAAGCTACTGACTGAATGAAAGGAGCTGGCATCTCACTCTCTTTGAAACTTCTTTATCATGCTAAGAGGAGCAGGAAAAAGCAAAAAATTTCAGAATTGCACCTTGCAATGTGGAGAAATTACTGTTTGTGCATTTACAATATTCATTGATTTTTGCCATTGAAAAACGTCCAGAAATGTTTGAAGCTACTGACTGAATGAAAGGAGCTGGCATCTCACTCTCTTTGAATCTTCTTTATCATGCTAAGAGGAGCAGGAAAAAGCAAAAAATTTCAGAATTCCACCTTGCAATGCGGAGAAATTACTGTTTGTGCATTTACAATATTCATTGATTTTTGCCATTGAAAAACGTCCAGAAATGTTTGAAGCTACTGACTGAATGAAAGGAGCTGGCATCTCACTCTCTTTGAATCTTCTTTATCATGCTAAGAGGAGCAGGAAAAAGCAAAAAATTTCAGAATTGCACCTTGCAATGCGGAGAAATTACTGTTTGTGCATTTACAATATTCATTGATTTTTGCCATTGAAAAACATCATGTTATTCATATACCAGAAATGTTTGAAGCTACTGACTGAATGAAAAGAGCTGGCATCTCACTCTCTTTGAATCTTCTTTATCATGCTAAGAGGAGCAGGAAAAAGCAAAAAATTTCAGAATTGCACCTTGCAATGCGGAGAAATTACTGTTTGTGCATTTACAATATTCATTGATTTTTGCCATTGAAAAACATCATGTTACTCATATACCAGAATTGTTTGAAGCTACTGACTGAATGAAAAGAGCTGGCATCTCACTCTCTTTGAATCTTCTTTATCATGCTAAGAGGAGTAGGAAAAAGCAAAAAATTTCAGAATTGCACCATGCAATGTGGAGAAATTACTGTTTGTGCATTTACAATATTCATTGATTTTTGCCATTGAAAAACGTCCAGTAATGTTTGAAGCTACTGACTGAATGAAAGGAGCTGGCATCTCACTCTCTTTGAATCTTCTTTATCATGCTAAGAGGAGTAGGAAAAAGCAAAAAATTTCAGAATTGCACCTTGCAATGCGGAGAAATTACTGTTTGTGCATTTACAATATTCATTGATTTTTGCCATTGAAAAACATCATGTTATTCATATACCAGAAATGTTTGAAGCTACTGACTGAATGAAAAGAGCTGGCATCTCACTCTCTTTGAATCTTCTTTATCATGCTAAGAGGAGCAGGAAAAAGCAAAAAATTTCAGAATTGCACCTTGCAATGTGGAGAAATTACTGTTTGTGCATTTACAATATTCATTGATTTTTGCCATTGAAAAACGTCCAGTAATGTTTGAAGCTACTGACTGAATGAAAGGAGCTGGCATCTCACTCTCTTTGAATCTTCTTTATCATGCTAAGAGGAGCAGGAAAAAGCAAAAAATTTCAGAATTGCACCTTGCAATGCGGAGAAATTACTGTTTGTGCATTTACAATGTTCATTGATTTTTGCCATTGAAAAACATCATGTTATTCATATACCAGAAATGTTTGAAGCTACTGACTGAATGAAAAGAGCTGGCATCTCACTCTCTTTGAATCTTCTTTATCATGCTAAGAGGAGCAGGAAAAAGGAAAAAATTTCAGAATTGCACCTTGCAATGTGGAGAAATTACTGTTTGTGCATTTACAATATTCATTGATTTTTGCCATTGAAAAACGTCCAGAAATGTTTGAAGCTACTGACTGAATGAAAGGAGCTGGCATCTCACTCTCTTTGAATCTTCTTTATCATGCTAAGAGGAGCAGGAAAAAGCAAAAAATTTCAGAATTGCACCTTGCAATGCGGAGAAATTACTGTTTGTGCATTTACAATATTCATTGATTTTTGCCATTGAAAAACATCATGTTATTCATATACCAGAAATGTTTGAAGGTACTGACTGAATGAAAAGAGCTGGCATCTCACTCTCTTTGAATCTTCTTTATCATGCTAAGAGGAGCAGGAAAAAGCAAAAAATTTCAGAATTGCACCTTGCAATGTGGAGAAATTACTGTTTGTGCATTTACAATATTCATTGATTTTTGCCATTGAAAAACGTCCAGAAATGTTGGAAGCTACTGACTGAATGAAAGGAGCTGGCAGCTCACTCTCTTTGAATCTTCTTTATCATGCTAAGAGGAGCAGGAAAAAGCAAAAAATTTCAGAATTGCACCTTGCAATGCGGAGAAATTACTGTTTGTGCATTTACAATATTCATTGATTTTTGCCATTGAAAAACATCATGTTATTCATATACCAGAAATGTTTGAAGCTACTGACTGAATGAAAAGAGCTGGCATCTCACTCTCTTTGAATCTTCTTTATCATGCTAAGAGGAGCAGGAAAAAGCAAAAAATTTCAGAATTGCACCTTGCAATATGGAGAAATTACTGTTTGTGCATTTACAATATTCATTGATTTTTGCCATTGAAAAACGTCCAGAAATGTTTGAAGCTACTGACTGAATGAAAGGAGCTGGCATCTCACTCTCTTTGAAACTTCTTTATCATGCTAAGAGGAGCAGGAAAAAGCAAAAAATTTCAGAATTGCACCTTGCAATGTGGAGAAATTACTGTTTGTGCATTTACAATATTCATTGATTTTTGCCATTGAAAAACATCATGTTATTCAGATACCAGAAATGTTTGAAGCTACTGACTGAATGAAAAGAGCTGGCATCTCACTCTCTTTGAATCTTCTTTATCATGCTAAGAGGAGCAGGAAAAAGCAAAAAATTTCAGAATTGCACCTTGCAATGTGGAGAAATTACTGTTTGTGCATTTACAATATTCATTGATTTTTGCCATTGAAAAACGTCCAGAAATGTTTGAAGCTACTGACTGAATGAAAGGAGCTGGCATCTCACTCTCTTTGAATCTTCTTTATCATGCTAAGAGGAGCAGGAAAAAGCAAAAAATTTCAGAATTGCACCTTGCAATGCGGAGAAATTACTGTTTGTGCATTTACAATATTCATTGATTTTTGCCATTGAAAAACATCATGTTATTCATATACCAGAAATGTTTGAAGCTACTGACTGAATGAAAAGAGCTGGCATCTCACTCTCTTTGAATCTTCTTTATCATGCTAAGAGGAGTAGGAAAAAGCAAAAAATTTCAGAATTGCACCTTGCAATGTGGAGAAATTACTGTTTGTGCATTTACAATATTCATTGATTTTTGCCATTGAAAAACGTCCAGAAATGTTTGAAGCTACTGACTGAATGAAAGGAGCTGGCATCTCACTCTCTTTGAATCTTCTTTATCATGCTAAGAGGAGCAGGAAAAAGCAAAAAATTTCAGAATTGCACCTTGCAATGCGGAGAAATTACTGTTTGTGCATTTACAATATTCATTGATTTTTGCCATTGAAAAACATCATGTTATTCATATACCAGAAATGTTTGAAGCTACTGACTGAATGAAAAGAGCTGGCATCTCACTCTCTTTGAATCTTCTTTATCATGTTAAGAGGAGCAGGAAAAAGCAAAAAATTTCAGAATTGCATCTTGCAATATGGAGAAATTACTGTTTGTGCATTTACAATATTCATTGATTTTTGCCATTGAAAAACGTCCAGAAATGTTTGAAGCTACTGACTGAATGAAAGGAGCTGGCATCTCACTCTCTATGAATCTTCTTTATCATGCTAAGAGGAGCAGGAAAAGCAAAAAATTTCAGAATTGCACCTTGCAATGCGGAGAAATTACTGTTTGTGCATTTACAATATTCATTGATTTTTGCCATTGAAAAACATCATGTTATTCAGATACCAGAAATGTTTGAAGCTACTGACTGAATGAAAAGAGCTGGCATCTCACTCTCTTTGAATCTTCTTTATCATGCTAAGAGGAGCAGGAAAAAGCAAAAAATTTCAGAATTGCACCTTGCAATGTGGAGAAATTACTGTTTGTGCATTTACAATATTCATTGATTTTTGCCATTGAAAAACGTCCAGAAATGTTTGAAGCTACTGACTGAATGAAAGGAGCTGGCATCTCACTCTCTTTGAATCTTCTTTATCATGCTAAGAGGAGCAGGAAAAAGCAAAAAATTTCAGAAGTGCACCTTGCAATGCGGAGAAATTACTGTTTGTGCATTTACAATATTCATTGATTTTTGCCATTGAAAAACATCATGTTATTCATATACCAGAAATGTTTGAAGCTACTGACTGAATGAAAAGAGCTGGCATCTCACTCTCTTTGAATCTTCTTTATCATGCTAAGAGGAGTAGAAAAAAGCAAAAAATTTCAGAATTGCACCTTGCAATGTGGAGAGATTACTGTTTGTGCATTTACAATATTCATTGATTTTTGCCATTGAAAAACGTCCAGAAATGTTTGAAGCTACTGACTGAATGAAAGGAGCTGGCATCTCACTCTCTTTGAATCTTCTTTATCATGCTAAGAGGAGCAGGAAAAAGCAAAAAATTTCAGAATTGCACCTTGCAATGCGGAGAAATTACTGTTTGTGCATTTACAATATTCATTGATTTTTGCCATTGAAAAACATCATGTTATTCATATACCAGAAATGTTTGAAGCTACTGACTGAATGAAAAGAGCTGGCATCTCACTCTCTTTGAATCTTCTTTATCATGCTAAGAGGAGCAGGAAAAAGCAAAAAATTTCAGAATTGCACCTTGCAATGCGGAGAAATTACTGTTTCTGCATTTACAATATTCATTGATTTTTGCCATTGAAAAACATCATGTTATTCATATACCAGAAATGTTTGAAGGTACTGACTGAATGAAAAGAGCTGGCATCTCACTCTCTTTGAATCTTCTTTATCATGCTAAGAGGAGCAGGAAAAAGCAAAAAATTTCAGAATTGCACCTTGCAATGCGGAGAAATTACTGTTTGTGCATTTACAATATTCATTGATTTTTACCATTGAAAAACATCATGTTATTCATATACCAGAAATGTTTGAAGCTACTGACTGAATGAAAAGAGCTGGCATCTCACTCTCTTTGAATCTTCTTTATCATGCTAAGAGGAGCAGGAAAAAGCAAAAAATTTCAGAATTGCACCTTGCAATGTGGAGAAATTACTGTTTGTGCATTTACAATATTCATTGATTTTTGCCATTGAAAAACGTCCAGAAATGTTTGAAGCTACTGACTGAATGAAAGGAGCTGGCATCTCACTCTCTTTGAATCTTCTTTATCATGCTAAGAGGAGTAGGAAAAAGCAAAAAATTTCAGAATTGCACCTTGCAATGTGGAGAAATTACTGTTTGTGCATTTACAATATTCATTGATTTTTGCCATTGAAAATCATCCAGAAATGTTTGAAGCTACTGACTGAATGAAAGGAGCTGGCATCTCACTCTCTTTGAATCTTCTTTATCATGCTAAGAGGAGCAGGAAAAAGCAAAAAATTTCAGAATTGCACCTTGCAATGCGGAGAAATTACTGTTTGTGCATTTACAATATTCATTGATTTTTGCCATTGAAAAACATCATGTTATTCATATACCAGAAATGTTTGAAGCTACTGACTGAATGAAAAGAGCTGGCATCTCACTCTCTTTGAATCTTCTTTATCATGCTAAGAGGAGCAGGAAAAAGCAAAAAATTTCAGAATTGCACCTTGCAATGCGGAGAAATTACTGTTTGTGCATTTACAATATTCATTGATTTTTGCCATTGAAAAACATCATGTTATTCATATACCAGAAATGTTTGAAGCTACTGACTGAATGAAAAGAGCTGGCATCTCACTCTCTTTGAATCTTCTTTATCATGCTAAGAGGAGTAGGAAAAAGCAAAAAATTTCAGAATTGCACCTTGCAATGTGGAGAAATTACTGTTTGTGCATTTACAATATTCATTGATTTTTGCCATTGAAAAACGTCCAGAAATGTTTGAAGCTACTGACTGAATGAAAGGAGCTGGCATCTCACTCTCTTTGAATCTTCTTTATCATGCTAAGAGGAGCAGGAAAAAGCAAAAAATTTCAGAATTGCACCTTGCAATGCGGAGAAATTACTGTTTGTGCATTTACAATATTCATTGATTTTTGCCATTGAAAAACATCATGTTATTCATATACCAGAAATGTTTGAAGCTACTGACTGAATGAAAAGAGCTGGCATCTCACTATCTTTGAATCTTCTTTATCATGCTAAGAGGAGCAGGAAAAAGCAAAAAATTTCAGAATTGCACCTTGCAATATGGAGAAATTACTGTTTGTGCATTTACAATATTCATTGATTTTTGCCATTGAAAAACGTCCAGAAATGTTTGAAGCTACTGACTGAATGAAAGGAGCTGGCATCTCACTCTCTTTGAAACTTCTTTATCATGCTAAGAGGAGCAGGAAAAAGCAAAAAATTTCAGAATTGCACCTTGCAATGCGGAGAAATTACTGTTTGTGCATTTACAATATTCATTGATTTTTGCCATTGAAAAACATCATGTTATTCAGATACCAGAAATGTTTGAAGCTACTGACTGAATGAAGAGAGCTGGCATCTCACTCTCTTTGAATCTTCTTTATCATGCTAAGAGGAGCAGGAAAAAGCAAAAAATTTCAGAATTGCACCTTGCAATGTGGAGAAATTACTGTTTGTGCATTTACAATATTCATTGATTTTTGCCATTGAAAAACGTCCAGAAATGTTTGAAGCTACTGACTGAATGAAAGGAGCTGGCATCTCACTCTCTTTGAATCTTCTTTATCATGCTAAGAGGAGCAGGAAAAAGCAAAAAATTTCAGAATTGCACCTTGCAATGCGGAGAAATTACTGTTTGTGCATTTACAATATTCATTGATTTTTGCCATTGAAAAACATCATGTTATTCATATACCAGAAATGTTTGAAGCTACTGACTGAATGAAAAGAGCTGGCATCTCACTCTCTTTGAATCTTCTTTATCATGCTAAGAGGAGTAGAAAAAAGCAAAAAATTTCAGAATTGCACCTTGCAATGTGGAGAAATTACTGTTTGTGCATTTACAATATTCATTGATTTTTGCCATTGAAAAACGTCCAGAAATGTTTGAAGCTACTGACTGAATGAAAGGAGCTGGCATCTCACTCTCTTTGAATCTTCTTTATCATGCTAAGAGGAGCAGGAAAAAGCAAAAAATTTCAGAATTGCACCTTGCAATGCGGAGAAATTACTGTTTGTGCATTTACAATATTCATTGATTTTTGCCATTGAAAAACATCATGTTATTCATATACCAGAAATGTTTGAAGCTACTGACTGAATGAAAAGAGCTGGCATCTCACTCTCTTTGAATCTTCTTTATCATGCTAAGAGGAGCAGGAAAAAGCAAAAAATTTCAGAATTGCACCTTGCAATGCGGAGAAATTACTGTTTCTGCATTTACAATATTCATTGATTTTTGCCATTGAAAAACATCATGTTATTCATATACCAGAAATGTTTGAAGGTACTGACTGAATGAAAAGAGCTGGCATCTCACTCTCTTTGAATCTTCTTTATCATGCTAAGAGGAGCAGGAAAAAGCAAAAAATTTCAGAATTGCACCTTGCAATGCGGAGAAATTACTGTTTGTGCATTTACAATATTCATTGATTTTTACCATTGAAAAACATCATGTTATTCATATACCAGAAATGTTTGAAGCTACTGACTGAATGAAAAGAGCTGGCATCTCACTCTCTTTGAATCTTCTTTATCATGCTAAGAGGAGCAGGAAAAAGCAAAAAATTTCAGAATTGCACCTTGCAATGTGGAGAAATTACTGTTTGTGCATTTACAATATTCATTGATTTTTGCCATTGAAAAACGTCCAGAAATGTTTGAAGCTACTGACTGAATGAAAGGAGCTGGCATCTCACTCTCTTTGAATCTTCTTTATCATGCTAAGAGGAGTAGGAAAAAGCAAAAAATTTCAGAATTGCACCTTGCAATGTGGAGAAATTACTGTTTGTGCATTTACAATATTCATTGATTTTTGCCATTGAAAATCGTCCAGAAATGTTTGAAGCTACTGACTGAATGAAAGGAGCTGGCATCTCACTCTCTTTGAATCTTCTTTATCATGCTAAGAGGAGCAGGAAAAAGCAAAAAATTTCAGAATTGCACCTTGCAATGCGGAGAAATTACTGTTTGTGCATTTACAATATTCATTGATTTTTGCCATTGAAAAACATCATGTTATTCATATACCAGAAATGTTTGAAGCTACTGACTGAATGAAAAGAGCTGGCATCTCACTCTCTTTGAATCTTCTTTATCATGCTAAGAGGAGCAGGAAAAAGCAAAAAATTTCAGAATTGCACCTTGCAATGCGGAGAAATTACTGTTTGTGCATTTACAATATTCATTGATTTTTGCCATTGAAAAACATAATGTTATTCATATACCAGAAATGTTTGAAGCTACTGACTGAATGAAAAGAGCTGGCATCTCACTCTCTTTGAATCTTCTTTATCATGCTAAGAGGAGCAGGAAAAAGCAAAAAATTTCAGAATTGCACCTTGCAATGTGAAGAAATTACTGTTTGTGCATTTACAATATTCATTGATTTTTGCCATTGAAAAACGTCCAGAAATGTTTGAAGCTACTGACTGAATGAAAGGAGCTGGCATCTCACTCTCTTTGAATCTTCTTTATCATGCTAAGAGGAGTAGGAAAAAGCAAAAAATTTCAGAATTGCACCTTGCAATGTGGAGAAATTACTGTTTGTGCATTTACAAAATTCATTGATTTTTGCCATTGAAAAACGTCCAGAAATGTTTGAAGCTACTGACTGAATGAAAGGAGCTGGCATCTCACTCTCTTTGAATCTTCTTTATCATGCTAAGAGGAGCAGGAAAAAGCAAAAAATTTCAGAATTGCACCTTGCAATGCGGAGAAATTACTGTTTGTGCATTTACAATATTCATTGATTTTTGCCATTGAAAAACATCATGTTATTCATATACCAGAAATGTTTGAAGCTACTGACTGAATGAAAAGAGCTGGCATCTCTCTCTCTTTGAATCTTCTTTATCATGCTAAGAGGAGCAGGAAAAAGCAAAAAATTTCAGAATTGCACCTTGCAATGTGGAGAAATTACTGTTTGTGCATTTACAATATTCATTGATTTTTGCCATTGAAAAACGTCCAGAAATGTTTGAAGCTACTGACTGAATGAAAGGAGCTGGCATCTCACTCTCTTTGAATCTTCTTTATCATGCTAAGAGGAGCAGGAAAAAGCAAAAAATTTCAGAATTGCACCTTGCAATGCGGAGAAATTACTGTTTGTGCATTTACAATATTCATTGATTTTTGCCATTGAAAAACATCATGTTATTCATATACCAGAAATGTTTGAAGGTACTGACTGAATGAAAAGAGCTGGCATCTCACTCTCTTTGAATCTTCTTTATCATGCTAAGAGGAGCAGGAAAAATCAAAAAATTTCAGAATTGCACCTTGCAATGCGGAGAAATTACTGTTTGTGCATTTACAATATTCATTGATTTTTGCCATTGAAAAACATCATGTTATTCATATACCAGAAATGTTTGAAGCTACTGACTGAATGAAAAGAGCTGGCATCTCACTCTCTTTGAATCTTCTTTATCATGCTAAGAGGAGTAGGAAAAAGCAAAAAATTTCAGAATTGCACCTTGCAATGTGGAGAAATTACTGTTTGTGCATTTACAATATTCATTGATTTTTGCCATTGAAAAACGTCCAGAAATGTTTGAAGCTACTGACTGAATGAAAGGAGCTGGCATCTCACTCTCTTTGAATCTTCTTTATCATGCTAAGAGGAGCAGGAAAAAGCAAAAAATTTCAGAATTGCACCTTGCAATGCGGAGAAATTACTGTTTGTGCATTTACAATATTCATTGATTTTTGCCATTGAAAAACATCATGTTATTCATATACCAGAAATGTTTGAAGGTACTGACTGAATGAAAAGAGCTGGCATCTCACTCTCTTTGAATCTTCTTTATCATGCTAAAAGGAGCAGGAAAAATCAAAAAATTTCAGAATTGCACCTTGCAATGCGGAGAAATTACTGTTTGTGCATTTACAATATTCATTGATTTTTGCCATTGAAAAACATCATGTTATTCATATACCAGAAATGTTTGAAGCTACTGACTGAATGAAAAGAGCTGGCATCTCACTCTCTTTGAATCTTCTTTATCATGCTAAGAGGAGTAGGAAAAAGCAAAAAATTTCAGAATTGCACCTTGCAATGTGGAGAAATTACTGTTTGTGCATTTACAATATTCATTGATTTTTGCCATTGAAAAACGTCCAGAAATGTTTGAAGCTACTGACTGAATGAAAGGAGCTGGCATCTCACTCTCTTTGAATCTTCTTTATCATGCTAAGAGGAGCAGGAAAAAGCAAAAAATTTCAGAATTGCACCTTGCAATGCGGAGAAATTACTGTTTGTGCATTTACAATATTCATTGATTTTTGCCATTGAAAAACATCATGTTATTCATATACCAGAAATGTTTGAAGCTACTGACTGAATGAAAAGAGCTGGCATCTCACTCTCTTTGAATCTTCTTTATCATGCTAATAGGAGCAGGAAAAAGCAAAAAATTTCAGAATTGCACCTTGCAATGTGGAGAAATTACTGTTTGTGCATTTACAATATTCATTGATTTTTGCCATTGAAAAACGTCCAGAAATGTTTGAAGCTACTGACTGAATGAAAGGAGCTGGCATCTCACTCTCTTTGAATCTTCTTTATCATGCTACGAGGAGCAGGAAAAAGCAAAAAATTTCAGAATTGCACCTTGCAATGCGGAGAAATTACTGTTTGTGCATTTACAATATTCATTGATTTTTGCCATTGAAAAACATCATGTTATTCATATACCAGAAATGTTTGAAGGTACTGACTGAATGAAAAGAGCTGGCATCTCACTGTCTTTGAATCTTCTTTATCATGCTAAGAGGAGCAGGAAAAAGCAAAAAATTTCAGAATTGCACCTTGCAATGTGGAGAAATTACTGTTTGTGCATTTACAATATTCATTGATTTTTGCCATTGAAAAACGTCCAGAAATGTTTGAAGCTACTGACTGAATGAAAGGAGCTGGCATCTCACTCTCTTTGAATCTTCTTTATCATGCTAAGAGGAGCAGGAAAAAGCAAAAAATTTCAGAATTGCACCTTGCAATGCAGAGAAATTACTGTTTGTGCATTTACAATATTCATTGATTTTTGCCATTGAAAAACATCATGTTATTCATATACCAGAAATGTTTGAAGCTACTGACTGAATGAAAAGAGCTGGCATCTCAATCTCTTTGAATCTTCTTTATCATGCTAAGAGGAGCAGGAAAAAGCAAAAAATTTCAGAATTGCACCTTGCAATGCGGAGAAATTACTGTTTGTGCATTTACAATATTCATTGATTTTTCCCATTGAAAAACGTCCAGAAATGTTTGAAGCTACTGACTGAATGAAAGGAGCTGGCATCTCACTCTCTTTGAATCTTCTTTATCATGCTAAGAGGAGCAGGAAAAAGCCAAAAATTTCAGAATTGCACTTTGCAATGCGGAGAAATTACTGTTTGTGCATTTACAATATTCATTGATTTTTGCCATTGAAAAACATCATGTTATTCATATACCAGAAATGTTTGAAGCTACTGACTGAATGAAAAGAGCTGGCATCTCACTCTCTTTGAATCTTCTTTATCATGCTAAGAGGAGCAGGAAAAAGCAAAAAATTTCAGAATTGCACCTTGCAATGTGGAGAAATTACTGTTTGTGCACTTACAATATTCATTGATTTTTGCCATTGAAAAACGTCCAGAAATGTTTGAAGCTACTGACTGAATGAAAGGAGCTGGCATCTCACTCTCTTTGAATCTTCTTTATCATGCTAAGAGGAGCAGGAAAAAGCAAAAAATTTCAGAATTGCACCTTGCAATGTGGAGAAATTACTGTTTGTGCATTTACAATATTCATTGATTTTTGCCATTGAAAAACGTCCAGAAATGTTTGAAGCTACTGACTGAATGAAAGGAGCAGGCATCTCACTCTCTTTGAATCTTCTTTATCATGCTAAGAGGAGCAGGAAAAAGCAAAAAATTTCAGAATTGCACCTTGCATGTGGAGAAATTACTGTTTGTGCATTTACAATATTCATTGATTTTTGCATTGAAAAACATCCAGAAATGTTTGAAGCTACTGACTGAATGAAAGGAGCTGGCATCTCACTCTCTTTGAATCTTCTTTATCATGCTAAGAGGAGCAGGAAAAAGCAAAAAATTTCAGAATTGCACCTTGCAATGCGGAGAAATTACTGTTTGTGCATTTACAATATTCATTGATTTTTGCCATTGAAAAACATCATGTTATTCATATACCAGAAATGTTTGAAGCTACTGACTGAATGAAAAGAGCTGGCATCTCACTCTCTTTGAATCTTCTTTATCATACTAAGAGGAGCAGGAAAAAGCAAAAAATTTCAGAATTGCACCTTGCAATGCGGAAAAATTACTGTTTGTGCATTTACAATATTCATTGATTTTTGCCATTGAAAAACATCTTGTTATTCATATACCAGAAATGTTTGAAGCTACTGACTGAATGAAAAGAGCTGGCATCTCATTCTCTTTGAATCTTCTTTATTATGCTAAGAGGAGCAGGAAAAAGCAAAAAATTTCAGAATTGCACCTTGCAATGCGGAGAAATTACTGTTTGTGCATTTACAATATTCATTGATTTTTCCCATTGAAAAACATCATATTATTCATATACCAGAAATGTTTGAAGCTACTGACTGAATGAAAAGAGCTGGCATCTCACTCTCTTTGAATCTTCTTTATCATGCTAAGAGGAGCAGGAAAAAGCAAAAAATTTCAGAATTGCACCTTGCAATGTGGAGAAATTACTCCTTGTGCATTTACAATATTCATTGATTTTTGCCATTGAAAAACGTCCAGAAATGTTTGAAGCTACTGACTGAATGAAAGGAGCTGGCATCTCACTGTCTTTGAATCTTCTTTATCATGCTAAGAGGAGCAGGAAAAAGCAAAAAATTTCAGAATTGCACCTTGCAATGTGGAGAAATTACTGTTTGTGCATTTACAATATTCATTGATTTTTGCCATTGAAAAACGTCCAGAAATGTTTGAAGCTACTGACTGAATGAAAGGAGCTGGCATCTCACTCTCTTTGAACCTTCTTTATCATGCTAAGAGGAGCAGGAAAAAGCAAAAAATTTCAGAATTGCACCTTCCAATGCGGAGAAATTACTGTTTGTGCATTTACAATATTCATTGATTTTTGCCATTGAAAAACATCATGTTATTCATATACCAGAAATGTTTGAAGCTACTGACTGAATGAAAAGAGCTGGCATCTCACTCTCTTTGAATCTTCTTTATCATGCTAAGAGGAGCAGGAAAAAGCAAAAAATTTCAGAATTGCACCTTGCAATGTGGAGAAATTACTGTTTGTGCATTTACAATATTCATTGATTTTTGCCATTGAAAAACGTCCAGAAATGTTTGAAGCTACTGACTGAATGAAAGGAGCTGGCATCTCACTCTCTTTGAATCTTCTTTATCATGCTAAGAGGAGCAGGAAAAAGCAAAAAATTTCAGAATTGCACCTTGCAATGCGGAAAAATTACTGTTTGTGCATTTACAATATTCATTGATTTTTGCCATTGAAAAACATCATGTTATTCATATACCAGAAATGTTTGAAGCTACTGACTGAATGAAAGGAGCTGGCATCTCATTCTCTTTGAATCTTCTTTATCATGCTAAGAGGAGCAGGAAAAAGCAAAAAATTTCAGAATTGCACCTTGCAATGCGGAGAAATTACTGTTTGTGCATTTACAATATTCATTGATTTTTGCTATTGAAAAACATCATGTTATTCATATACCAGAAATGTTTGAAGCTACTGACTGAATGAAAAGAGCTGGCATCTCACTCTCTTTGAATCTTCTTTATCATGCTAAGAGGAGCAGGAAAAAGCAAAAAATTTCAGAATTGCACCTTGCAATGCGGAAAAATTACTGTTTGAGCATTTACAATATTCATTGATATTTGCCATTGAAAAACATCATGTTATTCATATACCAGAAATGTTTGAAGCTACTGACTGAATGAAAAGAGCTGGCATCTCACTCTCTTTGAATCTTCTTTATAATGCTAAGAGGAGCAGGAAAAAGCAAAAAATTTCAGAATTGCACCTTGCAATGTGGAGAAATTACTGTTTGTGCATTTACAATATTCATTGATTTTTCCCATTGAAAAACATCATGTTATTCATATACCAGAAATGTTTGAAGCTACTGACTGAATGAAAAGAGCTGGCATCTCACTCTCTTTGAATCTTCTTTATCATGCTAAGAGGAGCAGGTAAAAGCAAAAAATTTCAGAATTGCACCTTGCAATGTGGAGAAATTACTCTTTGTTCATTTACAATATTCATTGATTTTTTCCATTGAAAAACGTCCAGAAATGTTTGAAGCTACTGACTGAATGAAAGGAGCTGGCATCTCACTGTCTTTGAATCTTCTTTATCATGCTAAGAGGAGCAGGAAAAAGCAAAAAATTTCAGAATTGCACCTTGCAATGTGGAGAAATTACTGTTTGTGCATTTACAATATTCATTGATTTTTGCCATTGAAAAACGTCCAGAAATGTTTGAAGCTACTGACTGAATGAAAGGAGCTGGCATCTCACTCTCTTTGAACCTTCTTTATCATGCTAAGAGGAGCAGGAAAAAGCAAAAAATTTCAGATTTGCACCTTCCAATGCGGAGAAATTACTGTTTGTGCATTTACAATATTCATTGATTTTTGCCATTGAAAAACATCATGTTATTCATATACCAGAAATGTTTGAAGCTACTGACTGAATGAAAAGAGCTGGCATCTCACTCTCTTTGAACCTTCTTTATCATGCTAAGAGGAGCAGGAAAAACCAAAAAAATTCAGAATTGCACCTTGCAATGCGGAGAAATTACTGTTTGTGCATTTACAATATTCATTGATTTTTGCCATTGAAAAACATCATGTTATTCATATACCAGAAATGTTTGAAGCTACTCACTGAATGAAATGAGCTGGCATCTCACTCTCTTTGAATCTTCTTTATCATGCTAAGAGGAGCAGGAAAAAGCAAAAAATTTCAGAATTGCACCTTGCAATGCGGAAAAATTACTGTTTGTGCATTTACAATATTCATTGATTTTTGCCATTGAAAAACATCATGTTATTCATATACCAGAAATGTTTGAAGCTACTGACTGAATGAAAGGAGCTGGCATCTCATTCTCTTTGAATCTTCTTTATCATGCTAAGAGGAGCAGGAAAAAGCAAAAAATTTCAGAATTGCACCTTGCAATGCGGAGAAATTACTGTTTGTGCATTTACAATATTCATTGATTTTTGCTATTGAAAAACATCATGTTATTCATATACCAGAAATGTTTGAAGCTACTGACTGAATGAAAAGAGCTGGCATCTCACTCTCTTTGAATCTTCTTTATCATGCTAAGAGGAGCAGGAAAAAGCAAAAAATTTCAGAATTGCACCTTGCAATGCGGAAAAATTACTGTTTGTGCATTTACAATATTCATTGATTTTTGCCATTGAAAAACATCATGTTATTCATATACCAGAAATGTTTGAAGCTACTGACTGAATGAAAAGAGTTGGCATCTCACTCTCTTTGAATCTTCTTTATAATGCTAAGAGGAGCAGGAAAAAGCAAAAAATTTCAGAATTGCACCTTGCAATGCGGAGAAATTACTGTTTGTGCATTTACAATATTCATTGATTTTTCCCATTGAAAAACATCATGTTATTCATATACCAGAAATGTTTGAAGCTACTGACTGAATGAAAAGAGCTGGCATCTCACTCTCTTTGAATCTTCTTTATCATGCTAAGAGGAGCAGGAAAAAGCAAAAAATTTCAGAATTGTACCTTGCAATGTGGAGAAATTACTCTTTGTTCATTTACAATATTCATGATTTTTGCCATTGAAAAACGTCCAGAAATGTTTGAAGCTACTGACTGAATGAAAGGAGCTGGCATCTCACTGTCTTTGAATCTTCTTTATCATGCTAAGAGGAGCAGGAAAAAGCAAAAAATTTCAGAATTGCACCTTGCAATGTGGAGAAATTACTGTTTGTGCATTTACAGTATTCATTGATTTTTGCCATTGAAAAACGTCCAGAAATGTTTGAAGCTACTGACTGAATGAAAGTTGCTGGCATCTCACTCTCTTTGAATCTTCTTTATCATGCTAAGAGGAGCAGGAAAAAGCAAAAAATTTCAGAATTGCACCTTGCAATGTGGAGAAATTACTGTTTGTGCATTTACAATATTCATTGATTTTTGCCATTGAAAAACGTCCAGAAATGTTTGAAGCTACTGACTGAATGAAAGGAGCTGGCATCTCACTCTCTTTGAATCTTCTTTATCATGCTAAGAGGAGCAGGAAAAAGCAAAAAATTTCAGAATTGCACCTTGCAATGCGGAGAAATTGCTGTTTGTGCATTTACAATATTCATTGATTTTTGCCATTGAAAAACATCATGTTATTCATATACCAGAAATGTTTGAAGCTACTGACTGAATGAAATGAGCTGTCATCTCACTCTCTTTGAATCTTCTTTATCATGCTAAGAGGAGCAGGAAAAAGCAAAAAATTTCAGAATTGCACCTTGCAATGCGGAAAAATTACTGTTTGTGCATTTACAATATTCATTGATTTTTGCCATTGAAAAACATCATGTTATTCATATACCAGAAATGTTTGAAGCTACTGACTGAATGAAAGAAGCTGGCATCTCATTCTCTTTGAATCTTCTTTATCATGCTAAGAGGAGCAGGAAAAAGCAAAAAATTTCAGAATTGCACCTTGCAATGCGGAGAAATTACTGTTTGTGCATTTACAATATTCATTGATTTTTGCTATTGAAAAACATCATGTTATTCATATACCAGAAATGTTTGAAGCTACTGACTGAATGAAAGGAGCTGGCATCTCACTCTCTTTGAATCTTCTTTATCATGCTAAGAGGAGCAGGAAAAAGCAAGAAATTTCAGAATTGCACCTTGCAATGCGGAAAAATTACTGTTTGTGCATTTACAATATTCATTGATTTTTGCCATTGAAAAACATCATGTTATTCATATACCAGAAATGTTTGAAGCTACTGACTGAATGAAAAGAGCTGGCATCTCACTCTCTTTGAATCTTCTTTATAATGCTAAGAGGAGCAGGAAAAAGCAAAAAATTTCAGAATTGCACCTTGCAATGCGGAGAAATTACTGTTTGTGCATTTACAATATTCATTGATTTTTCCCATTGAAAAACATCATGTTATTCATATACCAGAAATGTTTGAAGCTACTGACTGAATGAAAAGAGCTGGCATCTCAGTCTCTTTGAATCTTCTTTATCATGCTAAGAGGAGCAGGAAAAAGCAAAAAATTTCAGAATTGCACCTTGCAATGTGGAGAAATTACTCTTTGTTCATTTACAATATTCATTGATTTTTGCCATTGAAAAACGTCCAGAAATGTTTGAAGCTACTGACTGAATGAAAGGAGCTGGCATCTCACTCTCTTTGAAAATTCTTTATCATGCTAAGAGGAGCAGGAAAAAGCAAAAAATTTCAGAATTGCACCTTGCAATGTGGAGAAATTACTGTTTGTGCATTTACAATATTCATTGATTTTTGCCATTGAAAAACGTCCAGAAATGTTTGAAGCTACTGACTGAATGAAAGGAGCTGGCATCTCACTCTCTTTGAACCTTCTTTATCATGCTAAGAGGAGCAGGAAAAAGCAAAAAATTTCAGATTTGCACCTTCCAATGCGGAGAAATTACTGTTTGTGCATTTACAATATTCATTGATTTTTGCCATTGAAAAACATCATGTTATTCATATACCAGAAATGTTTGAAGCTACTGACTGAATGAAAAGAGCTGGCATCTCACTCTCTTTGAATCTTCTTTATCATGCTAAGAGGAGCAGGAAAAAGCAAAAAATTTCAGAATTGCACCTTGCAATGTGGAGAAATTACTGTTTGTGCATTTACAATATTCATTGATTTTTGCCATTGAAAAACGTCCAGAAATGTTTGAAGCTACTGACTGAATGAAAGGAGCTGGCATCTCACTCTCTTTGAATCTTCTTTATCATGCTAAGAGGAGCAGGAAAAAGCAAAAAATTTCAGAATTGCACCTTGCAATGCGGAGAAATTACTGTTTGTGCATTTACAATATTCATTGATTTTTGCCATTGAAAAACATCATGTTATTCATATACCAGAAATGTTTGAAGCTACTGACTGAATGAAATGAGCTGGCATCTCACTCTCTTTGAATCTTCTTTATCATGCTAAGAGGAGCAGGAAAAAGCAAAAAATTTCAGAATTGCACCTTGCAATGCGGAAAAATTACTCTTTGTGCATTTACAATATTCATTGATTTTTGCCATTGAAAAACATCATGTTATTCATATACCAGAAATGTTTGAAGCTACTGACTGAATGAAAGGAGCTGGCATCTCATTCTCTTTGAATCTTCTTTATCATGCTAAGAGGAGCAGGAAAAAGCAAAAAATTTCAGAATTGCATCTTGCAATGCGGAGAAATTACTGTTTGTGCATTTACAATATTCATTGATTTTTGCTATTGAAAAACATCATGTTATTCATATACCAGAAATGTTTGAAGCTACTGACTGAATGAAAAGAGCTGGCATCTCACTCTCTTTGAATCTTCTTTATCATGCTAAGAGGAGCAGGAAAAAGCAAAAAATTTCAGAATTGCACCTTGCAATGCGGAAAAATTACTGTTTGTGCATTTACAATATTCATTGATTTTTGCCATTGAAAAACATCATGTTATTCATATACCAGAAATGTTTGAAGCTACTGACTGAATGAAAAGAGCTGGCATCTCACTCTCTTTGAATCTTCTTTATAATGCTAAGAGGAGCAGGAAAAAGCAAAAAATTTCAGAATTGCACCTTGCAATGCGGAGAAATTACTGTTTGTGCATTTACAATATTCATTGATTTTTCCCATTGAAAAACATCATGTTATTCATATACCAGAAATGTTTGAAGCTACTGACTGAATGAAAAGAGCTGGCATCTCACTCTCTTTGAATCTTCTTTATCATGCTAAGAGGAGCAGGAAAAAGCAAAAAATTTCAGAATTGCACCTTGCAATGTGGAGAAATTACTGTTTGTGCATTTACAATATTCATTGATTTTTGCCATTGAAAAACGTCCAGAAATGTTTGAAGCTACTGACTGAATGAAAGGAGCTGGCATCTCACTCTCTTTGAACCTTCTTTATCATGCTAAGAGGAGCAGGAAAAAGCAAAAAATTTCAGAATTGCACCTTGCAATGCGGAGAAATTACTGTTTGTGCATTTACAATATTCATTGATTTTTGCCATTGAAAAACATCATGTTATTCATATACCAGAAATGTTTGAAGCTACTGACTGAATGAAATGAGCTGGCATCTCACTCTCTTTGAATCTTCTTTATCATGCTAAGAGGAGCAGGAAAAAGCAAAAAATTTCAGAATTGCACCTTGCAATGCGGAAAAATTACTGTTTGTGCATTTACAATATTCATTGATTTTTGCCATTGAAAAACATCATGTTATTCATATACCAGAAATGTTTGAAGCTACTGACTGAATGAAAAGAGCTGGCATCTCACTCTCTTTGAATCTTCTTTATAATGCTAAGAGGAGCAGGAAAAAGCAAAAAATTTCAGAATTGCACCTTGCAATGCGGAGAAATTACTGTTTGTGCATTTACAATATTCATTGATTTTTCCCATTGAAAAACATCATGTTATTCATATACCAGAAATGTTTGAAGCTACTGACTGAATGAAAAGAGCTGGCATCTCACTCTCTTTGAATCTTCTTTATCATGCTAAGAGGAGCAGGAAAAAGCAAAAAATTTCAGAATTGCACCTTGCAATGTGGAGAAATTACTCTTTGTTCATTTACAATATTCATTGATTTTTGCCATTGAAAAACGTCCAGAAATGTTTGAAGCTACTGACTGAATGAAAGGAGCTGGCATCTCACTCTCTTTGAACCTTCTTTATCATGCTAAGAGAAGCAGGAAAAAGCAAAAAATTTCAGAATTGCACCTTGCAATGCGGAAAAATTACTGTTTGTGCATTTACAATATTCATTGATTTTTGCCATTGAAAAACATCATGTTATTCATATACCAGAAATGTTTGAAGCTACTGACTGAATGAAAGGAGCTGGCATCTCATTCTCTTTGAATCTTCTTTATCATGCTAAGAGGAGAAGGAAAAAGCAAAAAATTTCAGAATTGCACCTTGCAATGCGGAGAAATTACTGTTTGTGCATTTACAATATTCATTGATTTTTGCTATTGAAAAACATCATGTTATTCATATACCAGAAATGTTTGAAGCTACTGACTGAATGAAAAGAGCTGGCATCTCACTCTCTTTGAATCTTCTTTATCATGCTAAGAGGAGCAGGAAAAAGCAAAAAATTTCAGAATTGCACCTTGCAATGCGGAAAAATTACTGTTTGTGCATTTACAATATTCATTGATTTTTGCCATTGAAAAACATCATGTTATTCATATACCAGAAATGTTTGAAGCTACTGACTGAATGAAAAGAGCTGGCATCTCACTCTCTTTGAATCTTCTTTATAATGCTAAGAGGAGCAGGAAAAAGCAAAAAATTTCAGAATTGCACCTTGCAATGCGGAGAAATTACTGTTTGTGCATTTACAATATTCATTGATTTTTCCCATTGAAAAACATCATGTTATTCATATACCAGAAATGTTTGAAGCTACTGACTGAATGAAAAGAGCTGGCATCTCACTCTCTTTGAATCTTCTTTATCATGCTAAGAGGAGCAGGAAAAAGCAAAAAATTTCAGAATTGCACCTTGCAATGTGGAGAAATTACTCTTTGTTCATTTACAATATTCATTGATTTTTGCCATTGAAAAACGTCCAGAAATGTTTGAAGCTACTGACTGAATGAAAGGAGCTGGCATCTCACTGTCTTTGAATCTTCTTTATCATGCTAAGAGGAGCAGGAAAAAGCAAAAAATTTCAGAATTGCACCTTGCAATGTGGAGAAATTACTGTTTGTGCATTTACAATATTCATTGATTTTTGCCATTGAAAAACATCCAGAAATGTTTGAAGCTACTGACTGAATGAAAGGAGCTGGCATCTCACTCTCTTTGAATCTTCTTTATCATGCTAAGATTAGCAGGATAAAGCAAAAAATTTCAGAATTGCACCTTGCAATGCGGAGAAATTACTGTTTGTGCATTTACAATATTCAATGATTTTTGCCATTGAAAAACATCATGTTATTCATATACCAGAAATGTTTGAAGCTACTGACTGAATGAAAAGAGCTGGCATCTCACTCTCTTTGAATCTTCTTTATCATGCTAAGAGGAGCAGGAAAAAGCAAAAAATTTCAGAATTGCACCTTGCAATGCGGAAAAATTACTGTTTGTGCATTTACAATATTCATTGATTTTTGCCATTGAAAAACATCATGTTATTCATATACCAGAAATGTTTGAAGCTACTGACTGAATGAAAAGAGCTGGCATCTCACTCTCTTTGAATCTTCTTTATCATGCTAAGAGGGGCAGGAAAAAGCAAAAAATTTCAGAATTGCACCTTGTAATGCGGAGAAATTACTGTTTGTGCATTTACAATATTCATTGATTTTTGCCATTGAAAAACGTCCAGAAATGTTTGAAGCTACTGAATGAATGAAAGGAGCTGGCATCACACTCTCTTTGAATCTTCTTTATCATGCTAAGAGGAGCAGGAAAAAGCAAAAAATTTCAGAATTGCACCTTGCAATGCGGAGAAATTACTGTTTGTGCATTTACAATATCCATTGATTTTTGACATTGAAAAACATCATGTTATTCATATACCAGAAATGTTTGAAGCTACTGACTGAACGAAAAGAGCTGGCATCTCATTCTCTTTGAATCTTCTTTATCATGCTAAGAGGAGCAGGAAAAAGCAAAAAATTTCAGAATTGCACCTTGCAATGCGGAGAAATTACTGTTTGTGCATTTACAATATTCATTGATTTTTGCTATTGAAAAACATCATGTTATTCATATACCAGAAATGTTTGAAGCTACTGACTGAATGAAAAGAGCTGGCATCTCACTCTCTTTGAATCTTCTTTATCATGCTAAGAGGAGCAGGAAAAAGCAAAAAATTTCAGAATTGCACCTTGCAATGCGGAAAAATTACTGTTTGTGCATTTACAGTATTCATTGATTTTTGCCATTGAAAAACATCATGTTATTCATATACCAGAAATGTTTGAAGCTACTGACTGAATGAAAAGAGCTGGCATCTCACTCTCTTTGAATCTTCTTTATAATGCTAAGAGGAGCAGGAAAAAGCAAAAAATTTCAGAATTGCACCTTGCAATGCGGAGAAATTACTGTTTGTGCATTTACAATATTCATTGATTTTTCCCATTGAAAAACATCATGTTATTCATATACCAGAAATGTTTGAAGCTACTGACTGAATGAAAAGAGCTGGCATCTCACTCTCTTTGAATCTTCTTTATCATGCTAAGAGGAGCAGGAAAAAGCAAAAAATTTCAGAATTGCACCTTGCAATGTGGAGAAATTACTCTTTGTTCATTTACAATATTCATTGATTTTTGCCATTGAAAAACGTCCAGAAATGTTTGAAGCTACTGACTGAATGAAAGGAGCTGGCATCTCACTGTCTTTGAATCTTCTTTATCATGCTAAGAGGAGCAGGAAAAAGCAAAAAATTTCAGAATTGCACCTTGCAATGTGGAGAAATTACTGTTTGTGCATTTACAGTATTCATTGAATTTTGCCATTGAAAAACGTCCAGAAATGTTTGAAGCTACTCACTGAATGAAAGGAGCTGGCATCTCACTCTCTTTGAATCTTCTTTATCATGCTAAGAGGAGCAGGAAAAAGCAAAAAATTTCAGAATTGCACCTTGCAATGCGGAGAAATTACTGTTTGTGCATTTACAATATTCATTGATTTTTGCCATTGAAAAACATCATGTTATTCATATACCAGAAATGTTTGAAGCTACTGACTGAATGAAAAGAGCTGGCATCTCACTCTCTTTGAATCTTCTTTACCATGCTAAGAGGAGCAGGAAAAAGCAAAAAATTTCAGAATTGCACCTTGCAATGTTGAGAAATTACTGTTTGTGCATTTACAATATTCATTGATTTTTGCCATTGAAAAACGTCCAGAAATGTTTGAAGCTACTGACTGAATGAAAGGAGCTGGATCTCACTCTCTTTGAATCTTCTTTATCATGCTAAGAGGAGCAGGAAAAAGCAAAAAATTTCAGAATTGCACCTTGCAATGCGGAGAAATTACTGTTTGTGCATTTACAATATTCAATGATTTTTGCCATTGAAAAACATCATGTTATTCATATATCAGAAATGTTTGAAGCTACTGACTGAATGAAAAGAGCTGGCATCTCACTCTCTTTGAATCTTCTTTATCATGCTAAGAGGAGCAGGAAAAAGCAAAAAATTTCAGAATTGCACCTTGCAATGCGGAAAAATTACTGTTTGTGCATTTACAATATTCATTGATTTTTGCCATTGAAAAACATCATGTTATTCATATACCAGAAATGTTTGAAGCTACTGACTGAATGAAAAGAGCTGGCATCTCAGTCTCTTTGAATCTTCTTTATCATGATAAGAGGGGCAGGAAAAAGCAAAAAATTTCAGAATTGCACCTTGTAATGCGGAGAAATTACTCTTTGTGCATTTACAATATTCATTGATTTTTGCCATTGAAAAACGTCCAGAAATGTTTGAAGCTACTGAATGAATGAAAGGAGCTGGCATCTCACTCTCTTTGAATCTTCTTTATCATGCTAAGAGGAGCAGGAAAAAGCAAAAAATTTCAGAATTGCACCTTGCAATGCGGAGAAATTACTGTTTGTGCATTTACAATATTCATTGATTTTTGCCATTGAAAAACATCATGTTATTCATATACCAGAAATGTTTGAAGCTACTGACTGAATGAAAAGAGCTGGCATCTCACTCTCTTTGAATCTTCTTTATCATGCTAAGAGGAGCAGGAAAAAGCAAAAAATTTCAGAATTGCACCTTGCAATGTGGAGAAATTACTGTTTGTGCATTTACAATATTCATTGATTTTTGCCATTGAAAAACGTCCAGAAATGTTTGAAGCTACTGACTGAATGAAAGGAGCTGGCATCTCACTCTCTTTGAATCTTCTTTATCATGCTAAGAGGAGCAGGAAAAAGCAAAAAATTTCAGAATTGCACCTTGCAATGCGGAGAAATTACTGTTTGTGCATTTACAATATTCATTGATTTTTGCCATTGAAAAACATCATGTTATTCATATACCAGAAATGTTTGAAGCTACTGACTGAATGAAAGGAGCTGGCATCTCATTCTCTTTGAATCTTCTTTATCATGCTAAGAGGAGCAGGAAAAAGCAAAAAATTTCAGAATTGCACCTTGCAATGCGGAGAAATTACTGTTTGTGCATTTACAATATTCATTGATTTTTGCTATTGAAAAACATCATGTTATTCATATACCAGAAATGTTTGAAGCTACTGACTGAATGAAAAGAGCTGGCATCTCACTCTCTTTGAATCTTCTTTATCATGCTAAGAGGAGCAGGAAAAAGCAAAAAATTTCAGAATTGCACCTTGCAATGCGGAAAAATTACTGTTTGTGCATTTACAATATTCATTGATTTTTGCCATTGAAAAACATCATGTTATTCATATACCAGAAATGTTTGAAGCTACTGACTGAATGAAAAGAGTTGGCATCTCACTCTCTTTGAATCTTCTTTATAATGCTAAGAGGAGCAGGAAAAAGCAAAAAATTTCAGAATTGCACCTTGCAATGCGGAGAAATTACTGTTTGTGCATTTACAATATTCATTGATTTTTCCCATTGAAAAACATCATGTTATTCATATACCAGAAATGTTTGAAGCTACTGACTGAATGAAAAGAGCTGGCATCTCACTCTCTTTGAATCTTCTTTATCATGCTAAGAGGAGCAGGAAAAAGCAAAAAATTTCAGAATTGTACCTTGCAATGTGGAGAAATTACTCTTTGTTCATTTACAATATTCATGATTTTTGCCATTGAAAAACGTCCAGAAATGTTTGAAGCTACTGACTGAATGAAAGGAGCTGGCATCTCACTGTCTTTGAATCTTCTTTATCATGCTAAGAGGAGCAGGAAAAAGCAAAAAATTTCAGAATTGCACCTTGCAATGTGGAGAAATTACTGTTTGTGCATTTACAGTATTCATTGATTTTTGCCATTGAAAAACGTCCAGAAATGTTTGAAGCTACTGACTGAATGAAAGTTGCTGGCATCTCACTCTCTTTGAATCTTCTTTATCATGCTAAGAGGAGCAGGAAAAAGCAAAAAATTTCAGAATTGCACCTTGCAATGTGGAGAAATTACTGTTTGTGCATTTACAATATTCATTGATTTTTGCCATTGAAAAACGTCCAGAAATGTTTGAAGCTACTGACTGAATGAAAGGAGCTGGCATCTCACTCTCTTTGAATCTTCTTTATCATGCTAAGAGGAGCAGGAAAAAGCAAAAAATTTCAGAATTGCACCTTGCAATGCGGAGAAATTGCTGTTTGTGCATTTACAATATTCATTGATTTTTGCCATTGAAAAACATCATGTTATTCATATACCAGAAATGTTTGAAGCTACTGACTGAATGAAATGAGCTGTCATCTCACTCTCTTTGAATCTTCTTTATCATGCTAAGAGGAGCAGGAAAAAGCAAAAAATTTCAGAATTGCACCTTGCAATGCGGAAAAATTACTGTTTGTGCATTTACAATATTCATTGATTTTTGCCATTGAAAAACATCATGTTATTCATATACCAGAAATGTTTGAAGCTACTGACTGAATGAAAGAAGCTGGCATCTCATTCTCTTTGAATCTTCTTTATCATGCTAAGAGGAGCAGGAAAAAGCAAAAAATTTCAGAATTGCACCTTGCAATGCGGAGAAATTACTGTTTGTGCATTTACAATATTCATTGATTTTTGCTATTGAAAAACATCATGTTATTCATATACCAGAAATGTTTGAAGCTACTGACTGAATGAAAGGAGCTGGCATCTCACTCTCTTTGAATCTTCTTTATCATGCTAAGAGGAGCAGGAAAAAGCAAGAAATTTCAGAATTGCACCTTGCAATGCGGAAAAATTACTGTTTGTGCATTTACAATATTCATTGATTTTTGCCATTGAAAAACATCATGTTATTCATATACCAGAAATGTTTGAAGCTACTGACTGAATGAAAAGAGCTGGCATCTCACTCTCTTTGAATCTTCTTTATAATGCTAAGAGGAGCAGGAAAAAGCAAAAAATTTCAGAATTGCACCTTGCAATGCGGAGAAATTACTGTTTGTGCATTTACAATATTCATTGATTTTTCCCATTGAAAAACATCATGTTATTCATATACCAGAAATGTTTGAAGCTACTGACTGAATGAAAAGAGCTGGCATCTCACTCTCTTTGAATCTTCTTTATCATGCTAAGAGGAGCAGGAAAAAGCAAAAAATTTCAGAATTGCACCTTGCAATGTGGAGAAATTACTCTTTGTTCATTTACAATATTCATTGATTTTTGCCATTGAAAAACGTCCAGAAATGTTTGAAGCTACTGACTGAATGAAAGGAGCTGGCATCTCACTCTCTTTGAAAATTCTTTATCATGCTAAGAGGAGCAGGAAAAAGCAAAAAATTTCAGAATTGCACCTTGCAATGTGGAGAAATTACTGTTTGTGCATTTACAATATTCATTGATTTTTGCCATTGAAAAACGTCCAGAAATGTTTGAAGCTACTGACTGAATGAAAGGAGCTGGCATCTCACTCTCTTTGAACCTTCTTTATCATGCTAAGAGGAGCAGGAAAAAGCAAAAAATTTCAGAATTGCACCTTCCAATGCGGAGAAATTACTGTTTGTGCATTTACAATATTCATTGATTTTTGCCATTGAAAAACATCATGTTATTCATATACCAGAAATGTTTGAAGCTACTGACTGAATGAAAAGAGCTGGCATCTCACTCTCTTTGAATCTTCTTTATCATGCTAAGAGGAGCAGGAAAAAGCAAAAAATTTCAGAATTGCACCTTGCAATGTGGAGAAATTACTGTTTGTGCATTTACAATATTCATTGATTTTTGCCATTGAAAAACGTCCAGAAATGTTTGAAGCTACTGACTGAATGAAAGGAGCTGGCATCTCACTCTCTTTGAATCTTCTTTATCATGCTAAGAGGAGCAGGAAAAAGCAAAAAATTTCAGAATTGCACCTTGCAATGCGGAGAAATTACTGTTTGTGCATTTACAATATTCATTGATTTTTGCCATTGAAAAACATCATGTTATTCATATACCAGAAATGTTTGAAGCTACTGACTGAATGAAATGAGCTGGCATCTCACTCTCTTTGCATCTTCTTTATCATGCTAAGAGGAGCAGGAAAAAGCAAAAAATTTCAGAATTGCACCTTGCAATGCGGAAAAATTACTCTTTGTGCATTTACAATATTCATTGATTTTTGCCATTGAAAAACATCATGTTATTCATATACCAGAAATGTTTGAAGCTACTGACTGAATGAAAGGAGCTGGCATCTCATTCTCTTTGAATCTTCTTTATCATGCTAAGAGGAGCAGGAAAAAGCAAAAAATTTCAGAATTGCATCTTGCAATGCGGAGAAATTACTGTTTGTGCATTTACAATATTCATTGATTTTTGCTATTGAAAAACATCATGTTATTCATATACCAGAAATGTTTGAAGCTACTGACTGAATGAAAAGAGCTGGCATCTCACTCTCTTTGAATCTTCTTTATCATGCTAAGAGGAGCAGGAAAAAGCAAAAAATTTCAGAATTGCACCTTGCAATGCGGAAAAATTACTGTTTGTGCATTTACAATATTCATTGATTTTTGCCATTGAAAAACATCATGTTATTCATATACCAGAAATGTTTGAAGCTACTGACTGAATGAAAAGAGCTGGCATCTCACTCTCTTTGAATCTTCTTTATAATGCTAAGAGGAGCAGGAAAAAGCAAAAAATTTCAGAATTGCACCTTGCAATGCGGAGAAATTACTGTTTGTGCATTTACAATATTCATTGATTTTTCCCATTGAAAAACATCATGTTATTCATATACCAGAAATGTTTGAAGCTACTGACTGAATGAAAAGAGCTGGCATCTCACTCTCTTTGAATCTTCTTTATCATGCTAAGAGGAGCAGGAAAAAGCAAAAAATTTCAGAATTGCACCTTGCAATGTGGAGAAATTACTGTTTGTGCATTTACAATATTCATTGATTTTTGCCATTGAAAAACGTCCAGAAATGTTTGAAGCTACTGACTGAATGAAAGGAGCTGGCATCTCACTCTCTTTGAACCTTCTTTATCATGCTAAGAGGAGCAGGAAAAAGCAAAAAATTTCAGAATTGCACCTTGCAATGCGGAGAAATTACTGTTTGTGCATTTACAATATTCATTGATTTTTGCCATTGAAAAACATCATGTTATTCATATACCAGAAATGTTTGAAGCTACTGACTGAATGAAATGAGCTGGCATCTCACTCTCTTTGAATCTTCTTTATCATGCTAAGAGGAGCAGGAAAAAGCAAAAAATTTCAGAATTGCACCTTGCAATGCGGAAAAATTACTGTTTGTGCATTTACAATATTCATTGATTTTTGCCATTGAAAAACATCATGTTATTCATATACCAGAAATGTTTGAAGCTACTGACTGAATGAAAAGAGCTGGCATCTCACTCTCTTTGAATCTTCTTTATAATGCTAAGAGGAGCAGGAAAAAGCAAAAAATTTCAGAATTGCACCTTGCAATGCGGAGAAATTACTGTTTGTGCATTTACAATATTCATTGATTTTTCCCATTGAAAAACATCATGTTATTCATATACCAGAAATGTTTGAAGCTACTGACTGAATGAAAAGAGCTGGCATCTCACTCTCTTTGAATCTTCTTTATCATGCTAAGAGGAGCAGGAAAAAGCAAAAAATTTCAGAATTGCACCTTGCAATGTGGAGAAATTACTCTTTGTTCATTTACAATATTCATTGATTTTTGCCATTGAAAAACGTCCAGAAATGTTTGAAGCTACTGACTGAATGAAAGGAGCTGGCATCTCACTCTCTTTGAACCTTCTTTATCATGCTAAGAGAAGCAGGAAAAAGCAAAAAATTTCAGAATTGCACCTTGCAATGCGGAAAAATTACTGTTTGTGCATTTACAATATTCATTGATTTTTGCCATTGAAAAACATCATGTTATTCATATACCAGAAATGTTTGAAGCTACTGACTGAATGAAAGGAGCTGGCATCTCATTCTCTTTGAATCTTCTTTATCATGCTAAGAGGAGAAGGAAAAAGCAAAAAATTTCAGAATTGCACCTTGCAATGCGGAGAAATTACTGTTTGTGCATTTACAATATTCATTGATTTTTGCTATTGAAAAACATCATGTTATTCATATACCAGAAATGTTTGAAGCTACTGACTGAATGAAAAGAGCTGGCATCTCACTCTCTTTGAATCTTCTTTATCATGCTAAGAGGAGCAGGAAAAAGCAAAAAATTTCAGAATTGCACCTTGCAATGCGGAAAAATTACTGTTTGTGCATTTACAATATTCATTGATTTTTGCCATTGAAAAACATCATGTTATTCATATACCAGAAATGTTTGAAGCTACTGACTGAATGAAAAGAGCTGGCATCTCACTCTCTTTGAATCTTCTTTATAATGCTAAGAGGAGCAGGAAAAAGCAAAAAATTTCAGAATTGCACCTTGCAATGCGGAGAAATTACTGTTTGTGCATTTACAATATTCATTGATTTTTCCCATTGAAAAACATCATGTTATTCATATACCAGAAATGTTTGAAGCTACTGACTGAATGAAAAGAGCTGGCATCTCACTCTCTTTGAATCTTCTTTATCATGCTAAGAGGAGCAGGAAAAAGCAAAAAATTTCAGAATTGCACCTTGCAATGTGGAGAAATTACTCTTTGTTCATTTACAATATTCATTGATTTTTGCCATTGAAAAACGTCCAGAAATGTTTGAAGCTACTGACTGAATGAAAGGAGCTGGCATCTCACTGTCTTTGAATCTTCTTTATCATGCTAAGAGGAGCAGGAAAAAGCAAAAAATTTCAGAATTGCACCTTGCAATGTGGAGAAATTACTGTTTGTGCATTTACAATATTCATTGATTTTTGCCATTGAAAAACATCCAGAAATGTTTGAAGCTACTGACTGAATGAAAGGAGCTGGCATCTCACTCTCTTTGAATCTTCTTTATCATGCTAAGATTAGCAGGATAAAGCAAAAAATTTCAGAATTGCACCTTGCAATGCGGAGAAATTACTGTTTGTGCATTTACAATATTCAATGATTTTTGCCATTGAAAAACATCATGTTATTCATATACCAGAAATGTTTGAAGCTACTGACTGAATGAAAAGAGCTGGCATCTCACTCTCTTTGAATCTTCTTTATCATGCTAAGAGGAGCAGGAAAAAGCAAAAAATTTCAGAATTGCACCTTGCAATGCGGAAAAATTACTGTTTGTGCATTTACAATATTCATTGATTTTTGCCATTGAAAAACATCATGTTATTCATATACCAGAAATGTTTGAAGCTACTGACTGAATGAAAAGAGCTGGCATCTCACTCTCTTTGAATCTTCTTTATCATGCTAAGAGGGGCAGGAAAAAGCAAAAAATTTCAGAATTGCACCTTGTAATGCGGAGAAATTACTGTTTGTGCATTTACAATATTCATTGATTTTTGCCATTGAAAAACGTCCAGAAATGTTTGAAGCTACTGAATGAATGAAAGGAGCTGGCATCACACTCTCTTTGAATCTTCTTTATCATGCTAAGAGGAGCAGGAAAAAGCAAAAAATTTCAGAATTGCACCTTGCAATGCGGAGAAATTACTGTTTGTGCATTTACAATATCCATTGATTTTTGCCATTGAAAAACATCATGTTATTCATATACCAGAAATGTTTGAAGCTACTGACTGAACGAAAAGAGCTGGCATCTCATTCTCTTTGAATCTTCTTTATCATGCTAAGAGGAGCAGGAAAAAGCAAAAAATTTCAGAATTGCACCTTGCAATGCGGAGAAATTACTGTTTGTGCATTTACAATATTCATTGATTTTTGCTATTGAAAAACATCATGTTATTCATATACCAGAAATGTTTGAAGCTACTGACTGAATGAAAAGAGCTGGCATCTCACTCTCTTTGAATCTTCTTTATCATGCTAAGAGGAGCAGGAAAAAGCAAAAAATTTCAGAATTGCACCTTGCAATGCGGAAAAATTACTGTTTGTGCATTTACAGTATTCATTGATTTTTGCCATTGAAAAACATCATGTTATTCATATACCAGAAATGTTTGAAGCTACTGACTGAATGAAAAGAGCTGGCATCTCACTCTCTTTGAATCTTCTTTATAATGCTAAGAGGAGCAGGAAAAAGCAAAAAATTTCAGAATTGCACCTTGCAATGCGGAGAAATTACTGTTTGTGCATTTACAATATTCATTGATTTTTCCCATTGAAAAACATCATGTTATTCATATACCAGAAATGTTTGAAGCTACTGACTGAATGAAAAGAGCTGGCATCTCACTCTCTTTGAATCTTCTTTATCATGCTAAGAGGAGCAGGAAAAAGCAAAAAATTTCAGAATTGCACCTTGCAATGTGGAGAAATTACTCTTTGTTCATTTACAATATTCATTGATTTTTGCCATTGAAAAACGTCCAGAAATGTTTGAAGCTACTGACTGAATGAAAGGAGCTGGCATCTCACTGTCTTTGAATCTTCTTTATCATGCTAAGAGGAGCAGGAAAAAGCAAAAAATTTCAGAATTGCACCTTGCAATGTGGAGAAATTACTGTTTGTGCATTTACAGTATTCATTGAATTTTGCCATTGAAAAACGTCCAGAAATGTTTGAAGCTACTCACTGAATGAAAGGAGCTGGCATCTCACTCTCTTTGAATCTTCTTTATCATGCTAAGAGGAGCAGGAAAAAGCAAAAAATTTCAGAATTGCACCTTGCAATGCGGAGAAATTACTGTTTGTGCATTTACAATATTCATTGATTTTTGCCATTGAAAAACATCATGTTATTCATATACCAGAAATGTTTGAAGCTACTGACTGAATGAAAAGAGCTGGCATCTCACTCTCTTTGAATCTTCTTTACCATGCTAAGAGGAGCAGGAAAAAGCAAAAAATTTCAGAATTGCACCTTGCAATGTTGAGAAATTACTGTTTGTGCATTTACAATATTCATTGATTTTTGCCATTGAAAAACGTCCAGAAATGTTTGAAGCTACTGACTGAATGAAAGGAGCTGGCATCTCACTCTCTTTGAATCTTCTTTATCATGCTAAGAGGAGCAGGAAAAAGCAAAAAATTTCAGAATTGCACCTTGCAATGCGGAGAAATTACTGTTTGTGCATTTACAATATTCAATGATTTTTGCCATTGAAAAACATCATGTTATTCATATATCAGAAATGTTTGAAGCTACTGACTGAATGAAAAGAGCTGGCATCTCACTCTCTTTGAATCTTCTTTATCATGCTAAGAGGAGCAGGAAAAAGCAAAAAATTTCAGAATTGCACCTTGCAATGCGGAAAAATTACTGTTTGTGCATTTACAATATTCATTGATTTTTGCCATTGAAAAACATCATGTTATTCATATACCAGAAATGTTTGAAGCTACTGACTGAATGAAAAGAGCTGGCATCTCAGTCTCTTTGAATCTTCTTTATCATGATAAGAGGGGCAGGAAAAAGCAAAAAATTTCAGAATTGCACCTTGTAATGCGGAGAAATTACTCTTTGTGCATTTACAATATTCATTGATTTTTGCCATTGAAAAACGTCCAGAAATGTTTGAAGCTACTGAATGAATGAAAGGAGCTGGCATCTCACTCTCTTTGAATCTTCTTTATCATGCTAAGAGGAGCAGGAAAAAGCAAAAAATTTCAGAATTGCACCTTGCAATGCGGAGAAATTACTGTTTGTGCATTTACAATATTCATTGATTTTTGCCATTGAAAAACATCATGTTATTCATATACCAGAAATGTTTGAAGCTACTGACTGAATGAAAAGAGCTGGCATCTCACTCTCTTTGAATCTTCTTTATCATGCTAAGAGGAGCAGGAAAAAGCAAAAAATTTCAGAATTGCACCTTGCAATGTGGAGAAATTACTGTTTGTGCATTTACAATATTCATTGATTTTTGCCATTGAAAAATGTCCAGAAATGTTTGAAGCTACTGACTGAATGAAAGGAGCTGGCATCTCACTCTCTTTGAATCTTCTTTATCATGCTAAGAGGAGCAGGAAAAAGCAAAAAATTTCAGAATTGCACCTTGCAATGCGGAGAAATTACTGTTTGTGCATTTACAATATTCATTGATTTTTGCCATTGAAAAACATCATGTTATTCATATACCAGAAATGTTTTCAGCTACTGACTGAATTAAAAGAGCTGGCATCTCACTCCCTTTGAATCTTCTTTATCATGCTAAGAGGAGCAGGAAAAAGCAAAAAATTTCAGAATTGCACCTTGCAATGCGGAAAAATTACTGTTTGTGCATTTACAATATTCATTGATTTTTGCCATTGAAAAACATCATGTTATTCATATACCAGAAATGTTTGAAGCTACTAACTGAATGAAAGGAGCTGGCATCTCATTCTCTTTGAATCTTCTTTATCATGCTAAGAGGAGCAGGAAAAAGCAAAAAATTTCAGAATTGCACCTTGCAATGCGGAGAAATTACTGTTTGTGCATTTACAATATGCATTGATTTTTGCTATTGAAAAACATCATGTTATTCATATACCAGAAATGTTTGAAGCTACTGACTGAATGAAAAGAGCTGGCAACTCACTCTCTTTGAATCTTCTTTATCATGCTAAGAGGAGCAGGAAAAAGCAAAAAATTTCAGAATTGCACCTTGCAATGCGGAAAAATTACTGTTTGTGCATTTACAATATTCATTGATTTTTGCCATTGAAAAACATCATGTTATTCATATACCAGAAATGTTTGAAGCTACTGACTGAATGAAAAGAGCTGGCATCTCACTCTCTTTGAATCTTCTTTATAATGCTAAGAGGAGCAGGAAAAAGCAAAAAATTTCAGAATTGCACCTTGCAATGCGGAGAAATTACTGTTTGTGCATTTACAATATTCATTGATTTTTCCCATTGAAAAACATCATGTTATTCATATAGCAGAAATGTTTGAAGCTACTGACTGAATGAAAAGAGCTGGCATCTCACTCTCTTTGAATCTTCTTTATCATGCTAAGAGGAGCAGGAAAAAGCAAAAAATTTCAGAATTGCACCTTGCAATGTGGAGAAATTACTCTTTGTTCATTTACAATATTCATTTATTTTTGCCATTGAAAAACGTCCAGAAATGTTTGAAGCTACTGACTGAATGAAAGGAGCTGGCATCTCACTGTCTTTGAATCTTCTTTATCATGCTAAGAGGAGCAGGAAAAAGCAAAAAATTTCAGAATTGCACCTTGCAATGTGGAGAAATTACTGTTTGTGCATTTACAGTATTCATTGATTTTTGCCATTGAAAAACGTCCAGAAATGTTTGAAGCTACTGACTGAATGAAAGGAGCTGGCATCTCACTCTCTTTGAATCTTCTTTATCATGCTAAGAGGAGCAGGAAAAAGCAAAAAATTTCAGAATTGCACCTTGCAATGCGGAGAAATTACTGTTTGTGCATTTACAATATTCATTGATTTTTGCCATTGAAAAACATCATGTTATTCATATACCAGAAATGTTTGAAGCTACTGACTGAATGAAAAGAGCTGGCATCTCACTCTCTTTGAATCTTCTTTACCATGCTAAGAGGAGCAGGAAAAAGCAAAAAATTTCAGAATTGCACCTTGCAATGTGGAGAAATTACTGTTTGTGCATTTACAATATTCATTGATTTTTGCCATTGAAAAACGTCCAGAAATGTTTGAAGCTACTGACTGAATGAAAGGAGCTGGCATCTCACTCTCTTTGAATCTTCTTTATCATGCTAAGAGGAGCAGGAAAAAGCAAAAAATTTCAGAATTGCACCTTGCAATGCGGAGAAATTACTGTTTGTGCATTTACAATATTCATTGATTTTTGCCATTGAAAAACATCATGTTATTCATGTACCAGAAATGTTTGAACCTACTGACTGAATGAAAAGAGCTGGCATCTCACTCTCTTTGAATCTTCTTTATCATGCTAAGAGGAGCAGGAAAAAGCAAAAAATTTCAGAATTGCACCTTGCAATGTGGAGAAATTTCTGTTTGTGCATTTACAATATTCATTGATTTTTGCCATTGAAAAACGTCCAGAAATGTTTGAAGCTACTGACTGAATGAAAGGAGCTGGCATCTCACTCTCTTTGAATCTTCTTTATCATGCTAAGAGGAGCAGGAATAAGCAAAAAATTTCAGAATTGCACCTTGTAAAGTGGAGAAATTACTGTTTGTGCATTTACAATATTCATTGATTTTTGCCATTGAAAAACGTCCTGAAATGTTTGAAGATACTGACTGAATGAAAGGAGCTGGCATCTCACTCTCTTTGAATCTTCTTTATCATGCTAAGAGGAGCAGGAAAAAGCAAAAAATTTCAGAATTGCACCTTGCAATGTGGAGAAATTACTGTTTGTGCATTTACAATATTCATTGATTTTTGCCATTGAAAAACATCATGTTATTCATATACCAGAAATGTTTGAAGCTACTGAATGAATGAAAAGAGCTGGCATCTCACTCTCTTTGAATCTTCTTTATTATGCTAAGAGGAGCAGGAAAAAGCAAAAAATTTCAGAATTGCACCTTGCAATGCGGAGAAATTACTGTTTGTGCATTTACAATATTCATTGATTTTTCCCATTGAAAAACATCATGTTATTCATATACCAGAAATGTTTGAAGCTACTGACTGAAAGAAAAGAGCTGGCATCTCACTCTCTTTGAATCTTCTTTATCATGCTAAGAGGAGCAGGAAAAAGCAAAAAATTTCAGAATTGCACCTTGCAATGTGGAGAAATTACTCTTTGTGCATTTACAATATTCATTGATTTTTGCCATTGAAAAACGTCCAGAAATGTTTGAAGCTACTGACTGAATGAAAGGAGCTGGCATCTCACTGTCTTTGAATCTTCTTTAT
Source organism: Phyllobates terribilis (assembly GCF_046119375.1). NCBI lineage: Eukaryota > Metazoa > Chordata > Amphibia > Anura > Dendrobatidae > Phyllobates > Phyllobates terribilis. The sequence goes on along the minus strand of NW_027363184.1, from coordinate 1,445,684 downwards.
CATGCTAAGAGGAGCAGGAAAAAGCAAAAAATTTCAGAATTGCACCTTGCAATGTGGAGAAATTACTGTTTGTGCATTTACAATATTCATTGATTTTTGCCATTGAAAAACGTCCAGAAATGTTTGAAGCTACTGACTGAATGAAAGGAGCTGGCATCTCACTGTCTTTGAATCTTCTTTATCATGCTAAGAGGAGCAGGAAAAAGCAAAAAATTTCAGAATTGCACCTTGCAATGCGGAGAAATTACTGTTTGTGCATTTACAATATTCATTGATTTTTGCCATTGAAAAACATCATGTTATTCATATACCAGAAATGTTTGAAGCTACTGGCTGAATGAAAAGAGCTGGCATCTCACTCTCTTTGAATCTTCTTTATCATGCTAAGAGGAGCAGGAAAAAGCAAAAAATTTCAGAATTGCACCTTGCAATGTGGAGAAACTACTCTTTGTGCATTTACAATATTCATTGATTTTTGCCATTGAAAAACGTCCAGAAATGTTTGAAGCTACTGACTGAATGAAAGGAGCTGGCATCTCACTGTCTTTGAATCTTCTTTATCATGCTAAGAGGAGCAGGAAAAAGCAAAAAATTTCAGAATTGCACCTTGCAATGTGGAGAAATTACTGTTTGTGCATTTACAATATTCATTGATTTTTGCCATTGAAAAACATCATGTTATTCATATACCAGAAATGTTTGAAGCTACTGACTGAATGAAAAGAGCTGGCATCTCACTCTCTTTGAATCTTCTTTATCATGCTAAGAGGAGCAGGAAAAAGCAAAAAATTTCAGAATTGCACCTTGCAATGCGGAAAAATTACTGTTTGTGCATTTACAATATTCATTGATTTTTGCCATTGAAAAACATCATGTTATTCATATACCAGAAATGTTTGAAGCTACTGACTGAATGAAAAGAGCTGGCATCTCACTCTCTTTGAATCTTCTTTATCATGCTAAGAGGAGCAGGAAAAAGCAAAAAATTTCAGAATTGCAACTTGCAATGCGGAGAAATTACTGTTTGTGCATTTACAATATTCATTGATTTTTGCCATTGAAAAACGTCCAGAAATGTTTGAAGCTACTGAATGAATGAAAGGAGCTGGCATCTCAATCTCTTTGAGTCTTCTTTATCATGCTAACAGGAGCAGGAAAAAGCAAAAAATTTCAGAATTGCACCTTGCAATGCGGAGAAATTACTGTTTGTGTATTTACAATATTCATTGATTTTTGCCATTGAAAAACTTCATGTTATTCATATACCAGAAATGTTTGAAGCTACTGACTGAATGAAAAGAGCTGACATCTCACTCTCTTTGAATCTTCTTTATCATGCTAAGAGGAGCAGGAAAAAGCAAAAAATTTCAGAATTGCACCTTGCAATGTGGAGAAATTACTGTTTGTGCATTTACAATATTCATTGATTTTTGCCATTGAAAAACGTCCAGAAATGTTTGAAGCTACTGACTGAATGAAAGGAGCTGGCATCTCACTCTCTTTGAATCTTCTTTATCATGCTAAGAGGAGCAGGAAAAAGCAAAAAATTTCAGAATTGCACCTTGCAATGCGGAGAAATTACTGTTTGTGCATTTACAATATTCATTGATTTTTGCCATTGAAAAACATCATGTTATTCATATACCAGAAATGTTTGAAGCTACTGACTGAATGAAAAGAGCTGGCATCTCACTCTCTTTGAATCTTCTTTATCATGCTAAGAGGAGCAGGAAAAAGCAAAAAATTTCAGAATTGCACCTTGCAATGCGGAAAAATTCCTGTTTGTGCATTTACAATATTCATTGATTTTTGCCATTGAAAAACATCATGTTATTCATATACCAGAAATGTTTGAAGCTACTGACTGAATGAAAAGAGCTGGCATCTCACTCTCTTTGAATCTTCTTTATCATGCTAAGAGGAGCAGGAAAAAGCAAAAAATATCAGAATTGCACCTTGCAATGCGGAGAAATTACTGTTTGTGCATTTACAATATTCATTGATTTTTCCCATTGAAAAACGTCCAGAAATGTTTGAAGCTACCGAATGAATGAAAGGAGCTGGCATCTCACTCTCTTTGAATCTTCTTTATCATGCTAAGAGGAGCAGGAAAAAGCAAAAAATTTCAGAATTGCACCTTGCAATGCGGAGAAATTACTGTTTGTGCATTTACAATATTCAATGATTTTTGCCATTGAAAAACATCATGTTATTCATGTACCAGAAATGTTTGAAGCTACTGACTGAATGAAAAGAGCTGGCATCTCACTCTCTTTGAATCTTCTTTATCATGCTAAGTGGAGCAGGAAAAAGCAAAAAATTTCAGAATTGCACCTTGCAATGTGGAGAAATTACTGTTTGTGCATTTACAATATTCATTGATTTTTGCCATTGAAAAACGTCCAGAAATGTTTGAAGCTACTGACTGAATGAAAGGAGCTGGCATCTCACTCTCTTTGAATCTTCTTTATCATGCTAAGAGGAGCAGGAAAAAGCAAAAAATTTCAGAATTGCACCTTGCAATGCGGAGAAATTACTGTTTGTGCATTTACAATATTCATTGATTTTTGCCATTGAAAAACATCATGTTATTCATATACCAGAAATGTTTGAAGCTACTGACTGAATGAAAAGAGCTGGCATCTCACTCTCTTTGAATCTTCTTTATCATGCTAAGAGGAGCAGGAAAAAGCAAAAAATTTCAGAATTGCACCTTGCAATGTGGAGAAATTACTGTTTGTGCATTTACAATATGCATTGAAAAACATCCTGAAATGTTTGAAGCTACTGACTGAATGAAAGGAGCTAGCATCTCACTCTCTTTGAATCTTCTTTATCATGCTAAGAGGAGCAGGAAAAAGCAAAAAATTTCAGAATTGCACCTTGCAATGCGGAGAAATTACTGTTTGTGCATTTACAATATTCATTGATTTTTGCCATTGAAAAACATCATGTTATTCATATACCAGAAATGTTTGAAGCTACTGACTGAATGAAAAGAGCTGACATCTCACTCTCTTTGAATCTTCTTTATCATGCTAAGAGGAGCAGGAAAAAGCAAAACATTTCAGAATTGCACCTTGCAATGTGGAGAAATTACTGTTTGTGCATTTACAATATTCATTGATTTTTGCCATTGAAAAACGTCCAGAAATGTTTGAAGCTACTGACTGAATGAAAGGAGCTGGCATCTCACTCTCTTTGAATCTTCTTTATCATGCTAAGAGGAGCAGGAAAAAGCAAAAAATTTCAGAATTGCACCTTGCAATGCGGAGAAATTACTGTTTGTGCATTTACAATATTCATTGATTTTTGCCATTGAAAAACATCATGTTATTCATATACCAGAAATGTTTGAAGCTACTGACTGAATGAAAAGAGCTGGCATCTCACTCTCTTTGAATCTTCTTTATCATGCTAAGAGGAGCAGGAAAAAACAAAAAATTTCAGAATTGCACCATGCAATGTGGAGAAATTACTGTTTGTGCATTTACAATATTCATTGATTTTTGCCATTGAAAAACGTCCAGAAATGTTTGAAGCTACTGACTGAATGAAAGGAGCTGGCATCTCACTCTCTTTGAATCTTCTTTATCATGCTAAGAGGAGCAGGAAAAAGCCAAAAATTTCAGAATTGCACCTTGCAATGCGTAGAAATTACTGTTTGTGCATTTACAATATTCATTGATTTTTGCCATTGAAAAACATCATGTTATTCATATACCAGAAATGTTTGAAGCTACTGACTGAATGAAAAGAGCTGGCATCTCACTCTCTTTGAATCTTCTTTATCATGCTAAGAGGAGCAGGAAAAAGCAAAAAATTTCAGAATTGCACCTTGCAATGTGGAGAAACTACTCTTTGTGCATTTACAATATTCATTGATTTTTGCCATTGAAAAACGTCCAGAAATGTTTGAAGCTACTGACTGAATGAAAGGAGCTGGCATCTCACTGTCTTTGAATCTTCTTTATCATGCTAAGAGGAGCAGGAAAAAGCAAAAAATTTCAGAATTGCACCTTGCAATGTGGAGAAATTACTGTTTGTGCATTTACAATATTCATTGATTTTTGCCATTGAAAAACGTCCAGAAATGTTTGAAGCTACTGACTGAATGAAAGGAGCTGGCATCTCACTCTCTTTGAATCTTCTTTATCATGCTAAGAGGAGCAGGAAAAAGCAAAAAATTTCAGAATTGCACCTTGCAATGTGGAGAAATTACTGTTTGTGCATTTACAATATTCATTGATTTTTGCCATTGAAAAACATCATGTTATTCATATACCAGAAATGTTTGAAGCTACTGACTGAATGAAAAGAGCTGGCATCTCACTCTCTTTGAATCTTCTTTATCATGCTAAGAGGAGCAGGAAAAAGCAAAAAATTTCAGAATTGCACCTTGCAATGCGGAGAAATTACTGTTTGTGCATTTACAATATTCATTGATTTTTGCCATTGAAAAACGTCCAGAAATGTTTGAAGCTACTGAATGAATGAAAGGAGCTGGCATCTCAATCTCTTTGAGTCTTCTTTATCATGCTAACAGGAGCAGGAAAAAGCAAAAAATTTCAGAATTGCACCTTGCAATGCGGAGAAATTACTGTTTGTGCATTTACAATATTCATTGATTTTTGCCATTGAAAAACTTCATGTTATTCATACACCAGAAATGTTTGAAGCTACTGACTGAATGAAAAGAGCTGACATCTCACTCTCTTTGAATCTTCTTTATCATGCTAAGAGGAGCAGGAAAAAGCAAAAAATTTCAGAATTGCACCTTGCAATGTGGAGAAATTACTGTTTGTGCATTTACAATATTCATTGATTTTTGCCATTGAAAAACGTCCAGAAATGTTTGAAGCTACTGACTGAATGAAAGGAGCTGGCATCACACTCTCTTTGAATCTTCTTTATCATGCTAAGAGGAGCAGGAAAAAGCAAAAAATTTCAGAATTGCACCTTGCAACGCGGAGAAATTACTGTTTGTGCATTTACAATATTCATTGATTTTTGCCATTGAAAAACATCATGTTATTCATATACCAGAAATGTTTGAAGCTACTGACTGAATGAAAAGAGCTGGAATCTCACTCTCTTTGAATCTTCTTTATCATGCTAAGAGGAGCAGGAAAAAGCAAAAAATTTCAGAATTGCACCTTGCAATGTGGAGAAATTACTGTTTGTGCATTTACAATATTCATTGATTTTTGCCATTGAAAAACGTCCAGAAATGTTTGAAGCTACTGACTGAATGAAAGGAGCTGGCATCTCACTCTCTTTGAATCTTCTTTATCATGCTAAGAGGAGCAGGAAAAAGCAAAAAATTTCAGAATTGCACCTTGCAATGCGGAGAAATTACTGTTTGTGCATTTACAATATTCATTGATTTTTGCCATTGAAAAACATCATGTTATTCATATACCAGAAATGTTTGAAGCTACTGACTGAATGAAAAGAGCTGGCATCTCTCTCTCTTTGAATCTTCTTTATCATGCTAAGAGGAGCAGGAAAAAGCAAAAAATTTCAGAATTGCACCTTGCAATGTGGAGAAATTACTGTTTGTGCATTTACAATATTCATTGATTTTTGCCCTTGAAAAACGTCCAGAAATGTTTGAAGCTACTGACTGAATGAAAGGAGCTGGCATCTCACTCTCTTTGAATCTTCTTTATCATGCTAAGAGGAGCAGGAAAAAGCAAAAAATTTCAGAATTGCACCTTGCAATGCGGAGAAATTACTGTTTGTGCATTTACAATATTCATTGATTTTTGCCATTGAAAAACATCATGTTATTCATATACCAGAAATGTTTGAAGCTACTGACTGAATGAAAAGAGCTGGCATCTCACTCTCTTTGAATCTTCTTTATCATGCTAAGAGGAGCAGGAAAAAGCAAAAAATTTCAGAATTGCACATTGCAATGTGGAGAAATTACTGTTTGTGCATTTACAATATTCATTGATTTTTGCCATTGAAAAACGTCCAGAAATGTTTGAAGCTACTGACTGAATGAAAGGAGCTGGCATCTCACTCTCTTTGAATCTTCTTTATCATGCTAAGAGGAGCAGGAAAAAGCCAAAAATTTCAGAATTGCACCTTGCAATGTGGAGAAATTACTGTTTGTGCATTTACAATATTCATTGATTTTTGCCATTGAAAAACATCATGTTATTCACATACCAGAAATGTTTGAAGCTACTGACTGAATGAAAAGAGCTGGCATCTCACTCTCTTTGAATCTTCTTTATCATGCTAAGAGGAGCAGGAAAAAGCCAAAAATTTCAGAATTGCACCTTGCAATGTGGAGAAATTACTGTTTGTGCATTTACAATATTCATTGATTTTTGCCATTGAAAAACGTCCAGAAATGTTTGAAGCTACTGACTGAATGAAAGGAGCTGGCATCTCACTCTCTTTTAATCTTCTTTATCATGCTAAGAGGAGCAGGAAAAAGCAAAAAATTTCAGAATTGCACCTTGCAATGCGGAGAAATTACTGTTTGTGCATTTACAATATTCATTGATTTTTGCCATTGAAAAACATCATGTTATTCATATACCAGAAATGTTTGAAGCTACTGACTGAATGAAAAGAGCTGGCATCTCACTCTCTTTGAATCTTCTTTATCATGCTAAGAGGAGCAGGAAAAAGCAAAAAATTTCAGAATTGCACCTTGCAATGTGGAGAAATTACTGTTTGTGCATTTACAATATTCATTGATTTTTGCCATTGAAAAACGTCCAGAAATGTTTGAAGCTACTGACTGAATGAAAGGAGCTGGCATCACACTCTCTTTGAATCTTCTTTATCATGCTAAGAGGAGCAGGAAAAAGCAAAAAATTTCAGAATTGCACCTTGCAACGCGGAGAAATTACTGTTTGTGCATTTACAATATTCATTGATTTTTGCCTTTGAAAAACATCATGTTATTCATATACCAGAAATGTTTGAAGCTACTGACTGAATGAAAAGAGCTGGCATCTCACTCTCTTTGAATCTTCTTTATCATGCTAAGAGGAGCAGGAAAAAGCAAAAAATTTCAGAATTGCACCTTGCAATGTGGAGAAATTACTGTTTGTGCATTTACAATATTCATTGATTTTTGCCATTGAAAAACGTCCAGAAATGTTTGAAGCTACTGACTGAATGAAAGGAGCTGGCATCTCACTCTCTTTGAATCTTCTTTATCATGCTAAGAGGAGCAGGAAAAAGCAAAAAATTTCAGAATTGCACCTTGCAATGCGGAGAAATTACTGTTTGTGCATTTACAATATTCATTGATTTTTGCCATTGAAAAACATCATGTTATTCATATACCAGAAATGTTTGAAGCTACTGACTGAATGAAAAGAGCTGGCATCTCTCTCTCTTTGAATCTTCTTTATCATGCTAAGAGGAGCAGGAAAAAGCAAAAAATTTCAGAATTGCACCTTGCAATGTGGAGAAATTACTGTTTGTGCATTTACAATATTCATTGATTTTTGCCCTTGAAAAACGTCCAGAAATGTTTGAAGCTACTGACTGAATGAAAGGAGCTGGCATCTCACTCTCTTTGAATCTTCTTTACCATGCCAAGAGGATCAGGAAAAAGCAAAAAATTTCAGAATTGCACCTTGCAATGCGGAGAAATTACTGTTTGTGCATTTACAATATTCATTGATTTTTGCCATTGAAAAACATCATGTTATTCATATACCAGAAATGTTTGAAGCTACTGACTGAATGAAAAGAGCTGGCATCTCACTCTCTTTGAATCTTCTTTATCATGCTAAGAGGAGCAGGAAAAAGCAAAAAATTTCAGAATTGCACCTTGCAATGTGGAGAAATTATTGTTTGTGCATTTACAATATTCATTGATTTTTGCCATTGAAAAACGTCCAGAAATGTTTGAAGCTACTGACTGAATGAAAGGAGCTGGCATCTCACTCTCTTTGAATCTTCTTTATCATGCTAAGAGGAGCAGAAAAAAGCAAAAAATTTCAGAATTGCACCTTGCAATGCGGAGAAATTACTGTTTGTGCATTTACAATATTCATTGATTTTTGCCATTGAAAAACATCATGTTATTCATATACCAGAAATGTTTGAAGCTACTGACTGAATGAAAAGAGCTGGCATCTCACTCTCTTTGAATCTTCTTTATCATGCTAAGAGGAGCAGGAAAAAGCAAAAAATGTCAGAATTGCACCTTGCAATGTGGAGAAATTACTGTTTGTGCATTTACAATATTCATTGATTTTTGCCATTGAAAAACGTCCAGAAATGTTTGAAGCTACTGACTGAATGAAAGGAGCTGGCATCTCACTCTCTTTGAATCTTCTTTATCATGCTAAGAGGAGCAGGAAAAAGCAAAAAATTTCAGAATTGCACCTTGCAATGCGGAGAAATTACTGTTTGTGCATTTACAATATTCATTGATTTTTGCCATTGAAAAACATCATGTTATTCATATACCAGAAATGTTTGAAGCTACTGACTGAATGAAAAGAGCTGGCAACTCACTCTCTTTGAATCTTCTTTATCATGCTAAGAGGAGCAGGAAAAAGCAAAAAATTTCAGAATTGCACCTTGCAATGTGGAGAAATTACTGTTTGTGCATTTACAATATTCATTGATTTTTGCCATTGAAAAACGTCCAGAAATGTTTGAAGCTACTGACTGAATGAAAGGAGCTGGCATCTCACTCTCTTTGAATCTTCTTTACCATGCTAAGAGGAGCAGGAAAAAGCAAAAAATTTCAGAATTGCACCTTGCAATGCGGAGAAATTACTGTTTGTGCATTTACAATATTCATTGATTTTTGCCATTGAAAAACATCATGTTATTCATATACCAGAAATGTTTGAAGCTACTGACTGAATGAAAAGAGCTGGCATCTCACTCTCTTTGAATCTTCTTTATCATGCTAAGAGGAGCAGGAAAAAGCAAAAAATTTCAGAATTGCACCTTGCAATGTGGAGAAATTACTGTTTGTGCATTTACAATATTCATTGATTTTTGCCATTGAAAAACGTCCAGAAATGTTTGAAGCTACTGACTGAATGAAAGGAGCTGGCATCTCACTCTCTTTGAATCTTCTTTATCATGCTAAGAGGAGCAGGAAAAAGCAAAAAATTTCAGAATTGCACCTTGCAATGCGGAGAAATTACTGTTTGTGCATTTACAATATTCATTGATTTTTGCCATTGAAAAACATCATGTTATTCATATACCAGAAATGTTTGAAGCTACTGACTGAATGAAAAGAGCTGGCATCTCACTCTCTTTGAATCTTCTTTATCATGCTAAGAGGAGCAGGAAAAAGCAAAAAATTTCAGAATTTCACCTTGCAATGTGGAGAAATTACTGTTTGTGCATTTACAATATTCATTGATTTTTGCCATTGAAAAACGTCCAGAAATGTTTGAAGCTACTGACTGAATGAAAGGAGCTGGCATCTCACTCTCTTTGAATCTTCTTTATCATGCTAAGAGGAGCAGGAAAAAGCAAAAAATTTCAGAATTGCACCTTGCAATGCGGAGAAATTACTGTTTGTGCATTTACAATATTCACTGATTTTTGCCATTGAAAAACATCATGTTATTCATATACCAGAAATGTTTGAAGCTACTGACTGAATGAAAAGAGCTGGCATCTCACTCTCTTTGAATCTTCTTTATCATGCTAAGAGGAGCAGGAAAAAGCAAAAAATTTCAGAATTGCACCTTGCAATGTGGAGAAATTACTGTTTGTGCATTTACAATATTCATTGATTTTTGCCATTGAAAAACGTCCAGAAATATTTGAAGCTACTGACTGAATGAAAGGAGCTGGCATCTCACTCTCTTTGAATCTTCTTTATCATGCTAAGAGGAGCAGGAAAAAGCAAAAAATTTCAGAATTGCACCTTGCAATGCGGAGAAATTACTGTTTGTGCATTTACAATATTCATTGATTTTTGCCATTGAAAAACATCATGTTATTCATATACCAGAAATGTTTGAAGCTACTGACTGAATGAAAAGAGCTGGCATCTCACTCTCTTTGAAACTTCTTTATCATGCTAAGAGGAGCAGGAAAAAGCAAAAAATTTCAGAATTGCACTTTGCAATGTGGAGAAATTACTGTTTGTGCATTTACAATATTCATTGATTTTTGCCATTGAAAAACGTCCAGAAATGTTTGAAGCTACTGACTGAATGAAAGGAGCTGGTATCTCACACTATTTGAATCTTCTTTATCATGCTAAGAGGAGCAGGAAAAAGCAAAAATATTCAGAATTGCACCTTGCAATGCGGAGAAATTACTGTTTGTGCATTTACAATATTCATTGATTTTTGCCATTGAAAAACATCATGTTATTCATATACCAGAAATGTTTGAAGCTACTGACTGAATGAAAAGAGCTGGCATCTCACTCTCTTTGAATCTTCTTTATCATGCTAAGAGGAGCAGGAAAAAGCAAAAAATTTCAGAATTGCACCTTGCAATGTGGAGAAATTACTGTTTGTGCATTTACAATATTCATTGATTTTTGCCATTGAAAAACGTCCAGAAATGTTTGAAGCTAATGACTGAATGAAAGGAGCTGGCATCTCACTCTCTTTGAATCTTCTTTATCATGCTAAGAGGAGCAGGAAAAAGCAAAAAATTTCAGAATTGCACCTTGCAATGTGGAGAAATTACTGTTTGTGCATTTACAATATTCATTGATTTTTGCCATTGAAAAACATCATGTTATTCATATACCAGAAATGTTTGAAGCTACTGACTGAATGAAAAGAGCTGGAATCTCACTCTCTTTGAATCTTCTTTATCATGCGAAGAGGAGCAGGAAAAAGCAAAAAATTTCAGAATTGCACCTTGCAATGTGGAGAAATTACTGTTTGTGCATTTACAATATTCATTGATTTTTGCCATTGAAAAACGTCCAGAAATGTTTGAAGCTACTGACTGAATGAAAGGAGCTGGCATCTCACTCTCTTTGAATCTTCTTTATCATGCTAAGAGGAGCAGGAAAAAGCAAAAAATTTCAGAATTGCAACTTGCAATGCGGAGAAATTACTGTTTGTGCATTTACAATATTCATTGATTTTTGCCATTGAAAAACATCATGTTATTCATATACCAGAAATGTTTGAAGCTACTGACTGAATGAAAAGAGCTGGCATCTCACTCTCTTTGAATCTTCTTTATCATGCTAAGAGGAGCAGGAAAAAGCAAAAAATTTCAGAATTGCACCTTGCAATGTGGAGAAATTACTGTTTGTGCATTTACAATATTCATTGATTTTTGCCATTGAAAAACGTCCTGAAATGTTTGAAGCTACTGACTGAATGAAAGGAGCTGGCATCTCACTCTCTTTGAATCTTCTTTATCATGCTAAGAGGAGCAGGAAAAAGCAAAAAATTTCAGAATTGCACCTTGCAATGCGGAGAAATTACTGTTTGTGCATTGACAATATTCATTGATTTTTGCCATTGAAAAACATCATGTTATTCATATACCAGAAATGTTTGAAGCTACTGACTGAATGAAAAGAGCTGGCATCTCACTCTCTTTTAATCTTCTTTATCATGCTAAGAGGAGCACGAAAAAGCAAAAAATTTCAGAATTGCACCTTGCAATGTGGAGAAATTACTGTTTGTGCATTTACAATATTCATTGATTTTTGCCATTGAAAACGGTCCAGAAATGATTGAAGCTACTGACTGAATGAAAGGAGCTGGCATCTCACTCTCTTTGAATCTTCTTTATCATGCTAAGAGGAGCAGGAAAAAGCAAAAAATTTCAGAATTGCACCTTGCAATGCGGAGAAATTACTGTTTGTGCATTTACAATATTCATTGATTTTTGCCATTGAAAAACATCATGTTATTCATATACCAGAAATGTTTGAAGCTACTGACTGAATGAAAAGAGCTGGCATCTCACTCTCTTTGTATCTTCTTTATCATGCTAAGAGGAGCAGGAAAAACCAAAAAATTTCAGAATTGCACCTTGCAATGTGGAGAAATTACTGTTTGTGCATTTATAATATTCATTGATTTTTGCCATTGAAAAACGTCCAGAAATGTTTGAAGCTACTGACTGAATGAAAGGAGCTGGCATCTCACTCTCTTTGAATCTTCTTTATCATGCTAAGAGGAGCAGGAAAAAGCAAAAAATTTCAGAATTGCACCTTGCAATGCGGAGAAATTACTGTTTGTGCATTTACAATATTCATTGATTTTTGCCATTGAAAAACATCATGTTATTCATATACCAGAAATGTTTGAAGCTACTGACTGAATGAAAAGAGCTGGCATCTCACTCTCTTTGAGTCTTCTTTATCATGCTAAGAGGAGCAGGAAAAAGCAAAAAATTTCAGAATTGCACCTTGCAATGTGGAGAAATTACTGTTTGTGCATTTACAATATTCATTGATTTTTGCCATTGAAAAACGTCCAGAAATATTTGAAGCTACTGACTGAATGAAAGGAGCTGGCATCTCACTCTCTTTGAATCTTCTTTATCATGCTAAGAGGAGCAGGAAAAAGCAAAAAATTTCAGAATTGCACCTTGCAATGCGGAGAAATTACTGTTTGTGCATTTACAATATTCATTGATTTTTGCCATTGAAAAACATCATGTTATTCATATACCAGAAATGTTTGAAGCTACTGACTGAATGAAAAGAGCTGGCATCTCACTCTCTTTGAATATTCTTTATCATGCTAAGAGGAGCAGGAAAAAGCAAAAAATTTCAGAATTGCACCTTGCAATGTGGAGAAATTACTGTTTGTGCATTTACAATATTCATTGATTTTTGCCATTGAAAAACATCCAGAAATGTTTGAAGCTACTGACTGAATGAAAGGAGCTGGCATCTCACACTATTTGAATGTTCTTTATCATGCTAAGAGGAGCAGGAAAAAGCAAAAATATTCAGAATTGCACCTTGCAATGCGGAGAAATTACTGTTTGTGCATTTACAATATTCATTGATTTTTGCCATTGAAAAACATCATGTTATTCATATACCAGAAATGTTTGAAGCTACTGACTGAATGAAAAGAGCTGGCATCTCACGCTCTTTGAATCTTCTTTATCATGCTAAGAAGAGCAGGAAAAAGCAAAAAATTTCAGAATTGCACCTTGCAATGTGGAGAAATTACTGTTTGTGCATTTACAATATTCATTGATTTTTGCCATTGAAAAACGTCCAGAAATGTTTGAAGCTAATGACTGAATGAAAGGAGCTGGCATCTCACTCTCTTTGAATCTTCTTTATCATGCTAAGAGGAGCAGGAAAAAGCAAAAAATTTCAGAATTGCACCTTGCAATGTGGAGAAATTACTGTTTGTGCATTTACAATATTCATTGATTTTTCCATTGAAAAACATCATGTTATTCATATACCAGAAATGTTTGAAGCTACTGACTGAATGAAAAGAGCTGGCATCTCACTCTCTTTGAATCTTCTTTATCATGCGAAGAGGAGCAGGAAAAAGCAAAAAATTTCAGAATTGCACCTTGCAATGTGGAGAAATTACTGTTTGTGCATTTACAATATTCATTGATTTTTGCCATTGAAAAACGTCCAGAAATGTTTGAAGCTACTGACTGAATGAAAGGAGCTGGCATCTCACTCTCTTTGAATCTTCTTTATCATGCTAAGAGGAGCAGGAAAAAGCAAAAAATTTCAGAATTGCAACTTGCAATGCGGAGAAATTACTGTTTGTGCATTTACAATATTCATTGATTTTTGCCATTGAAAAACATCATGTTATTCATATACCAGAAATGTTTGAAGCTACTGACTGAATGAAAAGAGCTGGCATCTCACTCTCTTTGAATCTTCTTTATCATGCTAAGAGGAGCAGGAAAAAGCAAAAAATTTCAGAATTGCACCTTGCAATGTGGAGAAATTACTGTTTGTGCATTTACAATATTCATTGATTTTTGCCATTGAAAAACGTCCTGAAATGTTTGAAGCTACTGACTGAATGAAAGGAGCTGGCATCTCACTCTCTTTGAATCTTCTTTATCATGCTAAGAGGAGCAGGAAAAAGCAAAAAATTTCAGAATTGCACCTTGCAATGCGGAGAAATTACTGTTTGTGCATTGACAATATTCATTGATTTTTGCCATTGAAAAACATCATGTTATTCATATACCAGAAATGTTTGAAGCTACTGACTGAATGAAAAGAGCTGGCATCTCACTCTCTTTTAATCTTCTTTATCATGCTAAGAGGAGCAGGAAAAAGCAAAAAATTTCAGAATTGCACCTTGCAATGTGGAGAAATTACTGTTTGTGCATTTACAATATTCATTGATTTTTGCCATTGAAAACCGTCCAGAAATGTTTGAAGCTACTGACTGAATGAAAGGAGCTGGCATCTCACTCTCTTTGAATCTTCTTTATCATGCTAAGAGGAGCAGGAAAAAGCAAAAAATTTCAGAATTGCACCTTGCAATGCGGAGAAATTACTGTTTGTGCATTTACAATATTCATTGATTTTTGCCATTGAAAAACATCATGTTATTCATATACCAGAAATGTTTGAAGCTACTGACTGAATGAAAAGAGCTGGCATCTCACTCTCTTTGAATCTTCTTTATCATGCTAAGAGGAGCAGGAAAAACCAAAAAATTTCAGAATTGCACGTTGCAATGTGGAGAAATTACTGTTTGTGCATTTATAATATTCATTGATTTTTGCCATTGAAAAAGTCCAGAAATGTTTGAAGCTACTGACTGAATGAAAGGAGCTGGCATCTCACTCTCTTTGAATCTTCTTTATCATGCTAAGAGGAGCAGGAAAAAGCAAAAAATTTCAGAATTGCACCTTGCAATGCGGAGAAATTACTGTTTGTGCATTTACAATATTCATTGATTTTTGCCATTGAAAAACATCATGTTATTCATATACCAGAAATGTTTGAAGCTACTGACTGAATGAAAAGAGCTGGCATCTCACTCTCTTTGAATCTTCTTTATCATGCTAAGAGGAGCAGGAAAAAGCAAAAAATTTCAGAATTGCACCTTGCAATGTGGAGAAATTACTGTTTGTGCATTTACAATATTCATTGATTTTTGCCATTGAAAAACATCATGTTATTCATATACAAGAAATGTTTGAAGCTACTGACTGAATGAAAAGAGCTGGCATCTCACTCTCTTTGAATCTTCTTTATCATGCGAAGAGGAGCAGGAAAAAGCAAAAAATTTCAGAATTGCACCTTGCAATGCGGAGAAATTACTGTTTGTGCATTTACAATATTCATTGATTTTTGCCATTGAAAAATGTCCAGAAATGTTTGAAGCTACTGACTTAATGAAAGGAGCTGGCATCTCACTCTCTTTGAATCTTCTTTATCATGCTAAGAGGAGCAGGAAAAAGCAAAAAATTTCAGAATTGCACCTTGCAATGCGGAGAAATTACTGTTTGTGCATTTACAATATTCATTGATTTTTGCCATTGAAAAACATCATGTTATTCATATACCAGAAATGTTTGAAGCTACTGACTGAATGAAAAGAGCTGGCATCTCACTCTCTTTGAATCTTCTTTATCATGCTAAGAGGAGCAGGAAAAAGCAAAAAATTTCAGAATTGCACCTTGCAATGTGGAGAAATTACTGTTTGTGCATTTACAATATTCATTGATTTTTGCCATTGAAAAACGTCCAGAAATGTTTGAAGCTACTGACTGAATGAAAGGAGCTGGCATCTCACTCTCTTTGAATCTTCTTTATCATGCTAAGAGGAGCAGGAAAAAGCAAAAAAATTTCAGAATTGCACCTTGCAATGCGGAGAAATTACTGTTTGTGCATTTACAATATTCATTGAGTTTTGCCATTGAAAAACATCATGTTATTCATATACCAGAAATGTTTGAAGCTACTGACTGAATGAAAAGAGCTGGCATCTCACTCTCTTTTAATCTTCTTTATCATGCTAAGAGGAGCAGGAAAAAGCAAAAAATTTCAGAATTGCCCCTTGCAATGTGGAGAAATTACTGTTTGTGCATTTACAATACTCATTGATTTTTGCCATTGAAAACCGTCCAGAAATGTTTAAAGCTACTGACTGAATGAAAGGAGCTGGCATCTCACTCTCTTTGAATCTTCTTTATCATGCTAAGAGGAGCAGGAAAAAGCAAAAAATTTCAGAATTGCACCTTGCAATGCGGAGAAATTACTGTTTGTGCATTTACAATATTCATTGATTTTTGCCATTGAAAAACATCATGTTATTCATATACCAGAAATGTTTGAAGCTACTGACTGAATGAAAAGAGCTGGCATCTCACTCTCTTTGAATCTTCTTTATCATGCTAAGAGGAGCAGGAAAAAGCAAAAAATTTCAGAATTGCACCTTGCAATGTGGAGAAATTACTGTTTGTGCATTTACAATATTCATTGATTTTTGCCATTGAAAAACGTCCAGAAATGTTTGAAGCTACTGACTGAATGAAAGGAGCTGGCATCTCACTCTCTTTGAATCTTCTTTATCATGCTAAGAGGAGCAGGAAAAAGCAAAAAATTTCAGAATTGCACCTTGCAATGCGGAGAAATTACTGTTTGTGCATTTACAATATTCATTGATTTTTGCTATTGAAAAACATGATGTTATTCATATACCAGAAATGTTTGAAGCTACTGACTGAATGAAAAGAGCTGGCATCTCACTCTCTTTGAATCTTCTTTATCATGCTAAGAGGAGCAGGAAAAAACAAAAAATTTCAGAATTGCACCTTGCAATGTGGAGAAATTACTGTTTGTGCATTTATAATATTCATTGATTTTTGCCATTGAAAAACGTCCAGAAATGTTTGAAGCTACTGACTGAATGAAAGGAGCTGGCATCTCACTCTCTTTGAATCTTCTTTATCATGCTAAGAGGAGCAGGAAAAAGCAAAAAATTTCAGAATTGCACCTTGCAATGCGGAGAAATTACTGTTTGTGCATTTACAATATTCATTGATTTTTGCCATTGAGAAACATCATGTTATTCAGATACCAGAAATGTTTGAAGCTACTGACTGAATGAAAAGAGCTGGCATCTCACTCTCTTTGAATCTTCTTTATCATGCTAAGAGGAGCAGGAAAAAGCAAAAAAAATCAGAATTGCACCTTGCAATGTGGAGAAATTACTGTTTGTGCATTTACAATATTCATTGATTTTTGCCATTGAAAAACATCATGTTATTCATATACCAGAAATGTTTGAAGCTACTGACTGAATGAAAAGAGCTGGCATCTCACTCTCTTTGAATCTTCTTTATCATGCTAAGAGGAGCAGGAAAAAGCAAAAAATTTCAGAATTGCACCTTGCAATGTGGAGAAATTACTGTTTGTGCATTTACAATATTCATTGATTTTTGCCATTGAAAAACGTCCAGAAATGTTTGAAGCTACTGACTGAATGAAAGGAGCTGGCATCTCACACTATTTGAATCTTCTTTATCATGCTAAGAGGAGCAGGAAAAAGCAAAAAAATTCAGAATTGCACCTTGCAATGCGGAGAAATTACTGTTTGTGCATTTACAATATTCATTGATTTTTGCCATTGAAAAACATCATGTTATTCATATACCAGAAATGTTTGAAGCTACTGACTGAATGAAAAGAGCTGGCATCTCACACTCTTTGAATCTTCTTTATCATGCTAAGAGGAGCAGGAAAAAGCAAAAAATTTCAGAATTGCACCTTGCAATGTGGAGAAATTACTGTTTGTGCATTTACAATATTCATTGATTTTTGCCATTGAAAAACATCCAGAAATGTTTGAAGCTAATGACTGAATGAAAGGAGCTGGCATCTCACTCTCTTTGAATCTTCTTTATCATGCTAAGAGGAGCAGGAAAAAGCAAAAAATTTCAGAATTGCACCTTGCAATGTGGAGAAATTACTGTTTGTGCATTTACAATATTCATTGATTTTTGCCATTGAAAAACATCATGTTATTCATATACCAGAAATGTTTGAAGCTACTGACTGAATGAAAAGAGCTGGCATCTCACTCTCTTTGAATCTTCTTTATCATGCGAAGAGGAGCAGGAAAAAGCAAAAAATTTCAGAATTGCTCCTTGCAATGCGGAGAAATTACTGTTTGTGCATTTACAATATTCATTGATTTTTGCCATTGAAAAACGTCCAGAAATGTTTGAAGCTACTGACTTAATGAAAGGAGCTGGCATCTCACTCTCTTTGAATCTTCTTTATCATGCTAAGAGGAGCAGGAAAAAGCAAAAAAATTTCAGAATTTCACCTTGCAATGCGGAGAAATTACTGTTTGTGCATTTACAATATTCATTGATTTTTGCCATTGAAAAACATCATGTTATTCATATACCAGAAATGTTTGAAGCTACTGACTGAATGAAAAGAGCTGGCATCTCACTCTCTTTGAATCTTCTTTATCATGCTAAGAGGAGCAGGAAAAAGCAAAAAATTTCAGAATTGCACCTTGCAATGTGGAGAAATTACTGTTTGTGCATTTACAATATTCATTGATTTTTGCCATTGAAAAACGTCCAGAAATGTTTGAAGCTACTGACTGAATGAAAGGAGCTGGCATCTCACTCTCTTTGAATCTTCTTTATCATGCTAAGAGGAGCAGGAAAAAGCAAAAAAATTTCAGAATTGCACCTTGCAATGCGGAGAAATTACTGTTTGTGCATTTACAATATTCATTGATTTTTGCCATTGAAAAACATCATGTTATTCATATACCAGAAATGTTTGAAGCTACTGACTGAATGAAAAGAGCTGGCATCTCACTCTCTTTTAGTCTTCTTTATCATGCTAAGAGGAGCAGGAAAAAGCAAAAAATTTCAGAATTGCCCCTTGCAATGTGGAGAAATTACTGTTTGTGCATTTACAATAATCATTGATTTTTGCCATTGAAAACCGTCCAGAAATGTTTGAAGCTACTGACTGAATGAAAGGAGCTGGCATCTCACTCTCTTTGAATCTTCTTTATCATGCTAAGAGGAGCAGGAAAAAGCAAAAAATTTCAGAATTGCACCTTGCAATGCGGAGAAATTACTGTTTGTGCATTTACAATATTCATTGATTTTTGCCATTGAAAAACATCATGTTATTCATATACCAGAAATGTTTGAAGCTACTGACTGAATGAAAAGAGCTGGCATCTCACTCTCTTTGAATCTTCTTTATCATGCTAAGAGGAGCAGGAAAAAGCAAAAAATTTCAGAATTGCACCTTGCAATGTGGAGAAATTACTGTTTGTGCATTTACAATATTCATTGATTTTTGCCATTGAAAAACGTCCAGAAATGTTTGAAGCTACTGACTGAATGAAAGGAGCTGGTATCTCACTCTCTTTGAATCTTCTTTATCATGCTAAGAGGAGCAGGAAAAAGCAAAAAATTTCAGAATTGCACCTTGCAATGCGGAGAAATTACTGTTTGTGCATTTACAATATTCATTGATTTTTGCTATTGAAAAACATGATGTTATTCATATACCAGAAATGTTTGAAGCTACTGACTGAATGAAAAGAGCTGGCATCTCACTCTCTTTGAATCTTCTTTATCATGCTAAGAGGAGCAGGAAAAAGCAAAAAATTTCAGAATTGCACCTTGCAATGTGGAGACATTACTGTTTGTGCATTTACAATATTCATTGATTTTTGCCATTGAAAAACGTCCAGAAATGTTTGAAGCTACTGACTGAATGAAAGGAGCTGGAATCTCACTCTCTTTGAATCTTCTTTATCATGCTAAGAGGAGCAGGAAAAAGCAAAAAATTTCAGAATTACACCTTGCAATGCGGAGAAATTACTGTTTGTGCATTTACAATATTCATTGATTTTTGCCATTGAAAAACATCATGTTATTCATATACCAGAAATGTTTGAAGCTACTGACTGAATGAAAAGAGCTGGCATCTCACTCTCTTTGAATCTTCTTTATCATGCTAGGAGGAGCAGGAAAAAGCAAAAAATTTCAGAATTGCACCTTGCAATGTGGAGAAATTACTGTTTGTGCATTTACAATATTCATTGAATTTTGCCATTGAAAAACGTCCAGAAATGTTTGAAGCTACTGACTGAATGAAAGGAGCTGGCATCTCACTCTCTTTGAATCTTCTTTATCATGCTAAGAGGAGCAGGAAAAAGCAAAAAATTTCAGAATTGCACCTTGCAATGCGGAGAAATTACTGTTTGTGCATTTACAATATTCATTGATTTTTGCCATTGAAAAACATCATGTTATTCATATACCAGAAATGTTTGAAGCTACTGACTGAATGAAAAGAGCTGGCATCTCACTCTCTTTGAATCTTCTTTATCATGCTAAGAGGAGCAGGAAAAAGCAAAAAATTTCAGAATTGCACCTTGCAATGTGGAGAAATTACTGTTTGTGCATTTACAATATTCATTGATTTTTGCCATTGAAAAACGTCCAGAAATGTTTGAAGCTACTGACTGAATGAAAGGAGCTGGCATCTCACTCTCTTTGAATCTTCTTTATCATGCTAAGAGGAGCAGGAAAAAGCAAAAAATTTCAG
Organism: Phyllobates terribilis; assembly: GCF_046119375.1. Lineage (NCBI taxonomy): Eukaryota > Metazoa > Chordata > Amphibia > Anura > Dendrobatidae > Phyllobates > Phyllobates terribilis. The sequence continues at coordinate 1,425,178 of NW_027363184.1, read as the reverse complement.
AATTGCACCTTGCAATGCGGAGAAATTACTGTTTGTGCATTTACAATATTCATTGATTTTTGCCATTGAAAAACATCATGTTATTCATATACCAGAAATGTTTGAAGCTACTGACTGAATGAAAGGAGCTGGCATCTCACTCTCTTTGAATCTTCTTTATCATGCTAAGAGGAGCAGGAAAAAGCAAAAGATTTCAGAATTGCACCTTGCAATGCGGAGAAATTACTGTTTGTGCATTTACAATATTCATTGATTTTTGCCATTGAAAAACATCATGTTATTCATATACCAGAAATGTTTGAAGCTACTGACTGAATGAAAGGAGCTGGCATCTCACTCTCTTTGAATCTTCTTTATCATGCTAAGAGGAGCAGTAAAAATCAAAAAATTTCAGAATTGCACCTTGCAATGCGGAGAAATTACTGTTTGTGCATTTACAATATTCATTGATTTTTGCTATTGAAAAACATGATGTTATTCATATACCAGAAATGTTTGAAGCTACTGACTGAATGAAAAGAGCTGGCATCTCACTCTCTTTGAATCTTCTTTATCATGCTAAGAGGAGCAGGAAAAAGCAAAAAATTTCAGAATTGCACCTTGCAATGTGGAGACATTACTGTTTGTGCATTTACAATATTCATTGATTTTTGCCATTGAAAAACGTCCAGAAATGTTTGAAGCTACTGACTGAATGAAAGGAGCTGGCATCTCACTCTCTTTGAATCTTCTTTATCATGCTAAGAGGAGCAGGAAAAAGCAAAAAATTTCAGAATTGCACCTTGCAATGCGGAGAAATTACTGTTTGTGCATTTACAATATTCATTGATTTTTGCTATTGAAAAACATGATGTTATTCATATACCAGAAATGTTTGAAGCTACTGACTGAATGAAAAGAGCTGGCATCTCACTCTCTTTGAATCTTCTTTATCATGCTAAGAGGAGCAGGAAAAAGCAAAAAATTTCAGAATTGCACCTTGCAATGTGGAGACATTACTGTTTGTGCATTTACAATATTCATTGATTTTTGCCATTGAAAAACGTCCAGAAATGTTTGAAGCTACTGACTGAATGAAAGGAGCTGGCATCTCACTCTCTTTGAATCTTCTTTATCATGCTAAGAGGAGCAGGAAAAAGCAAAAAATTTCAGAATTGCACCTTGCAATGCGGAGAAATTACTGTTTGTGCATTTACAATATTCATTGATTTTTGCTATTGAAAAACATGATGTTATTCATATACCAGAAATGTTTGAAGCTACTGACTGAATGAAAAGAGCTGGCATCTCACTCTCTTTGAATCTTCTTTATCATGCTAAGAGGAGCAGGAAAAAGCAAAAAATTTCAGAATTGCACCTTGCAATGTGGAGACATTACTGTTTGTGCATTTACAATATTCATTGATTTTTGCCATTGAAAAACGTCCAGAAATGTTTGAAGCTACTGACTGAATGAAAGGAGCTGGAATCTCACTCTCTTTGAATCTTCTTTATCATGCTAAGAGGAGCAGGAAAAAGCAAAAAATTTCAGAATTACACCTTGCAATGCGGAGAAATTACTGTTTGTGCATTTACAATATTCATTGATTTTTGCCATTGAAAAACATCATGTTATTCATATACCAGAAATGTTTGAAGCTACTGACTGAATGAAAAGAGCTGGCATCTCACTCTCTTTGAATCTTCTTTATCATGCTAGGAGGAGCAGGAAAAAGCAAAAAATTTCAGAATTGCACCTTGCAATGTGGAGAAATTACTGTTTGTGCATTTACAATATTCATTGAATTTTGCCATTGAAAAACGTCCAGAAATGTTTGAAGCTACTGACTGAATGAAAGGAGCTGGCATCTCACTCTCTTTGAATCTTCTTTATCATGCTAAGAGGAGCAGGAAAAAGCAAAAAATTTCAGAATTGCACCTTGCAATGCGGAGAAATTACTGTTTGTGCATTTACAATATTCATTGATTTTTGCCATTGAAAAACATCATGTTATTCATATACCAGAAATGTTTGAAGCTACTGACTGAATGAAAAGAGCTGGCATCTCACTCTCTTTGAATCTTCTTTATCATGCTAAGAGGAGCAGGAAAAAGCAAAAAATTTCAGAATTGCACCTTGCAATGTGGAGAAATTACTGTTTGTGCATTTACAATATTCATTGATTTTTGCCATTGAAAAACGTCCAGAAATGTTTGAAGCTACTGACTGAATGAAAGGAGCTGGCATCTCACTCTCTTTGAATCTTCTTTATCATGCTAAGAGGAGCAGGAAAAAGCAAAAAATTTCAGAATTGCACCTTGCAATGCGGAGAAATTACTGTTTGTGCATTTACAATATTCATTGATTTTTGCCATTGAAAAACATCATGTTATTCATATACCAGAAATGTTTGAAGCTACTGACTGAATGAAAGGAGCTGGCATCTCACTCTCTTTGAATCTTCTTTATCATGCTAAGAGGAGCAGGAAAAAGCAAAAGATTTCAGAATTGCACCTTGCAATGCGGAGAAATTACTGTTTGTGCATTTACAATATTCATTGATTTTTGCCATTGAAAAACATCATGTTATTCATATACCAGAAATGTTTGAAGCTACTGACTGAATGAAAGGAGCTGGCATCTCACTCTCTTTGAATCTTCTTTATCATGCTAAGAGGAGCAGGAAAAAGCAAAAGATTTCAGAATTGCACCTTGCAATGCGGAGAAATTACTGTTTGTGCATTTACAATATTCATTGATTTTTGCCATTGAAAAACATCATGTTATTCATATACCAGAAATGTTTGAAGCTACTGACTGAATGAAAAGAGCTGGCATCTCACTCTCTTTGAATCTTCTTTATCATGCTAAGAGGAGCAGGAAAAAGCAAAAAATTTCAGAATTGCACCTTACAATGTGGAGAAATTACTGTTTGTGCATTTACAATATTCATTGATTTTTGCCATTGAAAAACGTCCAGAAATGTTTGAAGCTACTGACTGAATGAAAGGAGCTGGCATCTCACTCTCTTTGAATCTTCTTTATCATGCTAAGAGGAGCAGTAAAAAGCAAAAAATTTCAGAATTGCACCTTGCAATGCGGAGAAATTACTGTTTGTGCATTTACAATATTCATTGATTTTTGCTATTGAAAAACATGATGTTATTCATATACCAGAAATGTTTGAAGCTACTGACTGAATGAAAAGAGCTGGCATCTCACTCTCTTTGAATCTTCTTTATCATGCTAAGAGGAGCAGGAAAAAGCAAAAAATTTCAGAATTGCACCTTGCAATGTGGAGACATTACTGTTTGTGCATTTACAATATTCATTGATTTTTGCCATTGAAAAACGTCCAGAAATGTTTGAAGCTACTGACTGAATGAAAGGAGCTGGAATCTCACTCTCTTTGAATCTTCTTTATCATGCTAAGAGGAGCAGGAAAAAGCAAAAAATTTCAGAATTACACCTTGCAATGCGGAGAAATTACTGTTTGTGCATTTACAATATTCATTGATTTTTGCCATTGAAAAATATCATGTTATTCATATACCAGAAATGTTTGAAGCTACTGACTGAATGAAAAGAGCTGGCATCTCACTCTCTTTGAATCTTCTTTATCATGCTAAGAGGAGCAGGAAAAAGCAAAAAATTTCAGAATTGCACCTTGCAATGTGGAGAAATTACTGTTTGTGCATTTACAATATTCATTGATTTTTGCCATTGAAAAACGTCCAGAAATGTTTGAAGCTACTGACTGAATGAAAGGAGCTGGCATCTCACTCTCTTTGAATCTTCTTTATCATGCTAAGAGGAGCAGGAAAAAGCAAAAAATTTCAGAATTGCACCTTGCAATGCGGAGAAATTACTGTTTGTGCATTTACAATATTCATTGATTTTTGCCATTGAAAAACATCATGTTATTCATATACCAGAAATGTTTGAAGCTATTGACTGAATGAAAAGAGCTGGCATCTCACTCTCTTTGAATCTTCTTTATCATGCTAAGAGGAGCAGGAAAAAGCAAAAAATTTCAGAATTGCACCTTGCAATGTGGAGAAATTACTGTTTGTGCATTTACAATATTCATTGATTTTTGCCATTGAAAAACGTCCAGAAATGTTTGAAGCTACTGACTGAATGAAAGGAGCTGGCAACTCACTCTCTTTGAATCTTCTTTATCATGCTAAGAGGAGCAGGAAAAAGCAAAAAATTTCAGAATTGCACCTTGCAATGCGGAGAAATTACTGTTTGTGCATTTACAATATTCATTGATTTTTGCCATTGAAAAACATCATGTTATTCATATACCAGAAATGTTTGAAGCTACTGACTGAATGAAAAGAGCTGGCATCTCACTCTGTTTGAATCTTCTTTATCATGCTAAGAGGAGCAGGAAAAAGTAAAAAATTTCAGAATTGCACCTTGCAATGCGGAGAAATTACTGTTTGTGCATTTACAATATTCATTGATTTTTGCCATTGAAAAACATCATGTTATTCATATACCAGAAATGTTTGAAGCTACTGACTGAATGAAAAGAGCTGGCATCTCACTCTCTTTGAATCTTCTTTATCATGCTAAGAGGAGCAGGAAAAAGCAAAAAATTTCAGAATTGCACCTTGCAATGTGGAGAAATTACTGTTTGTGCATTTACAATATTCATTGATTTTTGCCATTGAAAAACGTCCAGAAATGTTTGAAGCTACTGACTGAATGAAAGGAGCTGGCATCTCACTCTCTTTGAATCTTCTTTATCATGCTAAGAGGAGCAGGAAAAAGCAAAAAATTTCAGAATTGCACCTTGCAATGCGGAGAAATTACTGTTTGTGCATTTACAATATTCATTGATTTTTGCCATTGAAAAACATCATGTTATTCATATACCAGAAATGTTTGAAGCTACTGACTGAATGAAAAGAGCTGGCATCTCACTCTCTTTGAATCTTCTTTATCATGCTAAGAGGAGCAGGAAAAAGCAAAAAATTTCAGAATTGCACCTTGCAATGTGGAGAAATTACTGTTTGTGCATTTACAATATTCATTGATTTTTGTCATTGAAAAACGTCCAGAAATGTTTGAAGCTACTGACTGAATGAAAGGAGCTGGCATCTCACTCTCTTTGAATCTTCTTTATCATGCTAAGAGGAGCAGGAAAAAGCAAAAAATTTCAGAATTGCACCTTGCAATGCGGAGAAATTACTGTTTGTGCATTTACAATATTCATTGATTTTTGCCATTGAAAAACATCATGTTATTCATATACCAGAAATGTTTGAAGCTACTGACTGAATGAAAAGAGCTGGCATCTCACTCTCTTTGAATCTTCTTTATCATGCTAAGAGGAGCAGGAAAAAGCAAAAAATTTCAGAATTGCATCTTGCAATGTGGAGAAATTACTGTTTGTGCATTTACAATATTCATTGATTTTTGCCATTGAAAAACGTCCAGAAATGTTTGAAGCTACTGACTGAATGAAAGGAGCTGGCATCTCACTCTCTTTGAATCTTCTTTATCATGCTAAGAGGAGCAGGAAAAAGCAAAAAATTTCAGAATTGCACCTTGCAATGCGGAGAAATTACTGTTTGTGCATTTACAATATTCATTGATTTTTGCCATTGAAAAACATCATGTTATTCATATACCAGAAATGTTTGAAGCTACTGACTGAATGAAAAGAGCTGACATCTCACTCTCTTTGAATCTTCTTTATCATGCTAAGAGGAGCAGGAAAAAGCAAAAAATTTCAGAATTGCACCTTGCAATGTGGAGAAATTACTGTTTGTGCATTTACAATATTCATTGATTTTTGCCATTGAAAAATGTCCAGAAATGTTTGAAGCTACTGACTGAATGAAAGGAGCTGGCATCTCACTCTCTTTGAATCTTCTTTATCATGCTAAGAGGAGCAGGAAAAAGCAAAAAATTTCAGAATTGCACCTTGCAATGCGGAGAAATTACTGTTTGTGCATTTACAATATTCATTGATTTTTGCCATTGTAAAACATCATGTTATTCATATACCAGAAATGTTTGAAGCTACTGACTGAATGAAAAGAGCAGGCACCTCACTCTCTTTGAATCTTCTTTATCATGCTAAGAGGAGCAGGAAAAAGCAAAAAATTTCAGAATTGCACCTTGCAATGTGGAGAAATTACTGTTTGTGCATTTACAATATTCATTGATTTTTGCCATTGAAAAACGTCCAGAAATGTTTGAAGCTACTGACTGAATGAAAGGAGCTGGCATCTCACTCTCTTTGAATCTTCTTTATCATGCTAAGAGGAGCAGGAAAAAGCAAAAAATTTCAGAATTGCACCTTGCAATGCGGAGAAATTACTGTTTGTGCATTTACAATATTCATTGATTTTTGCCATTGAAAAACATCATGTTATTCATATACCAGAAATGTTTGAAGCTACTGACTGAATGAAAAGAGCTGGCATCTCACTCTCTTTGAATCTTCTTTATCATGCTAAGAGGAGCAGGAAAAAGCAAAAAATTTCAGAATTGCACATTGCAATGTGGAGAAATTACTGTTTGTGCATTTACAATATTCATTGATTTTTGCCATTGAAAAACGTCCAGAAATGTTTGAAGCTACTGACTGAATGAAAGGAGCTGGCATCTCACTCTCTTTGAATCTTCTTTATCATGCTAAGAGGAGCAGGAAAAAGCAAAAAATTTCAGAATTGCACCTTGCAATGCGGAGAAATTACTGTTTGTGCATTTACAATATTCATTGATTTTTGCCATTGAAAAACATCATGTTATTCATATACCAGAAATGTTTGAAGCTACTGACTGAATGAAAAGAGCTGACATCTCACTCTCTTTGAATCTTCTTTATCATGCTAAGAGGAGCAGGAAAAAGCAAAAAATTTCAGAATTGCACCTTGCAATGTGGAGAAATTACTGTTTGTGCATTTACAATATTCATTGATTTTTGCCATTGAAAAACGTCCAGAAATGTTTGAAGCTACTGACTGAATGAAAGGAGCTGGCATCTCACTCTCTTTGAATCTTCTTTATCATGCTAAGAGGAGCAGGAAAAAGCAAAAAATTTCAGAATTGCACCTTGCAATGCGGAGAAATTACTGTTTGTGCATTTACAATATTCATTGATTTTTGCCATTGTAAAACATCATGTTATTCATATACCAGAAATGTTTGAAGCTACTGACTGAATGAAAAGAGCAGGCATCTCACTCTCTTTGAATCTTCTTTATCATGCTAAGAGGAGCAGGAAAAAGCAAAAAATTTCAGAATTGCACCTTGCAATGTGGAGAAATTACTGTTTGTGCATATACAATATTCATTGATTTTTGCCATTGAAAAACGTCCAGAAATGTTTGAAGCTACTGACTGAATGAAAGGAGCTGGCATCTCACTCTCTTTGAATCTTCTTTATCATGGTAAGAGGAGCGGGAAAAAGCAAAAAATTTCAGAATTGCACCTTGCAATGCGGAGAAATTACTGTTTGTGCATTTACAACATTCATTGATTTTTGCCATTGAAAAACATCATGTTATTCATATACCAGAAATGTTTGAAGCTACTGACTGAATAAAAAGAGCTGGCATCTCACTATCTTTGAATCTTCTTTATCATGCTAAGAGGAGCAGGAAAAAGCAAAAAATTTCAGAATTGCACCTTGCAATGTGGAGAAATTACTGTTTGTGCATTTACAATATTCATTGATTTTTGCCATTGAAAAACATCCAGAAATGTTTGAAGCTACTGACTGAATGAAAGGAGCTGGCATCTCACTCTCTTTGAATCTTCTTTATCATGCTAAGAGGAGCAGGAAAAAGAAAAAATTTCAGAATTACACCTTGCAATGCGGAGAAATTACTGTTTGTGCATTTACAATATTCATTGACTTTTGCCATTGAAAAACATCATGTTATTCATATACCAGAAATGTTTGAAGCTACTGACTGAATGAAAAGAGCTGGCATCTCACTCTCTTTGAATCTTCTTTATCATGCTAAGAGGAGCAGGAAAAAGCAAAAAATTTCAGAATTGCACCTTGCAATGTGGAGAAATTACTGTTTGTGCATTTACAATATTCATTGATTTTTGCCATTGAAAAACGTCCAGAAATGTTTGAAGCTACTGACTGAATGAAAGGAGCTGGCATCTCACTCTCTTTGAATCTTCTTTATCATGCTAAGTGGAACAGGAAAAAGCAAAAAATTTCAGAATTGCACCTTGCAATGCGGAGAAATTACTGTTTGTGCATTTACAATATTCATTGATTTTTGCCATTGAAAAACATCATGTTATTCATATATCAGAAATGTTTGAAGCTACTGACTGAATGAAAAGAGCTGGCATCTCACTCTCTTTGAATCTTCTTTATCATGCTAAGAGGAGCAGGAAAAAGCAAAAAATTTCAGAATTGCACCTTGCAATGTGGAGAAATTACTGTTTGTGCATTTACAATAATGATTGATTTTTGCCATTGAAAAACGTCCAGAAATGTTTGAAGCTACTGACTGAATGAAAGGAGCTGGCATCTCACTCTCTTTGAATCTTCTTTATCATGCTAAGAGGAGCAGGAAAAAGCAAAAAATTTCAGAATTGCACCTTGCAATGCGGAGAAATTACTGTTTGTGCATTTACAATATTCATTGATTTTTGCCATTGAAAAACATCATGTTATTCATATACCAGAAATGTTTGAAGCTACTGACTGAATGAAAAGAGCTGACATCTCACTCTCTTTGAATCTTCTTTATCATGCTAAGAGGAGCAGGAAAAAGCAAAAAATTTCAGAATTGCACCTTGCAATGTGGAGAAATTACTGTTTGTGCATTTACAATATTCATTGATTTTTGTCATTGAAAAACGTCCAGAAATGTTTGAAGCTACTGACTGAATGAAAGGAGCTGGCATCTCACTCTCTTTGAATCTTCTTTATCATGCTAAGAGGAGCAGGAAAAAGCAAAAAATTTCAGAATTGCACCTTGCAATGCGGAGAAATTACTGTTTGTGCATTTACAATATTCATTGATTTTTGCCATTGTAAAACATCATGTTATTCATATACCAGAAATGTTTGAAGCTACTGACTGAATGAAATGAGCAGGCATCTCACTCTGTTAGAATCTTCTTTATCATGCTAAGAGGAGCAGGAAAAAGCAAAAAATTTCAGAATTGCACCTTGCAATGTGGAGAAATTACTGTTTGTGCATTTACAATATTCATTGATTTTTGCCATTGAAAAACGTCCAGAAATGTTTGAAGCTACTGACTGAATGAAAGGAGCTGGCATCTCACTCTCTTTGAATCTTCTTTATCATGCTAAGAGGAGCAGTAAAAAGCAAAAAATTTCAGAATTGCACCTTGCAATGCGGAGAAATTACTGTTTGTGCATTTACAATATTCATTGATTTTTGCTATTGAAAAACATCATGTTATTCATATAACAGAAATGTTTGAAGCTACTGACTGAATGAAAAGAGCTGGCATCTCACTCTCTTTGAATCTTCTTTATCATGCTAAGAGGAGCAGGAAAAAGCAAAAAATTTCAGAATTGCACCTTGCAATGTGGAGAAATTACTGTTTGTGCATTTACAATATTCATTGATTTTTGCCATTGAAAAACGTCCAGAAATGTTTGAAGCTACTGACTGAATGAAAGGAGCTGGCATCTCACTCTCTTTGAATCTTCTTTATCATGCTAAGAGGAGCAGGAAAAAGCAAAAAATTTCAGAATTACACCTTGCAATGCGGAGAAATTACTGTTTGTGCATTTACAATATTCATTGATTTTTGCCATTGAAAAACATCATGTTATTCATATACCAGAAATGTTTGAAGCTACTGACTGAATGAAAAGAGCTGGCATCTCACTCTCTTTGAATCTTCTTTATCATGCTAAGAGGAGCAGGAAAAAGCAAAAAATTTCAGAATTGCACCTTGCAATGTGGAGAAATTACTGTTTGTGCATTTACAATATTCATTGATTTTTGCCATTGAAAAACGTCCAGAAATGTTTGAAGCTACTGACTGAATGAAAGGAGCTGGCATCTCACTCTCTTTGAATCTTCTTTATCATGCTAAGAGGAGCAGGAAAAAGCAAAAAATTTCAGAATTGCACCTTGCAATGCGGAGAAATTACTGTTTGTGCATTTACAATATTCATTGATTTTTGCCATTGAAAAACATCATGTTATTCATATACCAGAAATGTTTGAAGCTACTGACTGAATGAAAAGAGCTGGCATCTCACTCTCTTTGAATCTTCTTTATCATGCTAAGAGGAGCAGGAAAAAGCAAAAAATTTCAGAATTGCACCTTGCAATGTGGAGAAATTACTGTTTGTGCATTTACAATATTCATTGATTTTTGCCATTGAAAAACGTCCAGAAATGTTTGAAGCTACTGACTGAATGAAAGGAGCTGGCATCTCACTCTCTTTGAATCTTCTTTATCATGCTAAGAGGAGCAGGAAAAAGCAAAAAATTTCAGAATTGCACCTTGCAATGCGGAGAAATTACTGTTTGTGCATTTACAATATTCATTGATTTTTGCCATTGAAAAACATCATGTTATTCATATACCAGAAATGTTTGAAGCTACTGACTGAATGAAAAGAGCTGGCATCTCACTCTGTTTGAATCTTCTTTATCATGCTAAGAGGAGCAGGAAAAAGCAAAAAATTTCAGAATTGCACCTTGCAATGCAGAGAGATTACTGTTTGTGCATTTACAATATTCATTGATTTTTGCCATTGAAAAACATCATGTTATTCATATACCAGAAATGTTTGAAGCTACTGACTGAATGAAAAGAGCTGGCATCTCACTCTCTTTGAATCTTCTTTATCATGCTAAGAGGAGCAGGAAATAGCAAAAAATTTCAGAATTGCACCTTGCAATGTGGAGAAATTACTGTTTGTGCATTTACAATATTCATTGATTTTTGCCATTGAAAAACGTCCAGAAATGTTTGAAGCTACTGACTGAATGAAAGGAGCTGGCATCTCACTCTCTTTGAATCTTCTTTATCATGCTAAGAGGAGCAGGAAAAAGCAAAAAATTTCAGAATTGCACCTTGCAATGCGGAGAAATTACTGTTTGTGCATTTACAATATTCATTGATTTTTGCCATTGAAAAACATCATGTTATTCATGTACCAGAAATGTTTGAAGCTACTGACTGAATGAAAAGAGCTGGCATCTCACTCTCTTTGAATCTTCTTTATCATGCTAAGAGGAGCAGGAAAAAGCAAAACATTTCAGAATTGCACCTTGCAATGTGGAGAAATTACTGTTTGTGCATTTACAATATTCATTGATTTTTGCCATTGAAAAACGTCCAGAAATGTTTGAAGCTACTGACTGAATGAAAGGAGCTGGCATCTCACTCTCTTTGAATCTTCTTTATCATGCTAAGAGGAGCAGGAAAAAGCAAAAAATTTCAGAATTGCACCTTGCAATGCGGAGAAATTACTGTTTGTGCATTTACAATATTCATTGATTTTTGCCATTGAAAAACATCATGTTATTCATATACCAGAAATGTTTGAAGCTACTGACTGAATGAAAAGAGCTGGCATCTCACTCTCTTTGAATCTTCTTTATCATGCAAAGAGGAGCAGGAAAAAGCAAAAAATTTCAGAATTGCACCTTGCAATGTGGAGAAATTACTGTTTGTGCATTTACAATATTCATTGATTTTTGTCATTGAAAAACGTCCAGAAATGTTTGAAGCTACTGACTGAATGAAAGGAGCTGGCATCTCACTCTCTTTGAATTTTCTTTATCATGCTAAGAGGAGCAGGAAAAAGCAAAAAATTTCAGAATTGCACCTTGCAATGCGGAGAAATTACTGTTTGTGCATTTACAATATTCATTGATTTTTGCCATTGAAAAACATCATGTTATTCATATACCAGAAATGTTTGAAGCTACTGACTGAATGAAAAGAGCTGGCATCTCACTCTCTTTGAATCTTCTTTATCATGCTAAGAGGAGCAGGAAAAAGCAAAAAATTTCAGAATTGCACCTTGCAATGTGGAGAAATTACTGTTTGTGCATTTACAATATTCATTGATTTTTGCCATTGAAAAACGTCCAGAAATGTTTGAAGCTACTGACTGAATGAAAGGAGCTGGTATCTCACTCTCTTTGAATCTTCTTTATCATGCTAAGAGGAGCAGGAAAAAGCAAAAAATTTCAGAATTGCACCTTGCAATGCGGAGAAATTACTGTTTGTGCATTTACAATCTTCATTGATTTTTGCCATTGAAAAACATCATGTTATTCATATACCAGAAATGTTTGAAGCTACTGACTGAATGAAAAGAGCTGGCATCTCACTCTCTTTGAATCTTCTTTATCATGCTAAGAGGAGCAGGAAAAAGCAAAAAATTTCAGAATTCCACCTTGCAATGTGGAGAAATTATTGTTTGTGCATTTACAATATTCATTGATTTTTGCCATTGAAAAACATCATGTTATTCATATACCAGAAATGTTTGAAGCTACTGACTGAATGAAAAGAGCTGGCATCTCACTCTCTTTGAATCTTCTTTATCATGCTAAGAGGAGCAGGAAAAAGCAAAAAATTTCAGAATTGCACCTTGCAATGTGGAGAAATTACTGTTTGTGCATTTACAATATTCATTGATTTTTGCCATTGAAAAACGTCCAGAAATGTTTGAAGCTACTGACTGAATGAAAGGAGCTGGCATCTCACTCTCTTTGAATCTTCTTTATCATGCTAAGAGGAGCAGGAAAAAGCAAAAAATTTCAGAATTGCACCTTGCAATGCGGAGAAATTACTGTTTGTGCATTTACAATATTCATTGATTTTTGCCATTGAAAAACATCATGTTATTCATATACCAGAAATGTTTGAAGCTACTGACTGAATGAAAAGAGCTGGCATCTTACTCTCTTTGAATCTTCTTTATCATGCTAAGAGGAGCAGGAAAAAGCAAAAAATTTCAGAATTGCACCTTGCAATGTGGAGAAATTACTGTTTGTGCATTTACAATATTCATTGATTTTTGCCATTGAAAAACGTCCAGAAATGTTTGAAGCTACAGACTGAATGAAAGGAGCTGGCATCTCACTCTCTTTGAATCTTCTTTATCATGCTAAGAGGAGCAGGAAAAAGCAAAAAATTTCAGAATTACACCTTGCAATGCGGAGAAATTACTGTTTGTGCATTTACAATATTTATTGATTTTTGCCATTGAAAAACATCATGTTATTCATATACCAGAAATGTTTGAAGCTACTGACTGAATGAAAATAGCTGGCATCTCACTCTCTTTGAATCTTCTTTATCATGCTAAGAGGAGCAGGAAAAAGCAAAAAATTTCAGAATTGCACCTTGCAATGTGGAGAAATTACTGTTTGTGCATTTACAATATTCATTGATTTTTGCCATTGAAAGACGTCCAGAAATGTTTGAAGCTACTGACTGAATGAAAGGAGCTGGCATCTCACTCTCTTTGAATCTTCTTTATCATGCTAAGAGGAGCAGGAAAAAGCAAAAAATTTCAGAATTGCACCTTGCAATGCGGAGAAATTACTGTTTGTGCATTTACAATATTCATTGATTTTTGCCATTGAAAAACATCACGTTATTCATATACCAGAAATGTTTGAAGCTACTGACAGAATGAAAAGAGCTGGCATCTCACTCTCTTTGAATCTTCTTTATCATGCTAAGAAGAGCAGGAAAAAGCAAAAAATTTCAGAATTGCACCTTGCAATGTGGAGAAATTACTGTTTGTGCATTTACAATATTCATTGATTTTTGCCATTGAAAAACGTCCAGAAATGTTTGAAGCTACTGACTGAATGAAATGAGCTGGCATCTCACTCTCTTTCAATCTTCTTTATCATGCTAAGAGGAGCAGGAAAAAGCAAAAAATTTCAGAATTGCACCTTGCAATGCGGAGAAATTACTATTTGTGCATTTACAATATTCATTGATTTTTGCCATTGAAAAGCATCATGTTATTCATATACCAGAAATGTTTGAAGCTACTGACTTAATGAAAAGAGCTGGCATCTCACTCTCTTTGAATCTTCTTTATCATGCTAAGAGGAGCAGGAAAAAGCAAAACATTTCAGAATTGCACCTTGCAATGTGGAGAAATCACTGTTTGTGCATTTACAATATTCATTGATTTTTGCCATTGAAAAACGTCCAGAAATGTTTGAAGCTACTGACTGAATGAAAGGAGCTGGCATCTCACTCTCTTTGAATCTTCTTTATCATGCTAAGAGGAGCAGGAAAAAGCAAAAAATTTCAGAATTGCACCTTGCAATGCGGAGAAATTACTGTTTGTGCATTTACAATATTCATTGATTTTTGCCATTGAAAAACATCATGTTATTCATATACCAGAAATGTTTGAAGCCACTGACTGAATGAAAAGAGCTGGCATCTCACTCTCTTTGAATCTTCTTTATCATGCTAAGAGGAGCAGGAAAAAGCAAAAAATTTCAGAATTGCACCTTGCAATGTGGAGAAATTACTGTTTGTGCATTTACAATATTCATTGATTTTTGCCATTGAAAAACGTCCAGAAATGTTTGAAGCTACTGACTGAATGAAAGGAGCTGGCATCTCACTCTCTTTGAATCTTCTTTATCATGCTAAGAGGAGCAGGAAAAAGCAAAAAATTTCAGAATTGCACCTTGCAATGCGGAGAAATTACTGTTTGTGCATTTACAATCTTCATTGATTTTTGCCATTGAAAAACATCATGTTATTCATATACCAGAAATGTTTGAAGCTACTGACTGAATGAAAAGAGCTGGCATCTCACTCTCTTTGAATCTTCTTTATCATGCTAAGAGGAGCAGGAAAAAGCAAAAAATTTCAGAATTCCACCTTGCAATGTGGAGAAATTATTGTTTGTGCATTTACAATATTCATTGATTTTTGCCATTGAAAAACATCATGTTATTCATATACCAGAAATGTTTGAAGCTACTGACTGAATGAAAAGAGCTGGCATCTCACTCTCTTTGAATCTTCTTTATCATGCTAAGAGGAGCAGGAAAAAGCAAAAATTTTCAGAATTGCACCTTGCAATGTGGAGAAATTACTGTTTGTGCATTTACAATATTCATTGATTTTTGCCATTGAAAAACGTCCAGAAATGTTTGAAGCTACAGACTGAATGAAAGGAGCTGGCATCTCACTCTCTTTGAATCTTCTTTATCATGCTAAGAGGAGCAGGAAAAAGCAAAAAATTTCAGAATTGCACCTTGCAATGCGGAGAAATTACTGTTTGTGCATTTACAATCTTCATTGATTTTTGCCATTGAAAAACATCATGTTATTCATATACCAGAAATGTTTGAAGCTACTGACTGAATGAAAAGAGCTGGCATCTCACTCTCTTTGAATCTTCTTTATCATGCTAAGAGGAGCAGGAAAAAGCAAAAAATTTCAGAATTCCACCTTGCAATGTGGAGAAATTATTGTTTGTGCATTTACAATATTCATTGATTTTTGCCATTGAAAAACATCATGTTATTCATATACCAGAAATGTTTGAAGCTACTGACTGAATGAAAAGAGCTGGCATCTCACTCTCTTTGGATCTTCTTTATCATGCTAAGAGGAGCAGGAAAAAGCAAAAATTTTCAGAATTGCACCTTGCAATGTGGAGAAATTACTGTTTGTGCATTTACAATATTCATTGATTTTTGCCATTGAAAAACGTCCAGAAATGTTTGAAGCTACAGACTGAATGAAAGGAGCTGGCATCTCACTCTCTTTGAATCTTCTTTATCATGCTAAGAGGAGCAGGAAAAAGCAAAAAATTTCAGAATTGCACCTTGCAATGCGGAGAAATTACTGTTTGTGCATTTACAATATTTATTGATTTTTGCCATTGAAAAACATCATGTTATTCATATACCAGAAATGTTTGAAGCTACTGACTGAATGAAAATAGCTGGCATCTCACTCTCTTTGAATCTTCTTTATCATGCTAAGAGGAGCAGGAAAAAGCAAAAAATTTCAGAATTGCACCTTGCAATGTGGAGAAATTACTGTTTGTGCATTTACAATATTCATTGATTTTTGCCATTGAAAAACGTCCAGAAATGTTTGAAGCTACTGACTGAATGAAAGGAGCTGGCATCTCACTCTCTTTGAATCTTCTTTATCATGCTAAGAGGAGCAGGAAAAAGTAAAAAATTTCAGAATTGCACCTTGCAATGCGGAGAAATTACTGTTTGTGCATTTACAATATTCATTGATTTTTGCCATTGAAAAACATCACGTTATTCATATACCAGAAATGTTTGAAGCTACTGACAGAATGAAAAGAGCTGGCATCTCACTCTCTTTGAATCTTCTTTATCATGCTAAGAACAGCAGGAAAAAGCAAAAAAATTTCAGAATTGCACCTTGCAATGTGGAGAAATTACTGTTTGTGCATTTACAATATTCATTGATTTTTGCCATTGAAAAACGTCCAGAAATGTTTGAAGATACTGACTGAATGAAAGGAGCTGGCATCTCACTCTCTTTGAATCTTCTTTATCATGCTAAGAGGAGCAGGAAAAAGCAAAAAATTTCAGAATTGCACCTTGCAATGCGGAGAAATTACTATTTGTG
The DNA here is from genome assembly GCF_046119375.1 of Phyllobates terribilis. Lineage (NCBI taxonomy): Eukaryota > Metazoa > Chordata > Amphibia > Anura > Dendrobatidae > Phyllobates > Phyllobates terribilis. The sequence continues at coordinate 1,408,587 of NW_027363184.1, read as the reverse complement.
CATTTACAATATTCATTGATTTTTGCCATTGAAAAGCATCATGTTATTCATATACCAGAAATGTTTGAAGCTACTGACTTAATGAAAAGAGCTGGCATCTCACTCTCTTTGAATCTTCTTTATCATGCTAAGAGGAGCAGGAAAAAGCAAAACATTTCAGAATTGCACCTTGCAATGTGGAGAAATCACTGTTTGTGCATTTACAATATTCATTGATTTTTGCCATTGAAAAACGTCCAGAAATGTTTGAAGCTACTGACTGAATGAAAGGAGCTGGCATCTCACTCTCTTTGAATCTTCTTTATCATGCTAAGAGGAGCAGGAAAAAGCAAAAAATTTCAGAATTGCACCTTGCAATGCGGAGAGATTACTGTTTGTGCATTTACAATATTCATTGATTTTTGCCATTGAAAAACATCATGTTATTCATATACCAGAAATGTTTGAAGCCACTGACTGAATGAAAAGAGCTGGCATCTCACTCTCTTTGAATCTTCTTTATCATGCTAAGAGGAGCAGGAAAAAGCAAAAAATTTCAGAATTGCACCTTGCAATGTGGAGAAATTACTGTTTGTGCATTTACAATATTCATTGATTTTTGCCATTGAAAAACGTCCAGAAATGTTTGAAGCTACTGACTGAATGAAAGGAGCTGGCATCTCAATCTCTTTGAATCTTCTTTATCATGCTAAGAGGAGCAGGAAAAAGCAAAAAATTTCAGAATTGCACCTTGCAATGCGGAGAAATTACTGTTTGTGCATTTAAAATATTCATTGATTTTTGCCATTGAAAAACATCATGTTATTCATATACCAGAAATGTTTGAAGCTACTGACTGAATGAAAAGAGCTGGCATCTCACTCTCTTTGAATCTTCTTTATCATGCTAAGAGGAGCAGGAAAAAGCAAAAAATTTCAGAATTGCACCTTGCAATGTGGAGAAATTACTGTTTGTGCATTTACAATATTCATTGATTTTTGCCATTGAAAAACGTCCAGAAATGTTTGAAGCTACTGACTGAATGAAAGGAGCTGGCATCTCACTCTCTTTGAATCTTCTTTATCATGCTAAGAGGAGCAGGAAAAAGCAAACAATTTCAGAATTGCACCTTGCAATGCGGAGAAATTACTGTTTGTGCATGTAAAATATTCATTGATTTTTGCCATTGAAAAACATCATGTTATTCATATACCAGAAATGTTTGAAGCTACTGACTGAATGAAAAGAGCTGGCATCTCACTCTCTTTGAATCTTCTTTATCATGCTAAGAGGAGCAGGAAAAAGCAAAAAATTTCAGAATTGCACCTTGCAATGTGGAGAAATTACTGTTTGTGCATTTACAATATTCATTGATTTTTGCCATTGAAAAACGTCCAGAAATGTTTGAAGCTACTGACTGAATGAAAGGAGCTGGCATCTCACTCTCTTTGCATCTTCTTTATCATGCTAAGAGGAGCAGGAAAAAGCAAAAAATTTCAGAATTGCACCTTGCAATGCGGAGAAATTACTGTTTGTGCATTTACAATCTTCATTGATTTTTGCCATTGAAAAACATCATGTTATTCATATACCAGAAATGTTTGAAGCTACTGACTGAATGAAAAGAGCTGGCATCTCACTCTCTTTGAATCTTCTTTATCATGCTAAGAGGAGCAGGAAAAACCAAAAAATTTCAGAATTGCACCTTGCAATGTTGAGAAATTACTGTTTGTGCATTTACAATATTCATTGATTTTTGCCATTGAAAAACATCATGTTATTCATATACCAGAAATGTTTGAAGCTACTGACTGAATGAAAAGAGCTTGCATCTCACTCTCTTTGAATCTTCTTTATCATGCTAAGAGGAGCAGGAAAAAGCAAAAAATTTCAGAATTGCACCTTGCAATGTGGAGAAATTACTGTTTGTGCATTTACAATATTCATTGATTTTTGCCATTGAAAAACGTCCAGAAATGTTTGAAGCTACTGACTGAATGAAAGGAGCTGGCATCTCACTCTCTTTGAATCTTCTTTATCATGCTAAGAGGAGCAGGAAAAAGCAAAAAATTTCAGAATTTCACCTTGCAATGCGGAGAAATTACTGTTTGTGCATTTACAATATTCATTGATTTTTGCCATTGAAAAACATCATGTTATTCATATACCAGAAATGTTTGAAGCTACTGACTGAATGAAAAGAGCTGGCATCTCACTCTCTTTGAATCTTCTTTATCATGCTAAGAGGAGCAGGAAAAAGCAAAAAATTTCAGAATTGCACCTTGCAATGTGGAGAAATTACTGTTTGTGCATTTACAATATTCATTGATTTTTGCCATTGAAAAACGTCCAGAAATGTTTGAAGCTACTGACTGAATGAAAGGAGCTGGCATCTCACTCTCTTTGAATCTTCTTTATCATGCTAAGAGGAGCAGGAAAAAGCAAAAAATTTCAGAATTGCACCTTGCAATGCGGAGAAATTACTGTTTGTGCATTTACAATATTTATTGATTTTTGCCATTGAAAAACATCATGTTATTCATATACCAGAAATGTTTGAAGCTACTGACTGAATGAAAATAGCTGGCATCTCACTCTCTTTGAATCTTCTTTATCATGCTAAGAAGAGCAGGAAAAAGCAAAAAATTTCAGAATTGCACCTTGCAATGTGGAGAAATTACTGTTTGTGCATTTACAATATTCATAGATTTTTGCCATTGAAAAACGTCCAGAAATGTTTGAAGCTACTGACTGAATGAAAGGAGCTGGCATCTCACTCTCTTTGAATCTTCTTTATCATGCTAAGAGGAGCAGGAAAAAGCAAAAAATTTCATAATTGCACCTTGCAATGCGGAGAAATTACTGTTTGTGCATTTACAATATTCATTGATTTTTGCCATTGAAAAACATCACGTTATTCATATACCAGAAATGTTTGAAGCTACTGACAGAATGAAAAGAGCTGGCATCTCACTCTCTTTGAATCTTCTTTATCATGCTAAGAAGAGCAGGAAAAAGCAAAAAATTTCAGAATTGCACCTTGCAATGTGGAGAAATTACTGTTTGTGCATTTACAATATTCATTGATTTTTGCCATTGAAAAACGTCCAGAAATGTTTGAAGCTACTGACTGAATGAAAGGAGCTGGCATCTCACTCTCTTTGAATCTTCTTTATCATGCTAAGAGGAGCAGGAAAAAGCAAAAAATTTCAGAATTGCACCTTGCAATGCGGAGAAATTACTGTTTGTGCATTTAAAATATTCATTGATTTTTGCCATTGAAAAACATCATGTTATTCATATACCAGAAATGTTTGAAGCTACTGACTGAATGAAAAGAGCTGGCATCTCACTCTCTTTGAATCTTCTTTATCATGCTAAGAGGAGCAGGAAAAAGCAAAAAATTTCAGAATTGCACCTTGCAATGTGGAGAAATTACTGTTTGTGCATTTACAATATTCATTGATTTTTGCCATTGAAAAACGTCCAGAAATGTTTGAAGCTACTGACTGAATGAAAGGAGCTGGCATCTCACTCTCTTTGAATCTTCTTTATCATGCTAAGAGGAGCAGGAAAAAGCAAACAATTTCAGAATTGCACCTTGCAATGCGGAGAAATTACTGTTTGTGCATTTACAATATTCATTGATTTTTGCCATTGAAAAACATCATGTTATTCATATACCAGAAATGTTTGAAGCTACTGACTGAATGAAAAGAGCTGGCATCTCACTCTCTTTGAATCTTCTTTATCATGCTAAGAGGAGCAGGAAAAAGCAAAAAATTTCAGAATTGCACCTTGCAATGTGGAGAAATTACTGTTTGTGCATTTACAATATTCATTGATTTTTGCCATTGAAAAACGTCCAGAAATGTTTGAAGCTACTGACTGAATGAAAGGAGCTGGCATCTCACTCTCTTTGAATCTTCTTTACCATGCTAAGAGGAGCAGGAAAAAGCAAAAAAATTCAGAATTGCACCTTGCAATGCGGAGAAATTACTGTTTGTGCATTTACAATATTCATTGATTTTTGCCATTGAAAAGCATCATGTTATTCATATACCAGAAATGTTTGAAGCTACTGACTGAATGAAAAGAGCTGGCATCTCACTCTCTTTGGATCTTCTTTATCATGCTAAGAGGAGCAGGAAAAAATCAAAAAATTTCAGAATTTCACCTTGCAATGTGGAGAAATTACTATTTGTGCATTTACAATATTCATTGATTTTCGCCATTGAAAAACGTCCAGAAATGTTTGAAGCTACTGACTGAATGAAAGGAGTTGGCATCTCACTCTCTTTGAATCTTCTTTATCATGCTAAGAGGAGCAGGAAAAAGCAAAAAATTTCAGAATTGCACCTTGCAATGCGGAGAAATTACTGTTTGTGCATTTACAATATTCATTGATTTTTGCCATTGAAAAACATCATGTTATTCATATATCAGAAATGTTTGAAGCTACTGACTGAATGAAAAGAGCTGGCATCTCACTCTCTTTGAATCTTCTTTATCATGCTAAGAGGAGCAGGAAAAAGCAAAAAAATTCAGAATTGCACCTTGCAATGTGGAGAAATTACTGTTTGTGCATTTACAATATTCATTGATTTTTGCCATTGAAAAACGTCCAGAAATGTTTGAAGCTACTGACTGAATGAAAGGAGCTGGCATCTCACTCTCTTTGAATCTTCTTTATCATGCTAATAGGAGCAGGAAAAAGCAAAAAATTTCAGAATTGCACCTTGCAATGCGGAGAAATTACTGTTTGTGCATTTACAATATTCATTGATTTTTGCCATTGAAAAACATCATGTTATTCATATACCAGAAATGTTTGAAGCTACTGACTGAATGAAAAGAGCTGGCATCTCACTCTCTTTGAATCTTCTTTATCATGCTAAGAGGAGCAGGAAAAAGCAAAAAATTTCAGAATTGCACCTTGCAATGTGGAGACATTACTGTTTGTGCATTTACAATATTCATTGATTTTTGCCATTGAAAAACGTTCAGAAATGTTTGAAGCTACTGACTGAATGAAAGGAGCTGTCATCTCACTCTCTTTGAATCTTCTTTATCATGCTAAGAGGAGCAGGAAAAAGCAAAAAAATTCAGAATTGCACCTTGCAATGCGGAGAAATTACTGTTTGTGCATTTACAATATTCATTGATTTTTGCCATTGAAAAGCATCATGTTATTCATATACCAGAAATGTTTGAAGCTACTGACTGAATGAAAAGAGCTGGCATCTCACTCTCTTTGAATCTTCTTTATCATGCTAAGAGGAGCAGGAAAAAGCAAAAAATTTCAGAATTGCACCTTGCAATGTGGAGAAATTACTGTTTGTGCATTTACAATATTCATTGATTTTTGCCATTGAAAAACGTCCAGAAATGTTTGAAGCTACTGACTGAATGAAAGGAACTGGCATCTCACTCTCTTTGAATCTTCTTTATCATGCTAAGAGGAGCAGGAAAAAGCAAAAATTTCAGAATTGCACCTTGCAATGCGGAGAAATTACTCTTTGTGCATTTACAATATTCATTGATTTTTGCCATTGAAAAACATCATGTTATTCATATACCAGAAATGTTTGAAGCTACTGACTGAATGAAAAGAGCTGGCATCTCACTCTCTTTGAATCTTCTTTATCATGCTAAGAGGAGCAGGAAAAAGCAAAAAATTTCAGAATTGCACCTTGCAATGTGGAGAAATTACTGTTTGTGCATTTACAATATTCATTGATTTTTGCCATTGAAAAACGTCCAGAAATGTTTGAAGCTACTGACTGAATGAAAGGAGCTGGCATCTCACTCTCTTTGAATCTTCTTTATCATGCTAAGAGGAGCAGGAGAAAGCAAAAAATTTCAGAATTGCACCTTGCAATGCGGAGAAATTACTGTTTGTGCATTTACAATATTCATTGATTTTTGCCATTGAAAAACATCATGTTATTCATATACCAGAAATGTTTGAAGCTACTGACTGAATGAAAAGAGCTCGCATCTCACTCTCTTTGAATCTTCTTTATCATGCTAAGAGGAGCAGGAAAAAGCAAAAAATTTCAGAATTGCACCTTGCAATGTGGAGAAATTACTGTTTGTGCATTTACAATATTCATTGATTTTTGCCATTGAAAAACGTCCAGAAATGTTTGAAGCTACTGACTGAATGAAAGGAGCTGGCATCTCACTCTCTTTGAATCTTCTTTATCATGCTAAGAGGAGCAGGAAAAAGCAAAAAATTTCAGAATTGCACCTTGCAATGCGGAGAAATTACTGTTTGTGCATTTACAATATTCATTGATTTTTGCCATTGAAAAACATCATGTTATTCATATACCAGAAATGTTTGAAGCTACTGACTGAATGAAAAGAGCTGGCATCTCACTCTCTTTGAATCTTCTTTATCATGCTAAGAGGAGCAGGATAAAGCAAAAAAATTCAGAATTGCACCTTGCAATGTGGAGAAATTACTGTTTGTGCATTTACAATATTCATTGATTTTTGCCATTGAAAAACGTCCAGAAATGTTTGAAGCTACTGACTGAATGAAAGGAGCTGGCATCTCACTCTCTTTGAATCTTCTTTATCATGCTTAGAGGAGCAGGAAAAAGCAAAAAAATTTCAGAATTGCACCTTGCAATGCGGAGAAATTACTGTTTGTGCATTTACAATATTCATTGATTTTTGCCATTGAAAAACATCATGTTATTCATATACCAGAAATGTTTGAAGCTACTGACTGAATGAAAAGAGCTGGCATCTCACTCTCTTTGAATCTTCTTTATCATGCTAAGAGGAGCAGGAAAAAGCAAAAAATTTCAGAATTGCACCTTGCAATGTTGAGAAATTACTGTTTGTGCATTTACAATATTCATTGATTTTTGCCATTGAAAAACGTCCAGAAATGTTTGAAGCTACTGACTGAATGAAAGGAGCTGGCATCTCACTCTCTTTGAATCTTCTTTATCATGCTAAGAGGAGCAGGAAAAAGCAAAAAATTTCAGAATTGCACCTTGCAATGCGGAGAAATTACTGTTTGTGCATTTACAATATTCATTGATTTTTGCCATTGAAAAACATCATGTTATTCATATACCAGAAATGTTTGAAGCTACTGACTGAATGAAAAGAGCTGGCATCTCACTCTCTTTGAATCTTCTTTATCATGCTAAGAGGAGCAGGAAAAAGCAAAAAATTTCAGAATTGCACCTTGCAATGTGGAGAAATTACTGTTTGTGCATTTACAATATTCATTGATTTTTGCCATTGAAAAACGTCCAGAAATGTTTGAAGCTACTGACTGAATGAAAGGAGCTGGCATCTCACTCTCTTTGAATCTTCTTTATCATGCTAAGAGGAGCAGGAAAAAGCAAAAAATTTCAGAATTGCACCTTGCAATGCGGAGAAATTACTGTTTGTGCATTTACAATATTCATTGATTTTTGCCATTGAAAAACATCATGTTATTCATATACCAGAAATGTTTGAAGCTACTGACTGAATGAAAAGAGCTGGCATCTCACTCTCTTTGAATCTTCTTTATCATGCTAAGAGGAGCAGGAAAAAGCAAAAAATTTCAGAATTGCACCTTGCAATGTGGAGACATTACTGTTTGTGCATTTACAATATTCATTGATTTTTGCCATTGAAAAACGTTCAGAAATGTTTGAAGCTACTGACTGAATGAAAGGAGCTGTCATCTCACTCTCTTTGAATCTTCTTTATCATGCTAAGAGGAGCAGGAAAAAGCAAAAAAATTCAGAATTGCACCTTGCAATGCGGAGAAATTACTGTTTGTGCATTTACAATATTCATTGATTTTTGCCATTGAAAAGCATCATGTTATTCATATACCAGAAATGTTTGAAGCTACTGACTGAATGAAAAGAGCTGGCATCTCACTCTCTTTGAATCTTCTTTATCATGCTAAGACGAGCAGGAAAAAGCAAAAAATTTCAGAATTGCACCTTGCAATGTGGAGAAATTACTGTTTGTGCATTTACAATATTCATTGATTTTTGCCATTGAAAAACGTCCAGAAATGTTTGAAGCTACTGACTGAATGAAAGGAGCTGGCATCTCACTCTCTTTGAATCTTCTTTATCATGCTAAGAGGAGCAGGAAAAAGCAAAAAATTTCAGAATTGCACCTTGCAATGCGGAGAAATTACTCTTTGTGCATTTACAATATTCATTGATTTTTGCCATTGAAAAACATCATGTTATTCATATACCAGAAATGTTTGAAGCTACTGACTGAATGAAAAGAGCTGGCATCTCACTCTCTTTGAATCTTCTTTATCATGCTAAGAGGAGCAGGAAAAAGCAAAAAATTTCAGAATTGCACCTTGCAATGTGGAGAAATTACTGTTTGTGCATTTACAATATTCATTGATTTTTGCCATTGAAAAACGTCCAGAAATGTTTGAAGCTACTGACTGAATGAAAGGAGCTGGCATCTCACTCTCTTTGAATCTTCTTTATCATGCTTAGAGGAGCAGGAAAAAGCAAAAAAATTTCAGAATTGCACCTTGCAATGCGGAGAAATTACTGTTTGTGCATTTACAATATTCATTGATTTTTGCCATTGAAAAACATCATGTTATTCATATACCAGAAATGTTTGAAGCTACTGACTGAATGAAAAGAGCTGGCATCTCACTCTCTTTGAATCTTCTTTATCATGCTAAGAGGAGCAGGAAAAAGCAAAAAATTTCAGAATTGCACCTTGCAATGTTGAGAAATTACTGTTTGTGCATTTACAATATTCATTGATTTTTGCCATTGAAAAACGTCCAGAAATGTTTGAAGCTACTGACTGAATGAAAGGAGCTGGCATCTCACTCTCTTTGAATCTTCTTTATCATGCTAAGAGGAGCAGGAAAAAGCAAAAAATTTCAGAATTGCACCTTGCAATGCGGAGAAATTACTGTTTGTGCATTTACAATATTCATTGATTTTTGCCATTGAAAAACATCATGTTATTCATATACCAGAAATGTTTGAAGCTACTGACTGAATGAAAAGAGCTGGCATCTCACTCTCTTTGAATCTTCTTTATCATGCTAAGAGGAGCAGGAAAAAGCAAAAAATTTCAGAATTGCACCTTGCAATGTGGAGAAATTACTGTTTGTGCATTTACAATATTCATTGATTTTTGCCATTGAAAAACGTCCAGAAATGTTTGAAGCTACTGACTGAATGAAAGGAGCTGGCATCTCACTCTCTTTGAATCTTCTTTATCATGCTAAGAGGAGCAGGAAAAAGCAAAAAATTTCAGAATTGCACCTTGCAATGCGGAGAAATTACTGTTTGTGCATTTACAATATTCATTGATTTTTGCCATTGAAAAACATCATGTTATTCATATACCAGAAATGTTTGAAGCTACTGACTGAATGAAAAGAGCTGGCATCTCACTCTCTTTGAATCTTCTTTATCATGCTAAGAGGAGCAGGAAAAAGCAAAAAAATTCAGAATTGCACCTTGCAATGTGGAGAAATTACTGTTTGTGCATTTACAATATTCATTGATTTTTGCCATTGAAAAACGTCCAGAAATGTTTGAAGCTACTGACTGAATGAAAGGAGCTGGCATCTCACTCTCTTTGAATCTTCTTTATCATGCTTAGAGGAGCAGGAAAAAGCAAAAAAATTTCAGAATTGCACGTTGCAATGCAGAGAAATTACTGTTTGTGCATTTACAATATTCATTGATTTTTGCCATTGAAAAACATCATGTTATTCATATACCAGAAATGTTTGAAGCTACTGACTGAATGAAAAGAGCTGGCATCTCACTCTCTTTGAATCTTCATTATCATGCTAAGAGGAGCAGGAAAAAGCAAAAAATTTCAGAATTGCACCTTGCAATGTTGAGAAATTACTGTTTGTGCATTTACAATATTCATTGATTTTTGCCATTGAAAAACGTCCAGAAATGTTTGAAGCTACTGACTGAATGAAAGGAGCTGGCATCTCACTCTCTTTGAATCTTCTTTATCATGCTAAGAGGAGCAGGAAAAAGCAAAAAATTTCAGAATTGCACCTTGCAATGCGGAGAAATTACTGTTTGTGCATTTACAATATTCATTGATTTTTGCCATTGAAAAACATCATGTTATTCATATACCAGAAATGTTTGAAGCTACTGACTGAATGAAAAGAGCTGGCATCTCACTCTCTTTGAATCTTCTTTATCATGCTAAGAGGAGCAGGAAAAAGCAAAAAATTTCAGAACTGCACTTTGCAATGTGGAAAAATTACTGTTTGTGCATTTACAATATTCATTGATTTTTGCCATTGAAAAACGTCCAGAAATGTTTGAAGCTACTGACTGAATGAAAGGAGCTGGCATCTCACTCTCTTTGAATCTTCTTTATCATGCTAAGAGGAGCAGGAAAAAGCAAAAAATTTCAGAATTGCACCTTGCAATGCGGAGAAATTACTGTTTGTGCATTTACAATATTCTTTGATTTTTGCCATTGAAAAACGTCCAGAAATGTTTGAAGCTACTGACTGAATGAAAGGAGCTGGCATCTCACTCTCTTTGAATCTTATTATCATGCTAAGAGGAGCAGGAAAAAGCAAAAAATTTCAGAATTGCACCTTGCAATGCGGAGAAATTACTGTTTGTGCATTTAAAATATTCATTGATTTTTGCCATTGAAAAACATCATGTTATTCATATACCAGAAATGTTTGAAGCTACTGACTGAATGAAAAGAGCTGGCATCTCACTCTCTTTGAATCTTCTTTATCATGCTAAGAGGAGCAGGAAAAAGCAAAAAATTTCAGAATTGCTCCTTGCAATGTGGAGAAATTACTGTTTGTGCATTTACAATATTCATTGATTTTTGCCATTGAAAAACGTCCAGAAATGTTTGAAGCTACTGACTGAATGAAAGGAGCTGGCATCTCACTCTCTTTGAATCTTCTTTATCATGCTAAGAGGAGCAGGAAAAAGCAAAAAATTTCAGAATTGCACCTTGCAATGTTGAGAAATTACTGTTTGTGCATTTACAATATTCATTGATTTTTGCCATTGAAAAACGTCCAGAAATGTTTGAAGCTACTGACTGAATGAAAGGAGCTGGCATCTCACTCTCTTTGAATCTTCTTTATCATGCTAAGAGGAGCAGGAAAAAGCAAAAAATTTCAGAATTGCACCTTGCAATGCGGAGAAATTACTGTTTGTGCATTTACAATATTCATTGATTTTTGCCATTGAAAAACATCATGTTATTCATATACCAGAAATGTTTGAAGCTACTGACTGAATGAAAAGAGCTGGCATCTCACTCTCTTTGAATCTTCTTTATCATGCTAAGAGGAGCAGGAAAAAGCAAAAAATTTCAGAATTGCACCTTGCAGTGCGGAGAAATTACTGTTTGTGCATTTACAATATTCATTGATTTTTGCCATTGAAAAACATCATGTTATTCATATACCAGAAATGTTTGAAGCTACTGACTGAATGAAAAGAGCTGGCATCTCACTCTCTTTGAATCTTCTTTATCATGCTAAGAGGAGCAGGAAAAAGCAAAAAAATTCAGAATTGCACGTTGCAATGTGGAGAAATTACTGTTTCTGCATTTACAATATTCATTGATTTTTGCCATTGAAAAACGTCCAGAAATGTTTGAAGCTACTGACTGAATGAAAGGAGCTGGCATCTCACTCTCATTGAATCTTCTTTATCATGCTTAGAGGAGCAGGAAAAAGCAAAAAAATTTCAGAATTGCACGTTGCAATGAGGAGAAATTACTGTTTGTGCATTTACAATATTCATTGATTTTTGCCATTGAAAAACATCATGTTATTCATATACCAGAAATGTTTGAAGCTACTGACTGAATGAAAGGAGCTGGCATCTCACTCTCTTTGAATCTTCTTTATCATGCTAAGAGGAGCAGGAAAAAGCAAAAAATTTCAGAATTGCACCTTGCAATGCGGAGAAATTACTGTTTGTGCATTTACAATATTCATTGATTTTTGCCATTGAAAAACATCATGTTATTCATATACCAGAAATGTTTGAAGCTACTGACTGAATGAAAAGAGCTGGCATCTCACTCTCTTTGAATCTTCTTTATCATGCTAAGAGGAGCAGGAAAAAGCAAAAAATTTCAGAACTGCACCTTGCAATGTGGAGAAATTACTGTTTGTGCATTTACAATATTCATTGATTTTTGCCATTGAAAAACGTCCAGAAATGTTTGAAGCTACTGACTGAATGAAAGGAGCTGGCATCTCACTCTCTTTGAATCTTCTTTATCATGCTAAGAGGAGCAGGAAAAAGCAAAAAATTTCAGAATTGCACCTTGCCATGCGGAGAAATTACTGTTTGTGCATTTACAATATTCATTGATTTTTGCCATTGAAAAACGTCCAGAAATGTTTGAAGCTACTGACTGAATGAAAGGAGCTGGCATCTCACTCTCTTTGAATCTTCTTTATCATGCTAAGAGGAGCAGGAAAAAGCAAAAAATTTCAGAATTGCACCTTGCAATGCGGAGAAATTACTGTTTGTGCATTTACAATATTCATTGATTTTTGCCATTGAAAAACATCATGTTATTCATATACCAGAAATGTTTGAAGCTACTGACTGAATGAAAAGAGCTGGCATCTCACTCTCTTTGAATCTTCTTTATCATGCTAAGAGGAGCAGGAAAAAGCAAAAAATTTCAGAATTGCTCCTTGCAATGTGGAGAAATTACTGTTTGTGCATTTACAATATTCATTGATTTTTGCCATTGAAAAACGTCCAGAAATGTTTGAAGCTACTGACTGAATGAAAGGAGCTGGCATCTCACTCTCTTTGAATCTTCTTTATCATGCTAAGAGGAGCAGGAAAAAGCAAACAATTTCAGAATTGCACCTTGCAATGCGGAGAAATTACTGTTTGTGCATTTACAATATTCATTGATTTTTGCCATTGAAAAACATCATGTTATTCATATACCAGAAATGTTTGAAGCTACTGACTGAATGAAAAGAGCTGGCATCTCACTCTCTTTGAATCTTCTTTATCATGCTAAGAGGAGCAGGAAAAAGCAAAAAATTTCAGAATTGCACCTTGCAATGTGGAGAAATTATTGTTTGTACATTTACAATATTCATTGATTTTTGCCATTGAAAAACGTCCAGAAATGTTTTAAGCTACTGACTGAATGAAAGGAGCTGGCATCTCACTCTCTTTGAATCTTCTTTATCATGCTAAGAGGAGCAGAAAAAAGCAAAAAATTTCAGAATTGCACCTTGCAATGCGGAGAAATTACTGTTTGTGCATTTACAATATTCATTGATTTTTGCCATTGAAAAACATCATGTTATTCATATACCAGAAATGTTTGAAGCTACTGACTGAATGAAAAGAGCTGGCATCTCACTCTCTTTGTATCTTCTTTATCATGCTAAGAGGAGCAGGAAAAAGCAAAAAATTTCAGAATTGCACCTTGCAATGTGGAGAAATTACTGTTTGTGCATTTACAATATTCATTGATTTTTGCCATTGAAAAATGTCCAGAAATGTTTGAAGCTACTGACTGAATGAAAGGAGCTGGCATCTCACTCTCTTTGAATCTTCTTTATCATGCTAAGAGGAGCAGGAAAAAGCAGAAAAATTCAGAATTGCACCTTGCAATGCGGAGAAATTACTGTTTGTGCATTTACAATATTCATTGATTTTTGCCATTGAAAAGCATCATGTTATTCATATACCAGAAATGTTTGAAGCTACTGACTGAATGAAAAGAGCTGGCATCTCACTCTCTTTGGATCTTCTTTATCATGCTAAGAGGAGCAGGAAAAAATCAAAAAATTTCAGAATTTCACCTTGCAATGTGGAGAAATTACTGTTTGTGCATTTACAATATTCATTGATTTTTGCCATTGAAAAACGTCCAGAAATGTTTGAAGCTACTGACTGAATGAAAGGAGCTGGCATCTCACTCTCTTTGAATCTTCTTTATCATGCTAAGAGGAGCAGGAAAAAGCAAAAAATTTCAGAATTGCACCTTGTAATGCGGAGAAATTACTATTTGTGCATTTACAATATTCATTGATTTTTGCCATTGAAAAGCATCATGTTATTCATATACCAGAAATGTTTGAAGCTACTGACTTAATGAAAAGAGCTGGCATCTCACTCTCTTTGAATCTTCTTTATCATGCTAAGAGGAGCAGGAAAAAGCAAAACATTTCAGAATTGCACCTTGCAATGTGGAGAAATCACTGTTTGTGCATTTACAATATTCATTGATTTTTGCCATTGAAAAACATCCAGAAATGTTTGAAGCTACTGACTGAATGAAAGGAGCTGGCATCTCACTCTCTTTGAATCTTCTTTATCATGCTAAGAGGAGCAGGAAAAAGCAAAAAATTTCAGAATTGCACCTTGCAATGCGGAGAAATTACTGTTTGTGCATTTACAATATTCATTGATTTTTGCCATTGAAAAACATCATGTTATTCATATACCAGAAATGTTTGAAGCTACTGACTGAATGAAAAGAGCTGGCATCTCACTCTCTTTGAATCTTCTTTATCATGCTAAGAGGAGCAGGAAAAAGCAAAAAATTTCAGAATTGCACCTTGCAATGTGGAGAAATTACTGTTTGTGCATTTACAATATTCATTGATTTTTGCCATTGAAAAACGTCCAGAAATGTTTGAAGCTACTGACTGAATGAAAGGAGCTGGCATCTCACTCTCTTTGAATCTTCTTTATCATGCTAAGAGGAGCAGGAAAAAGCAAACAATTTCAGAATTGCACCTTGCAATGCGGAGAAATTACTGTTTGTGCATTTACAATATTCATTGATTTTTGCCATTGAAAAACATCATGTTATTCATATACCAGAAATGTTTGAAGCTACTGACTGAATGAAAAGAGCTGGCATCTCACTCTCTTTGAATCTTCTTTATCATGCTAAGAGGAGCAGGAAAAAGCAAAAAATTTCAGAATTGCACCTTGCAATGCGGAGAAATTACTGTTTGTGCATTTACAATATTCATTGAATTTTGCCATTGAAAAACATCATGTTATTCATATACCAGAAATGTTTGAAGCTACTGACTGAATGAAAAGAGCTGGCATCTCACTCTCTTTGAATCTTCTTTATCATGCTAAGAGGAGCAGGAAAAAGCAAAAAATTTCAGAATTGCACCTTGCAATGTGGAGACATTACTGTTTGTGCATTTACAATATTCATTGATTTTTGCCATTGAAAAACGTCCAGAAATGTTTGAAGCTACTGACTGAATGAAAGGAGCTGTCATCTCACTCTCTTTGAATCTTCTTTATCATGCTAAGAGGAGCAGGAAAAAGCAAAAAAATTCAGAATTGCACCTTGCAATGCGGAGAAATTACTGTTTGTGCATTTACAATATTCATTGATTTTTGCCATTGAAAAGCATCATGTTATTCATATACCAGAAATGTTTGAAGCTACTGACTGAATGAAAAGAGCTGGCATCTCACTCTCTTTGAATCTTCTTTATCATGCTAAGAGGAGCAGGAAAAAGCAAAAAATTTCAGAATTGCACCTTGCAATGTGGAGAAATTACTGTTTGTGCATTTACAATATTCATTGATTTTTGCCATTGAAAAACATCATGTTATTCATATACCAGAAATGTTTGAAGCTACTGACTGAATGAAAAGAGCTGGCATCTCACTCTCTTTGAATCTTCTTTATCATGCTAAGAGGAGCAGGAAAAAGCAAAAAATTTCAGAATTGCACCTTGCAATGCGGAGAAATTACTGTTTGTGCATTTACAATATTCATTGAATTTTGCCATTGAAAAACATCATGTTATTCATATACCAGAAATGTTTGAAGCTACTGACTGAATGAAAAGAGCTGGCATCTCACTCTCTTTGAATCTTCTTTATCATGCTAAGAGGAGCAGGAAAAAGCAAAAAATTTCAGAATTGCACCTTGCAATGTGGAGACATTACTGTTTGTGCATTTACAATATTCATTGATTTTTGCCATTGAAAAACGTCCAGAAATGTTTGAAGCTACTGACTGAATGAAAGGAGCTGTCATCTCACTCTCTTTGAATCTTCTTTATCATGCTAAGAGGAGCAGGAAAAAGCAAAAAAATTCAGAATTGCACCTTGCAATGCGGAGAAATTACTGTTTGTGCATTTACAATATTCATTGATTTTTGCCATTGAAAAGCATCATGTTATTCATATACCAGAAATGTTTGAAGCTACTGACTGAATGAAAAGAGCTGGCATCTCACTCTCTTTGAACCTTCTTTATCATGCTAAGAGGAGCAGGAAAAAGCAAAAAATTTCAGAATTGCACCTTGCAATGTGGAGAAATTACTGTTTGTGCATTTACAATATTCATTGATTTTTGCCATTGAAAAACATCATGTTATTCATATACCAGAAATGTTTGAAGCTACTGACTGAATGAAAAGAGCTGGCATCTCACTCTCTTTGAATCTTCTTTATCATGCTAAGAGGAGCAGGAAAAAGCAAAAAATTTCAGAATTGCACCTTGCAATGTGGAGAAATTACTGTTTGTGCATTTACAATATTCATTGATTTTTGCCATTGAAAAACGTCCAGAAATGTTTGAAGCTACTGACTGAATGAAAGGAGCTGGCATCTCACTCTCTTTGAATCTTCTTTATCATGCTAAGAGGAGCAGGAGAAAGCAAAAAATTTCAGAATTGCACCTTGCAATGCGGAGAAATTACTGTTTGTGCATTTACAATATTCATTGATTTTTGCCATTGAAAAACATCATGTTATTCATATACCAGAAATGTTTGAAGCTACTGACTGAATGAAAAGAGCTGGCATCTCACTCTCTTTGAATCTTCTTTATCATGCTAAGAGGAGCAGGAAAAAGCAAAAAAATTCAGAATTGCACCTTGCAATGTGGAGAAATTACTGTTTGTGCATTTACAATATTCATTGATTTTTGCCATTGAAAAACGTCCAGAAATGTTTGAAGCTACTGACTGAATGAAAGGAGCTGGCATCTCACTCTCTTTGAATCTTCTTTATCATGCTTAGAGGAGCATGAAAAAGCAAAAAAATTTCAGAATTGCACCTTGCAATGCGGAGAATTTACTGTTTGTGCATTTACAATATTCATTGATTTTTGCCATTGAAAAACATCATGTTATTCATATACCAGAAATGTTTGAAGCTACTGACTGAATGAAAAGAGCTGGCATCTCACTCTCTTTGAATCTTCTTTATCATGCTAAGAGGAGCAGGAAAAAGCAAAAAATTTCAGAATTGCACCTTGCAATGTTGAGAAATTACTGTTTGTGCATTTACAATATTCATTGATTTTTGCCATTGAAAAACGTCCAGAAATGTTTGAAGCTACTGACTGAATGAAAGGAGCTGGCATCTCACTCTCTTTGAATCTTCTTTATCATGCTAAGAGGAGCAGGAAAAAGCAAAAAATTTCAGAATTGCACCTTGCAATGCGGAGAAATTACTGTTTGTGCATTTACAATATTCATTGATTTTTGCCATTGAAAAACATCATGTTATTCATATACCAGAAATGTTTGAAGCTACTGACTGAATGAAAAGAGCTGGCATCTCACTCTCTTTGAATCTTCTTTATCATGCTAAGAGGAGCAGGAAAAAGCAAAACATTTCAGAATTGCACCTTGCAATGTGGAGAAATCACTGTTTGTGCATTTACAATATTCATTGATTTTTGCCATTGAAAAACATCCAGAAATGTTTGAAGCTACTGACTGAATGAAAGGAGCTGGCATCTCACTCTCTTTGAATCTTCTTTATCATGCTAAGAGGAGCAGGAAAAAGCAAAAAATTTCAGAATTGCACCTTGGAATGCGGAGAAATTACTGTTTGTGCATTTACAATATTCATTGATTTTTGCCATTGAAAAACATCATGTTATTCATATACCAGAAATGTTTGAAGCTACTGACTGAATGAAAAGAGCTGGCATCTCACTCTCTTTGAATCTTCTTTATCATGCTAAGAGGAGCAGGAAAAAGCAAAAAATTTCAGAATTGCACCTTGCAATGTTGAGAAATTACTGTTTGTGCATTTACAATATTCATTGATTTTTGCCATTGAAAAACGTCCAGAAATGTTTGAAGCTACTGACTGAATGAAAGGAGCTGGCATCTCACTCTCTTTGAATCTTCTTTATCATGCTAAGAGGAGCAGGAAAAAGCAAAAAATTTCAGAATTGCACCTTGCAATGCGGAGAAATTACTGTTTGTGCATTTACAATATTCATTGATTTTTGCCATTGAAAAACATCATGTTATTCATATACCAGAAATGTTTGAAGCTACTGACTGAATGAAAAGAGCTGGCATCTCACTCTCTTTGAATCTTCTTTATCATGCTAAGAGGAGCAGGAAAAAGCAAAACATTTCAGAATTGCACCTTGCAATGTGGAGAAATCACTGTTTGTGCATTTACAATATTCATTGATTTTTGCCATTGAAAAACATCCAGAAATGTTTGAAGCTACTGACTGAATGAAAGGAGCTGGCATCTCACTCTCTTTGAATCTTCTTTATCATGCTAAGAGGAGCAGGAAAAAGCAAAAAATTTCAGAATTGCACCTTGGAATGCGGAGAAATTACTGTTTGTGCATTTACAATATTCATTGATTTTTGCCATTGAAAAACATCATGTTATTCATATACCAGAAATGTTTGAAGCTACTGACTGAATGAAAAGAGCTGGCATCTCACTCTCTTTGAATCTTCTTTATCATGCTAAGAGGAGCAGGAAAAAGCAAAAAATTTCAGAATTGCACCTTGCAATGTGGAGAAATTACTGTTTGTGCATTTACAATATTCATTGATTTTTGCCATTGAAAAACGTCCAGAAATGTTTGAAGCTACTGACTGAATGAAAGGAGCTGGCATCTCACTCTCTTTGAATCTTCTTTATCATGCTAAGAGGAGCAGGAAAAAGCAAACAATTTCAGAATTGCACCTTGCAATGCGGAGAAATTACTGTTTGTGCATTTACAATATTCATTGATTTTTGCCATTGAAAAACATCATGTTATTCATATACCAGAAATGTTTGAAGCTACTGACTGAATGAAAAGAGCTGGCATCTCACTCTCTTTGAATCTTCTTTATCATGCTAAGAGGAGCAGGAAAAAGCAAAAAATTTCAGAATTGCACCTTGCAATGCGGAGAAATTACTGTTTGTGCATTTACAATATTCATTGATTTTTGCCATTGAAAAACATCATGTTATTCATATACCAGAAATGTTTGAAGCTACTGACTGAATGAAAAGAGCTGGCATCTCACTCTCTTTGAATCTTCTTTATCATGCTAAGAGGAGCAGGAAAAAGCAAAAAATTTCAGAATTGCACCTTGCAATGTGGAGACATTACTGTTTGTGCATTTACAATATTCATTGATTTTTGCCATTGAAAAACGTCCAGAAATGTTTGAAGCTACTGACTGAATGAAAGGAGCTGTCATCTCACTCTCTTTGAATCTTCTTTATCATGATAAGAGGAGCAGGAAAAAGCAAAAAAATTCAGAATTGCACCTTGCAATGCGGAGAAATTACTGTTTGTGCATTTACAATATTCATTGATTTTTGCCATTGAAAAGCATCATGTTATTCATATACCAGAAATGTTTGAAGCTACTGACTGAATGAAAAGAGCTGGCATCTCACTCTCTTTGAATCTTCTTTATCATGCTAAGAGGAGCAGGAAAAAGCAAAAATTTCAGAATTGCATTTGCAATGTGGAGAAATTACTGTTTGTGCATTTACAATATTCATTGATTTTTGCCATTGAAAAACGTCCAGAAATGTTTGAAGCTACTGACTGAATGAAAGGAGCTGGCATCTCACTCTCTTTGAATCTTCTTTATCATGCTAAGAGGAGCAGGAAAAAGCAAAAAATTTCAGAATTGCACCTTGCAATGCGGAGAAATTACTGTTTGTGCATTTACAATATTCATTGATTTTTGCCATTGAAAAACATCATGTTATTCATATACCAGAAATGTTTGAAGCTACTGACTGAATGAAAAGAGCTGGCATCTCATTCTCTTTGAATCTTCTTTATCATGCTAAGAGGAGCAGGAAAAAGCAAAAAATTTCAGAATTGCACCTTGCAATGTGGAGAAATTACTGTTTGTGCATTTACAATATTCATTGATTTTTGCCATTGAAAAACGTTCAGAAATGTTTGAAGCTACTGACTGAATGAAAGGAGCTGGCATCTCACTCTCTTTGAATCTTCTTTATCATGCTAAGAGGAGCAGGAGAAAGCAAAAAATTTCAGAATTGCACCTTGCAATGCGGAGAAATTACTGTTTGTGCACTTACAATATTCATTGATTTTTGCCATTGAAAAACATCATGTTATTCATATACCAGAAATGTTTGAAGCTACTGACTGAATGAAAAGAGCTGGCATCTCACTCTCATTGAATCTTCTTTATCATGCTAAGAGGAGCAGGAAAAAGCAAAAAATTTCAGAATTGCACCTTGCAATGTGGAGAAATTACTGTTTGTGCATTTACAATATTCATTGATTTTTGCCATTGAAAAACGTCCAGAAATGTTTGAAGCTACTGACTGAATGAAAGGAGCTGGCATCTCACTCTCTTTGAATCTTCTTTATCATGCTAAGAGGAGCAGGAAAAAGCAAAAAAATTCAGAATTGCACCTTGCAATGCGGAGAAATTACTGTTTGTGCATTTACAATATTCATTGATTTTTGCCATTGAAAAACATCATGTTATTCATATACCAGAAATGTTTGAAGCTACTGACTGAATGAAAAGAGCTGGCATCTCACTCTCTTTGAATCTTCTTTATCATGCTAAGAGGAGCAGGAAAAAGCAAAAAATTTCAGAATTGCACCTTGCAATGTGGAGAAATTACTGTTTGTGCATTTACAATATTCATTGATTTTTGCCATTGAAAAACGTTCAGAAATGTTTGAAGCTACTGACTGAATGAAAGGAGCTGGCATCTCACTCTCTTTGAATCTTCTTTATCATGCTAAGAGGAGCAGGAGAAAGCAAAAAATTTCAGAATTGCACCTTGCAATGCGGAGAAATTACTGTTTGTGCACTTACAATATTCATTGATTTTTGCCATTGAAAAACATCATGTTATTCATATACCAGAAATGTTTGAAGCTACTGACTGAATGAAAAGAGCTGGCATCTCACTCTCTTTGAATCTTCTTTATCATGCTAAGAGGAGCAGGAAAAAGCAAAAAATTTCAGAATTGCACCTTGCAATGTGGAGAAATTACTGTTTGTGCATTTACAATATTCATTGATTTTTGCCATTGAAAAACGTCCAGAAATGTTTTAAGCTACTGACTGAATGAAAGGAGCTGGCATCTCACTCTCTTTGAATCTTCTTTATCATGCTAAGAGGAGCAGGAAAAAGCAAAAAAATTCAGAATTGCACCTTGCAATGCGGAGAAATTACTGTTTGTGCATTTACAATATTCATTGATTTTTGCCATTGAAAAACATCATGTTATTCATATACCAGAAATGTTTGAAGCTACTGACTGAATGAAAAGAGCTGGCATCTCACTCTCTTTGAATCTTCTTTATCATGCTAAGAGGAGCAGGAAAAAGCAAAAAAATTCAGAATTGCACCTTGCAATGTGGAGAAATTACTGTTTGTGCATTTACAATATTCATTGATTTTTGCCATTGAAAAACGTCCAGAAATGTTTGAAGCTACTGACTGAATGAAAGGAGCTGGCATCTCACTCTCTTTGAATCTTCTTTATCATGCTTAGAGGAGCAGGAAAAAGCAAAAAAATTTCACAATTGCACCTTGCAATGCGGAGAAATTACTGTTTGTGCATTTACAATATTCATTGATTTTTGCCATTGAAAAACATCATGTTATTCATATACCAGAAATGTTTGAAGCTACTGACTGAATGAAAAGAGCTGGCATCTCACTCTCTTTGAATCTTCTTTATCATGCTAAGAGGAGCAGGAAAAAGCAAAAAATTTCAGAATTGCACCTTGCAATGTGGAGAAATTACTGTTTGTGCATTTACAATATTCATTGATTTTTGCCATTGAAAAACGTCCAGAAATGTTTTAAGCTACTGACTGAATGAAAGGAGCTGGCATCTCACTCTCTTTGAATCTTCTTTATCATGCTAAGAGGAGCAGGAAAAAGCAAAAAAATTCAGAATTGCACCTTGCAATGCGGAGAAATTACTGTTTGTGCATTTACAATATTCATTGATTTTTGCCATTGAAAAACATCATGTTATTCATATACCAGAAATGTTTGAAGCTACTGACTGAATGAAAAGAGCTGGCATCTCACTCTCTTTGAATCTTCTTTATCATGCTAAGAGGAGCAGGAAAAAGCAAAAAAATTCAGAATTGCACCTTGCAATGTGGAGAAATTACTGTTTGTGCATTTACAATATTCATTGATTTTTGCCATTGAAAAACGTCCAGAAATGTTTGAAGCTACTGACTGAATGAAAGGAGCTGGCATCTCACTCTCTTTGAATCTTCTTTATCATGCTTAGAGGAGCAGGAAAAAGCAAAAAAATTTCACAATTGCACCTTGCAATGCGGAGAAATTACTGTTTGTGCATTTACAATATTCATTGATTTTTGCCATTGAAAAACATCATGTTATTCATATACCAGAAATGTTTGAAGCTACTGACTGAATGAAAAGAGCTGGCATCTCACTCTCTTTGAATCTTCTTTATCATGCTAAGAGGAGCAGGAAAAAGCAAAAAATTTCAGAATTGCACCTTGCAATGTTGAGAAATTACTGTTTGTGCATTTACAATATTCATTGATTTTTGCCATTGAAAAACGTCCAGAAATGTTTGAAGCTACTGACTGAATGAAAGGAGCTGGCATCTCACTCTCTTTGAATCTTCTTTATCATGCTAAGAGGAGCAGGAAAAAGCAAAAAATTTCAGAATTGCACCTTGCAATGCGGAGAAATTACTGTTTGTGCATTTACAATATTCATTGATTTTTGCCATTGAAAAACATCATGTTATTCATATACCAGAAATGTTTGAAGCTACTGACTGAATGAAAAGAGCTGGCATCTCACTCTCTTTGAATCTTCTTTATCATGCTAAGAGGAGCAGGAAAAAGCAAAAAATTTCAGAATTGCACCTTGCAATGTGGAGAAATTACTGTTTGTGCATTTACAATATTCATTGATTTTTGCCATTGAAAAACGTCCAGAAATGTTTGAAGCTACTGACTGAATGAAAGGAGCTGGCATCTCACTCTCTTTGAATCTTCTTTATCATGCTAAGAGGAGCAGGAAAAAGCAAAAAATTTCAGAATTGCACCTTGCAATGCGGAGAAATTACTGTTTGTGCATTTACAATATTCATTGATTTTTGCCATTGAAAAACATCATGTTATTCATATACCAGAAATGTTTGAAGATACTGACTGAATGAAAAGAGCTGGCATCTCACTCTCTTTGAATCTTCTTTATCATGCTAAGCGGAGCAGGAAAAAGCAAAAAAATTCAGAATTGCACGTTGCAATGTGGAGAAATTACTGTTTGTGCATTTACAATATTCATTGATTTTTGCCATTGAAAAACGTCCAGAAATGTTTGAAGCTACTGACTGAATGAAAGGAGCTGGCATCTCACTCTCTTTGAATCTTCTTTATCATGCTTAGAGGAGCAGGAAAAAGCAAAAAAATTTCAGAATTGCACGTTGCAATGCGGAGAAATTACTGTTTGTGCATTTACAATATTCATTGATTTTTGCCATTGAAAAACATCATGTTATTCATATACCAGAAATGTTTGAAGCTACTGACTGAATGAAAAGAGCTGGCATCTCACTCTCTTTGAATCTTCATTATCATGCTAAGAGGAGCAGGAAAAAGCAAAAAATTTCAGAATTGCACCTTGCAATGTTGAGAAATTACTGTTTGTGCATTTACAATATTCATTGATTTTTGCCATTGAAAAACGTCCAGAAATGTTTGAAGCTACTGACTGAATGAAAGGAGCTGGCATCTCACTCTCTTTGAATCTTCTTTATCATGCTAAGAGGAGCAGGAAAAAGCAAAAAATTTCAGAATTGCACCTTGCAATGTGGAGAAATTACTGTTTGTGCATTTACAATATTCATTGATTTTTGCCATTGAAAAACGTTCAGAAATGTTTGAAGCTACTGACTGAATGAAAGGAGCTGGCATCTCACTCTCTTTGAATCTTCTTTATCATGCTAAGAGGAGCAGGAGAAAGCAAAAAATTTCAGAATTGCACCTTGCAATGCGGAGAAATTACTGTTTGTGCACTTACAATATTCATTGATTTTTGCCATTGAAAAACATCATGTTATTCATATACCAGAAATGTTTGAAGCTACTGACTGAATGAAAAGAGCTGGCATCTCACTCTCTTTGAATCTTCTTTATCATGCTAAGAGGAGCAGGAAAAAGCAAAAAATTTCAGAATTGCACCTTGCAATGTGGAGAAATTACTGTTTGTGCATTTACAATATTCATTGATTTTTGCCATTGAAAAACGTCCAGAAATGTTTGAAGCTACTGACTGAATGAAAGGAGCTGGCATCTCACTCTCTTTGAATCTTCTTTATCATGCTAAGAGGAGCAGGAAAAAGCAAAAAAATTCAGAATTGCACCTTGCAATGCGGAGAAATTACTGTTTGTGCATTTACAATATTCATTGATTTTTGCCATTGAAAAACATCATGTTATTCATATACCAGAAATGTTTGAAGCTACTGACTGAATGAAAAGAGCTGGCATCTCACTCTCTTTGAATCTTCTTTATCATGCTAAGAGGAGCAGGAAAAAGCAAAAAATTTCAGAATTGCACCTTGCAATGCGGAGAAATTACTGTTTGTGCATTTACAATATTCATTGATTTTTGCCATTGAAAAACATCATGTTATTCATATACCAGAAATGTTTGAAGCTACTGACTGAATGAAAAGAGCTGGCATCTCACTCTCTTTGAATCTTCTTTATCATGCTAAGAGGAGCAGGAAAAAGCAAAAAATTTCAGAATTGCACCTTGCAATGTGGAGAAATTACTGTTTGTGCATTTACAATATTCATTGATTTTTGCCATTGAAAAACGTTCAGAAATGTTTGAAGCTACTGACTGAATGAAAGGAGCTGGCATCTCACTCTCTTTGAATCTTCTTTATCATGCTAAGAGGAGCAGGAGAAAGCAAAAAATTTCAGAATTGCACCTTGCAATGCGGAGAAATTACTGTTTGTGCACTTACAATATTCATTGATTTTTGCCATTGAAAAACATCATGTTATTCATATACCAGAAATGTTTGAAGCTACTGACTGAATGAAAAGAGCTGGCATCTCACTCTCTTTGAATCTTCTTTATCATGCTAAGAGGAGCAGGAAAAAGCAAAAAATTTCAGAATTGCACCTTGCAATGTGGAGAAATTACTGTTTGTGCATTTACAATATTCATTGATTTTTGCCATTGAAAAACGTCCAGAAATGTTTGAAGCTACTGACTGAATGAAAGGAGCTGGCATCTCACTGTCTTTGAATCTTCTTTATCATGCTAAGAGGAGCAGGAAAAAGCAAAAAAATTCAGAATTGCACCTTGCAATGCGGAGAAATTACTGTTTGTGCATTTACAATATTCATTGATTTTTGCCATTGAAAAATATCATGTTATTCATATACCAGAAATGTTTGAAGCTACTGACTGAATGAAAAGAGCTGGCATCTCACTCTCTTTGAATCTTCTTTATCATGCTAAGAGGAGCAGGAAAAAGCAAAAAAATTCAGAATTGCACCTTGCAATGTGGAGAAATTACTGTTTGTGCATTTACAATATTCATTGATTTTTGCCATTGAAAAACGTCCAGAAATGTTTGAAGCTACTGACTGAATGAAAGGAGCTGGCATCTCACTCTCTTTGAATCTTCTTTATCATGCTTAGAGGAGCAGGAAAAAGCAAAAAAATTTCAGAATTGCACCTTGCAATGCGGAGAAATTACTGTTTGTGCATTTACAATATTCATTGATTTTTGCCATTGAAAAACATCATGTTATTCATATACCAGAAATGTTTGAAGCTACTGACTGAATGAAAAGAGCTGGCATCTCACTCTCTTTGAATCTTCTTTATCATGCTAAGAGGAGCAGGAAAAAGCAAAAAATTTCAGAATTGCACCTTGCAATGTTGAGAAATTACTGTTTGTGCATTTACAATATTCATTGATTTTTGCCATTGAAAAACGTCCAGAAATGTTTGAAGCTACTGACTGAATGAAAGGAGCTGGCATCTCACTCTCTTTGAATCTTCTTTATCATGCTAAGAGGAGCAGGAAAAAGCAAAAAATTTCAGAATTGCACCTTGCAATGCGGAGAAATTACTGTTTGTGCATTTACAATATTCATTGATTTTTGCCATTGAAAAACATCATGTTATTCATATACCAGAAATGTTTGAAGCTACTGACTGAATGAAAAGAGCTGGCATCTCACTCTCTTTGAATCTTCTTTATCATGCTAAGAGGAGCAGGAAAAAGCAAAAAATTTCAGAATTGCACCTTGCAATGTGGAGAAATTACTGTTTGTGCATTTACAATATTCATTGATTTTTGCCATTGAAAAACGTCCAGAAATGTTTGAAGCTACTGACTGAATGAAAGGAGCTGGCATCTCACTCTCTTTGAATCTTCTTTATCATGCTAAGAGGAGCAGGAAAAAGCAAAAAATTTCAGAATTGCACCTTGCAATGCGGAGAAATTACTGTTTGTGCATTTACAATATTCATTGATTTTTGCCATTGAAAAACATCATGTTATTCATATACCAGAAATGTTTGAACATACTGACTGAATGAAAAGAGCTGGCATCTCACTCTCTTTGAATCTTCTTTATCATGCTAAGCGGAGCAGGAAAAAGCAAAAAAATTCAGAATTGCACGTTGCAATGTGGAGAAATTACTGTTTGTGCATTTACAATATTCATTGATTTTTGCCATTGAAAAACGTCCAGAAATGTTTGAAGCTACTGACTGAATGAAAGGAGCTGGCATCTCACTCTCTTTGAATCTTCTTTATCATGCTTAGAGGAGCAGGAAAAAGCAAAAAAATTTCAGAATTGCACGTTGCAATGCGGAGAAATTACTGTTTGTGCATTTACAATATTCATTGATTTTTGCCATTGAAAAACATCATGTTATTCATATACCAGAAATGTTTGAAGCTACTGACTGAATGAAAAGAGCTGGCATCTCACTCTCTTTGAATCTTCATTATCATGCTAAGAGGAGCAGGAAAAAGCAAAAAATTTCAGAATTGCACCTTGCAATGTTGAGAAATTACT
Source organism: Phyllobates terribilis (assembly GCF_046119375.1). NCBI lineage: Eukaryota > Metazoa > Chordata > Amphibia > Anura > Dendrobatidae > Phyllobates > Phyllobates terribilis. The sequence goes on along the minus strand of NW_027363184.1, from coordinate 1,381,253 downwards.
GTTTGTGCATTTACAATATTCATTGATTTTTGCCATTGAAAAACGTCCAGAAATGTTTGAAGCTACTGACTGAATGAAAGGAGCTGGCATCTCACTCTCTTTGAATCTTCTTTATCATGCTAAGAGGAGCAGGAAAAAGCAAAAAATTTCAGAATTGCACCTTGCAATGCGGAGAAATTACTGTTTGTGCATTTACAATATTCATTGATTTTTGCCATTGAAAAACATCATGTTATTCATATACCAGAAATGTTTGAAGCTACTGACTGAATGAAAAGAGCTGGCATCTCACTCTCTTTGAATCTTCCTTATCATGCTAAGAGGAGCAGGAAAAAGCAAAAAATTTCAGAATTGCACCTTGCAATGTGGAGAAATTACTGTTTGTGCATTTACAATATTCATTGATTTTTGCCATTGAAAAACGTCCAGAAATGTTTGAAGCTACTGACTGAATGAAAGGAGCTGGCATCTCACTCTCTTTGAATCTTCCCTTATCATGCTAAGAGGAGCAGGAAAAAGCAAAAAATTTCAGAATTGCACCTTGCAATGCGGAGAAATTACTATTTGTGCATTTACAATATTCATTGATTTTTGCCATTGAAAAACATCATGTTATTCATATACCAGAAATGTTTGAAGCTACTGACTGAATGAAAAGAGCTGGCATCTCACTCTCTTTGAATCTTCTTTATCATGCTAAGAGGAGCAGGAAAAAGCAAAAAATTTCAGAATTGCACCTTGCAATGTGGAGAAATTACTGTTTGTGCATTTACAATATTCATTGATTTTTGCCATTGAAAAATGTCCAGAAATGTTTGAAGCTACTGACTGAATGAAAGGAGCTGGCATCTCACTCTCTTTGAATCTTCCTTATCATGCTAAGAGGAGCAGGAAAAAGCAAAAAAATTCAGAATTGCACCTTGCAATGCGGAGAAATTACTGTTTGTGCATTTACAATATTCATTGATTTTTGCCATTGAAAAGCATCATGTTATTCATATACCAGAAATGTTTGAAGCTACTGACTGAATGAAAAGAGCTGGCATCTCACTCTCTTTGGATCTTCTTTATCATGCTAAGAGGAGCAGGAAAAAATCAAAAAATTTCAGAATTTCACCTTGCAATGTGGAGAAATTACTGTTTGTGCATTTACAATATTCATTGATTTTTGCCATTGAAAAACGTCCAGAAATGTTTGAAGCTACTGACTGAATGAAAGGAGCTGGCATCTCACTCTCTTTGAATCTTCTTTATCATGCTAAGAGGAGCAGGAAAAAGCAAAAAATTTCAGAATTGCACCTTGCAATGCGGAGAAATTACTATTTGTGCATTTACAATATTCATTGATTTTTGCCATTGAAAAGCATCATGTTATTCATATACCAGAAATGTTTGAAGCTACTGACTTAATGAAAAGAGCTGGCATCTCACTCTCTTTGAATCTTCTTTATCATGCTAAGAGGAGCAGGAAAAAGCAAAACATTTCAGAATTGCACCTTGCAATGTGGAGAAATCACTGTTTGTGCATTTACAATATTCATTGATTTTTGCCATTGAAAAACATCCAGAAATGTTTGAAGCTACTGACTGAATGAAAGGAGCTGGCATCTCACTCTCTTTGAATCTTCTTTATCATGCTAAGAGGAGCAGGAAAAAGCAAAAAATTTCAGAATTGCACCTTGCAATGCGGAGAAATTACTGTTTGTGCATTTACAATATTCATTGATTTTTGCCATTGAAAAACATCATGTTATTCATATACCAGAAATGTTTGAAGCTACTGACTGAATGAAAAGAGCTGGCATCTCACTCTCTTTGAATTTTCTTTATCATGCTAAGAGGAGCAGGAAAAAGCAAAAAATTTCAGAATTGCACCTTGCAATGTGGAGAAATTACTGTTTGTGCATTTACAATATTCATTGATTTTTGCCATTGAAAAACGTCCAGAAATGTTTGAAGCTACTGACTGAATGAAAGGAGCTGGCATCTCACTCTCTTTGAATCTTCTTTATCATGCTAAGAGGAGCAGGAAAAAGCAAACAATTTCAGAATTGCACCTTGCAATGCGGAGAAATTACTGTTTGTGCATTTACAATATTCATTGATTTTTGCCATTGAAAAACATCATGTTATTCATATACCAGAAATGTTTGAAGCTACTGACTGAATGAAAAGAGCTGGCATCTCACTCTCTTTGAATCTTCTTTATCATGCTAAGAGGAGCAGGAAAAAGCAAAAAATTTCAGAATTGCACCTTGCAATGCGGAGAAATTACTGTTTGTGCATTTACAATATTCATTGATTTTTGCCATTGAAAAACATCATGTTATTCATATACCAGAAATGTTTGAAGCTACTGACTGAATGAAAAGAGCTGGCATCTCACTCTCTTTGAATCTTCTTTATCATGCTAAGAGGAGCAGGAAAAAGCAAAAAATTTCAGAATTGCACCTTGCAATGCGGAGAAATTACTGTTTGTGCATTTACAATATTCATTGATTTTTGCCATTGAAAAACATCATGTTATTCATATACCAGAAATGTTTGAAGCTACTGACTGAATGAAAAGAGCTGGCATCTCACTCTCTTTGAATCTTCTTTATCATGCTAAGAGGAGCAGGAAAAAGCAAAAAATTTCAGAATTGCACCTTGCAATGTGGAGACATTACTGTTTGTGCATTTACAATATTCATTGATTTTTGCCATTGAAAAACGTCCAGAAATGTTTGAAGCTACTGACTGAATGAAAGGAGCTGTCATCTCACTCTCTTTGAATCTTCTTTATCATGCTAAGAGGAGCAGGAAAAAGCAAAAAAATTCAGAATTGCACCTTGCAATGCGGAGAAATTACTGTTTGTGCATTTACAATATTCATTGATTTTTGCCATTGAAAAGCATCATGTTATTCATATACCAGAAATGTTTGAAGCTACTGACTGAATGAAAAGAGCTGGCATCTCACTCTCTTTTTATCTTCTTTATCATGCTAAGAGGAGCAGGAAAAAGCAAAAAATTTCAGAATTGCACCTTGCAATGTGGAGAAATTACTGTTTGTGCATTTACAATATTCATTGATTTTTGCCATTGAAAAACGTCCAGAAATGTTTGAAGCTACTGACTGAATGAAAGGAGCTGGCATCTCACTCTCTTTGAATCTTCTTTATCATGCTAAGAGGAGCAGGAAAAAGCAAAAAATTTCAGAATTGCACCTTGCAATGCGGAGAAATTACTGTTTGTGCATTTACAATATTCATTGATTTTTGCCATTGAAAAACATCATGTTATTCATATACCAGAAATGTTTGAAGCTACTGACTGAATGAAAAGAGCTGGCATCTCACTCTCTTTGAATCTTCTTTATCATGCTAAGAGGAGCAGGAAAAAGCAAAAAATTTCAGAATTGCACCTTGCAATGTGGAGAAATTACTGTTTGTGCATTTACAATATTCATTGATTTTTGCCATTGAAAAACGTCCAGAAATGTTTGAAGCTACTGACTGAATGAAAGGAGCTGGCATCTCACTCTCTTTGAATCTTCTTTATCATGCTAAGAGGAGCAGGAGAAAGCAAAAAATTTCAGAATTGCACCTTGCAATGCGGAGAAATTACTGTTTGTGCATTTACAATATTCATTGATTTTTGCCATTGAAAAACATCATGTTATTCATATACCAGAAATGTTTGAAGCTACTGACTGAATGAAAAGAGCTGGCATCTCACTCTCTTTGAATCTTCTTTATCATGCTAAGAGGAGCAGGAAAAAGCAAAAAATTTCAGAATTGCACCTTGCAATGTGGAGAAATTACTGTTTGTGCATTTACAATATTCATTGATTTTTGCCATTGAAAAACGTCCAGAAATGTTTGAAGCTACTGACTGAATGAAAGGAGCTGGCATCTCACTCTCTTTGAATCTTCTTTATCATGCTAAGAGGAGCAGGAAAAAGCAAAAAATTTCAGAATTGCACCTTGCAATGCGGAGAAATTACTGTTTGTGCATTTACAATATTCATTGATTTTTGCCATTGAAAAACATCATGTTATTCATATACCAGAAATGTTTGAAGCTACTGACTGAATGAAAAGAGCTGGCATCTCACTCTCTTTGAATCTTCTTTATCATGCTAAGAGGAGCAGGAAAAAGCAAAAAAATTCAGAATTGCACCTTGCAATGTGGAGAAATTACTGTTTGTGCATTTACAATATTCATTGATTTTTGCCATTGAAAAACGTCCAGAAATGTTTGAAGCTACTGACTGAATGAAAGGAGCTGGCATCTCACTCTCTTTGAATCTTCTTTATCATGCTTAGAGGAGCAGGAAAAAGCAAAAAAATTTCAGAATTGCACCTTGCAATGCGGAGAAATTACTGTTTGTGCATTTACAATATTCATTGATTTTTGCCATTGAAAAACATCATGTTATTCATATACCAGAAATGTTTGAAGCTACTGACTGAATGAAAAGAGTTGGCATCTCACTCTCTTTGAATCTTCTTTATCATGCTAAGAGGAGCAGGAAAAAGCAAACAATTTCAGAATTGCACCTTGCAATGCGGAGAAATTACTGTTTGTGCATTTACAATATTCATTGATTTTTGCCATTGAAAAACATCATGTTATTCATATACCAGAAATGTTTGAAGCTACTGACTGAATGAAAAGAGCTGGCATCTCACTCTCTTTGAATCTTCTTTATCATGCTAAGAGGAGCAGGAAAAAGCAAAAAATTTCAGAATTGCACCTTGCAATGCGGAGAAATTACTGTTTGTGCATTTACAATATTCATTGATTTTTGCCATTGAAAAACATCATGTTATTCATATACCAGAAATGTTTGAAGCTACTGACTGAATGAAAAGAGCTGGCATCTCACTCTCTTTGAATCTTCTTTATCATGCTAAGAGGAGCAGGAAAAAGCAAAAAATTTCAGAATTGCACCTTGCAATGCGGAGAAATTACTGTTTGTGCATTTACAATATTCATTGATTTTTGCCATTGAAAAACATCATGTTATTCATATACCAGAAATGTTTGAAGCTACTGACTGAATGAAAAGAGCTGGCATCTCACTCTCTTTGAATCTTCTTTATCATGCTAAGAGGAGCAGGAAAAAGCAAAAAATTTCAGAATTGCACCTTGCAATGTGGAGACATTACTGTTTGTGCATTTACAATATTCATTGATTTTTGCCATTGAAAAACGTCCAGAAATGTTTGAAGCTACTGACTGAATGAAAGGAGCTGTCATCTCACTCTCTTTGAATCTTCTTTATCATGCTAAGAGGAGCAGGAAAAAGCAAAAAAATTCAGAATTGCACCTTGCAATGCGGAGAAATTACTGTTTGTGCATTTACAATATTCATTGATTTTTGCCATTGAAAAGCATCATGTTATTCATATACCAGAAATGTTTGAAGCTACTGACTGAATGAAAAGAGCTGGCATCTCACTCTCTTTTTATCTTCTTTATCATGCTAAGAGGAGCAGGAAAAAGCAAAAAATTTCAGAATTGCACCTTGCAATGTGGAGAAATTACTGTTTGTGCATTTACAATATTCATTGATTTTTGCCATTGAAAAACGTCCAGAAATGTTTGAAGCTACTGACTGAATGAAAGGAGCTGGCATCTCACTCTCTTTGAATCTTCTTTATCATGCTAAGAGGAGCAGGAAAAAGCAAAAAATTTCAGAATTGCACCTTGCAATGCGGAGAAATTACTGTTTGTGCATTTACAATATTCATTGATTTTTGCCATTGAAAAACATCATGTTATTCATATACCAGAAATGTTTGAAGCTACTGACTGAATGAAAAGAGCTGGCATCTCACTCTCTTTGAATCTTCTTTATCATGCTAAGAGGAGCAGGAAAAAGCAAAAAATTTCAGAATTGCACCTTGCAATGTGGAGAAATTACTGTTTGTGCATTTACAATATTCATTGATTTTTGCCATTGAAAAACGTCCAGAAATGTTTGAAGCTACTGACTGAATGAAAGGAGCTGGCATCTCACTCTCTTTGAATCTTCTTTATCATGCTAAGAGGAGCAGGAGAAAGCAAAAAATTTCAGAATTGCACCTTGCAATGCGGAGAAATTACTGTTTGTGCATTTACAATATTCATTGATTTTTGCCATTGAAAAACATCATGTTATTCATATACCAGAAATGTTTGAAGCTACTGACTGAATGAAAAGAGCTGGCATCTCACTCTCTTTGAATCTTCTTTATCATGCTAAGAGGAGCAGGAAAAAGCAAAAAATTTCAGAATTGCACCTTGCAATGTGGAGAAATTACTGTTTGTGCATTTACAATATTCATTGATTTTTGCCATTGAAAAACGTCCAGAAATGTTTGAAGCTACTGACTGAATGAAAGGAGCTGGCATCTCACTCTCTTTGAATCTTCTTTATCATGCTAAGAGGAGCAGGAAAAAGCAAAAAATTTCAGAATTGCACCTTGCAATGCGGAGAAATTACTGTTTGTGCATTTACAATATTCATTGATTTTTGCCATTGAAAAACATCATGTTATTCATATACCAGAAATGTTTGAAGCTACTGACTGAATGAAAAGAGCTGGCATCTCACTCTCTTTGAATCTTCTTTATCATGCTAAGAGGAGCAGGAAAAAGCAAAAAAATTCAGAATTGCACCTTGCAATGTGGAGAAATTACTGTTTGTGCATTTACAATATTCATTGATTTTTGCCATTGAAAAACGTCCAGAAATGTTTGAAGCTACTGACTGAATGAAAGGAGCTGGCATCTCACTCTCTTTGAATCTTCTTTATCATGCTTAGAGGAGCAGGAAAAAGCAAAAAAATTTCAGAATTGCACCTTGCAATGCGGAGAAATTACTGTTTGTGCATTTACAATATTCATTGATTTTTGCCATTGAAAAACATCATGTTATTCATATACCAGAAATGTTTGAAGCTACTGACTGAATGAAAAGAGTTGGCATCTCACTCTCTTTGAATCTTCTTTATCATGCTAAGAGGAGCAGGAAAAAGCAAAACATTTCAGAATTGCACCTTGCAATGTGGAGAAATCACTGTTTGTGCATTTACAATATTCATTGATTTTTGCCATTGAAAAACATCCAGAAATGTTTGAAGCTACTGACTGAATGAAAGGAGCTGGCATCTCACTCTCTTTGAATCTTCTTTATCATGCTAAGAGGAGCAGGAAAAAGCAAAAAATTTCAGAATTGCACCTTGCAATGCGGAGAAATTACTGTTTGTGCATTTAAAATATTCATTGATTTTTGCCATTGAAAAACATCATGTTATTCATATACCAGAAATGTTTGAAGCTACTGACTGAATGAAAAGAGCTGGCATCTCACTCTCTTTGAATCTTCTTTATCATGCTAAGAGGAGCAGGAAAAAGCAAAAAATTTCAGAATTGCACCTTGCAATGTGGAGAAATTACTGTTTGTGCATTTACAATATTCATTGATTTTTGCCATTGAAAAACGTCCAGAAATGTTTGAAGCTACTGACTGAATGAAAGGAGCTGGCATCTCACTCTCTTTGAATCTTCTTTATCATGCTAAGAGGAGCAGGAAAAAGCAAACAATTTCAGAATTGCACCTTGCAATGCGGAGAAATTACTGTTTGTGCATTTACAATATTCATTGATTTTTGCCATTGAAAAACGTCCAGAAATGTTTGAAGCTACTGACTGAATGAAAAGAGCTGGCATCTCACTCTCTTTGAATCTTCTTTATCATGCTAAGAGGAGCAGGAGAAAGCAAAAATTTTCAGAATTGCACCTTGCAATGCGGAGAAATTACTGTTTGTGCATTTACAATATTCATTGATTTTTGCCATTGAAAAACATCATGTTATTCATATACCAGAAATGTTTGAAGCTACTGACTGAATGAAAAGAGCTGGCATCTCACTCTCTTTGAATCTTCTTTATCATGCTAAGAGGAGCAGGAAAAAGCAAAAAATTTCAGAATTGCACCTTGCAATGTGGAGAAATTACTGTTTGTGCATTTACAATATTCATTGATTTTTGCCATTGAAAAACGTCCAGAAATGTTTGAAGCTACGGACTAAATGAAAGGAGCTGGCATCTCACTCTCTTTGAATCTTCTTTATCATGCTAAGAGGAGCAGGAAAAAGCAAAAAATTTCAGAATTGCACCTTGTAATGCGGAGAAATTACTGTTTGTGCATTTACAATTTTCATTGATTTTTGCCATTGAAAAACATCATGTTATTCATATACCAGAAATGTTTGAAGCTACTGACTGAAGGAAAAAGCTGGCATCTCACTCTCTTTGAATCTTCTTTATCATGCTAAGAGGAGCAGGAAAAAGCAAAAAAATTCAGAATTGCACCTTGCAATGTGGAGAAATTACTGTTTGTGCATTTACAATATTCATTGATTTTTGCCATTGAAAAACGTCCAGAAATGTTTGAAGCTACTGACTGAATGAAAGGAGCTGGCATCTCACTCTCTTTGAATCTTCTTTATCATGCTTAGAGGAGCAGGAAATAGCAAAAAAATTTCAGAATTGCACCTTGCAATGCGGAGAAATTACTGTTTGTGCATTTACAATATTCATTGATTTTTGCCATTGAAAAACATCATGTTATTCATATACCAGAAATGTTTGAAGCTACTGACTGAATGAAAAGAGCTGGCATCTCACTCTCTTTGAATCTTCTTTATCATGCTAAGAGGAGCAGGAAAAAGCAAAAAATTTCAGAATTGCACCTTGCAATGTTGAGAAATTACTGTTTGTGCATTTACAATATTCATTGATTTTTGCCATTGAAAAACGTCCAGAAATGTTTGAAGCTACTGACTGAATGAAAGGAGCTGGCATCTCACTCTCTTTGAATCTTCTTTATCATGCTAAGAGGAGCAGGAAAAAGCAAAAAATTTCAGAATTGCACCTTGCAATGCGGAGAAATTACTGTTTGTGCATTTACAATATTCATTGATTTTTGCCATTGAAAAACTTCATGTTATTCATATACCAGAAATGTTTGAAGCTACTGACTGAATGAAAAGAGCTGGCATCTCACTCTCTTTGAATCTTCTTTATCATGCTAAGAGGAGCAGGAAAAAGCAAAACATTTCAGAATTGCACCTTGCAATGTGGAGAAATCACTGTTTGTGCATTTACAATATTCATTGATTTTTGCCATTGAAAAACATCCAGAAATGTTTGAAGCTACTGACTGAATGAAAGGAGCTGGCATCTCACTCTCTTTGAATCTTCTTTATCATGCTAAGAGGAGCAGGAAAAAGCAAAAAATTTCAGAATTGCACCTTGCAATGCGGAGAAATTACTGTTTGTGCATTTACAATATTCATTGATTTTTGCCATTGAAAAACATCATGTTATTCATATACCAGAAATGTTTGAAGCTACTGACTGAATGAAAAGAGCTGGCATCTCACTCTCTTTGAATCTCTTTATCATGCTAAGAGGAGCAGGAAAAAGCAAAAAATTTCAGAATTGCACCTTGCAATGTGGAGAAATTACTGTTTGTGCATTTACAATATTCATTGATTTTTGCCATTGAAAAACGTCCAGAAATGTTTGAAGCTACTGACTGAATGAAAGGAGCTGGCATCTCACTCTCTTTGAATCTTCTTTATCATGCTAAGAGGAGCAGGAAAAAGCAAACAATTTCAGAATTTCACCTTGCAATGCGGAGAAATTACTGTTTGTGCATTTACAATATTCATTGATTTTTGCCATTGAAAAACATCATGTTATTCATATACCAGAAATGTTTGAAGCTACTGACTGAATGAAAAGAGCTGGCATCTCACTCTCTTTGAATCTTCTTTATCATGCTAAGAGGAGCAGGAAAAAGCAAAAAATTTCAGAATTGCACCTTGCAATGTGGAGAAATTACTGTTTGTGCATTTACAATATTCATTGATTTTTGCCATTGAAAAACATCATGTTATTCATATACCACAAATGTTTGAAGCTACTGACTGAATGAAAAGAGCTGGCATCTCACTCTCTTTGAATCTTCTTTATCATGCTAAGAGGAGCAGGAAAAAGCAAAAAATTTCAGAATTGCACCTTGCAATGTGGAGACATTACTGTTTGTGCATTTACAATATTCATTGATTTTTGCCATTGAAAAACGTCCAGAAATGTTTGAAGCTACTGACTGAATGAAAGGTGCTGTCATCTCACTCTCTTTGAATCTTCTTTATCATGCTAAGAGGAGCAGGAAAAAGCAAAAAAATTCAGAATTGCACCTTGCAATGCGGAGAAATTACTGTTTGTGCATTTACAATATTCATTGATTTTTGCCATTGAAAAGCATCATGTTATTCATATACCAGAAATGTTTGAAGCTACTGACTGAATGAAAAGAGCTGGCATCTCACTCTCTTTGAATCTTCTTTATCATGCTAAGAGGAGCATGAAAAAGCAAAAAATTTCAGAATTGCACCTTGCAATGTGGAGAAATTACTGTTTGTGCATTTACAATATTCATTGATTTTTGCCATTGAAAAACGTCCAGAAATGTTTGAAGCTACTGACTGAATGAAAGGAGCTGGCATCTCACTCTCTTTGAATCTTCTTTATCATGCTAAGAGGAGCAGGAAAAAGCAAAAAATTTCTGAATTGCACCTTGCAATGCGGAGAAATTACTGTTTGTGCATTTACAATATTCATTGATTTTTGCCATTGTAAAACATCATGTTATTCATATACCAGAAATGTTTGAAGCTACTGAATGAATGAAAAGAGCTGGCATCTCACTCTCTTTGAATCTTCTTTATCATGCTAAGAGGAGCAGGAAAAAGCAAAAAAATTCAGAATTGCACCTTGCAATGTGGAGAAATTACTGTTTGTGCATTTACAATATTCATTGATTTTTGCCATTGAAAAACGTCCAGAAATGTTTGAAGCTACTGACTGAATGAAAGGAGCTGGCATCTCACTCTCTTTGAATCTTCTTTATCATGCTTAGAGGAGCAGGAAAAAGCAAAAAAATTTCAGAATTGCACCTTGCAATGCGGAGAAATTACTGTTTGTGCATTTACAATATTCATTGATTTTTGCCATTGAAAAACATCATGTTATTCATATACCAGAAATGTTTGAAGCTACTGACTGAATGAAAAGAGCTGGCATCTCACTCTCTTTGAATCTTCTTTATCATGCTAAGAGGAGCAGGAAAAAGCAAAAAATTTCAGAATTGCACCTTGCAATGTTGAGAAATTACTGTTTGTGCATTTACAATATTCATTGATTTTTGCCATTGAAAAACGTCCAGAAATGTTTGAAGCTACTGACTGAATGAAAGGAGCTGGCATCTCACTCTCTTTGAATCTTCTTTATCATGCTAAGAGGAGCAGGAAAAAGCAAAAAATTTCAGAATTGCACCTTGCAATGCGGAGAAATTGCTGTTTGTGCATTTACAATATTCATTGATTTTTGCCATTGAAAAACATCATGTTATTCATATACCAGAAATGTTTGAAGCTACTGACTGAATGAAAAGAGCTGGCATCTCACTCTCTTTGAATCTTCCTTATCATGCTAAGAGGAGCAGGAAAAAGCAAAAAATTTCAGAATTGCACCTTGCAATGTGGAGAAATTACTGTTTGTGCATTTACAATATTCATTGATTTTTGCCATTGAAAAACGTCCAGAAATGTTTGAAGCTACTGACTGAATGAAAGGAGCTGGCATCTCACTCTCTTTGAATCTTCTTTATCATGCTAAGAGGAGCAGGAAAAAGCAAAAAATTTCAGAATTGCACCTTGCAATGCGGAGAAATTACTGTTTGTGCATTTACAATATTCATTGATTTTTGCCATTGAAAAACATCATGTTATTCATATACCAGAAATGTTTGAAGCTACTGACTGAATGAAAAGAGCTGGCATCTCACTCTCTTTGAATCTCTTTATCATGCTAAGAGGAGCAGGAAAAAGCAAAAAATTTCAGAATTGCACCTTGCAATGTGGAGAAATTACTGTTTGTGCATTTACAATATTCATTGATTTTTGCCATTGAAAAACGTCCAGAAATGTTTGAAGCTACTGACTGAATGAAAGGAGCTGGCATCTCACTCTCTTTGAATCTTCTTTATCATGCTAAGAGGAGCAGGAAAAAGCAAACAATTTCAGAATTTCACCTTGCAATGCGGAGAAATTACTGTTTGTGCATTTACAATATTCATTGATTTTTGCCATTGAAAAACATCATGTTATTCATATACCAGAAATGTTTGAAGCTACTGACTGAATGAAAAGAGCTGGCATCTCACTCTCTTTGAATCTTCTTTATCATGCTAAGAGGAGCAGGAAAAAGCAAAAAATTTCAGAATTGCACCTTGCAATGTGGAGAAATTACTGTTTGTGCATTTACAATATTCATTGATTTTTGCCATTGAAAAACATCATGTTATTCATATACCAGAAATGTTTGAAGCTACTGACTGAATGAAAAGAGCTGGCATCTCACTCTCTTTGAATCTTCTTTATCATGCTAAGAGGAGCAGGAAAAAGCAAAAAATTTCAGAATTGCACCTTGCAATGTGGAGACATTACTGTTTGTGCATTTACAATATTCATTGATTTTTGCCATTGAAAAACGTCCAGAAATGTTTGAAGCTACTGACTGAATGAAAGGAGCTGTCATCTCACTCTCTTTGAATCTTCTTTATCATGCTAAGAGGAGCAGGAAAAAGCAAAAAAATTCAGAATTGCACCTTGCAATGCGGAGAAATTACTGTTTGTGCATTTACAATATTCATTGATTTTTGCCATTGAAAAGCATCATGTTATTCATATACCAGAAATGTTTGAAGCTACTGACTGAATGAAAAGAGCTGGCATCTCACTCTCTTTGAATCTTCTTTATCATGCTAAGAGGAGCATGAAAAAGCAAAAAATTTCAGAATTGCACCTTGCAATGTGGAGAAATTACTGTTTGTGCATTTACAATATTCATTGATTTTTGCCATTGAAAAACGTCCAGAAATGTTTGAAGCTACTGACTGAATGAAAGGAGCTGGCATCTCACTCTCTTTGAATCTTCTTTATCATGCTAAGAGGAGCAGGAAAAAGCAAAAAATTTCAGAATTGCACCTTGCAATGCGGAGAAATTACTGTTTGTGCATTTACAATATTCATTGATTTTTGCCATTGAAAAACATCATGCTATTCATATACCAGAAATGTTTGAAGCTACTGACTGAATGAAAAGAGCTGGCATCTCACTCTCTTTGAATCTTCTTTATCATGCTAAGAGGAGCAGGAAAAAGCAAAAAATTTCAGAATTGCACCTTGCAATGTGGAGAAATTACTGTTTGTGCATTTACAATATTCATTGATTTTTGCCATTGAAAAACGTCCAGAAATGTTTGAAGCTACTGACTGAATGAAAGGAGCTGGCATCTCACTCTCTTTGAATCTTCTTTATCATGCTAAGAGGAGCAGGAGAAAGCAAAAAAATTCAGAATTGCACCTTGCAATGCGGAGAAATTACTGTTTGTGCATTTACAATATTCATTGATTTTTGCCATTGAAAAACATCATGTTATTCATATACCAGAAATGTTTGAAGCTACTGACTGAATGAAAAGAGCTGGCATCTCACTCTCTTTGAATCTTCTTTATCATGCTAAGAGGAGCAGGAAAAAGCAAAAAATTTCAGAATTGCACCTTGCAATGTGGAGAAATTACTGTTTGTGCATTTACAATATTCATTGATTTTTGCCATTGAAAAACGTCCAGAAATGTTTGAAGCTACTGACTGAATGAAAGGAGCTGGCATCTCACTCTCTTTGAATCTTCTTTATCATGTTAAGAGGAGCAGGAAAAAGCAAAAAATTTCAGAATTGCACCTTGCAATGCGGAGAAATTACTGTTTGTGCATTTACAATATTCATTGATTTTTGCCATTGAAAAACATCATGTTATTCATATACCAGAAATGTTTGAAGCTACTGACTGAATGAAAAGAGCTGGCATCTCACTCTCTTTGAATCTTCTTTATCATGCTAAGAGGAGCAGGAAAAAGCAAAAAATTTCAGAATTGCACCTTGCAATGTTGAGAAATTACTGTTTGTGCATTTACAATATTCATTGATTTTTGCCATTGAAAAACGTCCAGAAATGTTTGAAGCTACTGACTGAATGAAAGGAGCTGGCATCTCACTCTCTTTGAATCTTCTTTATCATGCTAAGAGGAGCAGGAAAAAGCAAAAAATTTCAGAATTGCACCTTGCAATGCGGAGAAATTACTGTTTGTGCATTTACAATATTCATTGATTTTTGCCATTGAAAAACATCATGTTATTCATATACCAGAAATGTTTGAAGCTACTGACTGAATGAAAAGAGCTGGCATCTCACTCTCTTTGAAACTTCTTTATCATGCTAAGAGGAGCAGGAAAAAGCAAAAAATTTCAGAATTGCACCTTGCAATGTGGAGAAATTACTGTTTGTGCATTTACAATATTCATTGATTTTTGCCATTGAAAAACGTCCAGAAATGTTTGAAGCTACTGACTGAATGAAAGGAGCTGGCATCTCACTCTCTTTGAATCTTCTTTATCATGCTTAGAGGAGCAGGAAAAAGCAAAAAAATTTCAGAATTGCACCTTGCAATGCGGAGAAATTACTGTTTGTGCATTTACAATATTCATTGATTTTTGCCATTGAAAAACATCATGTTATTCATATACCAGAAATGTTTGAAGCTACTGACTGAATGAAAAGAGCTGGCATCTCACTCTCTTTGAATCTTCTTTATCATGCTAAGAGGAGCAGGAAAAAGCAAAAAAATTCAGAATTGCACCTTGCAATGTGGAGAAATTACTGTTTGTGCATTTACAATATTCATTGATTTTTGCCATTGAAAAACGTCCAGAAATGTTTGAAGCTACTGACTGAATGAAAGGAGCTGGCATCTCACTCTCTTTGAATCTTCTTTATCATGCTTAGAGGAGCAGGAAAAAGCAAAAAAATTTCAGAATTGCACCTTGCAATGCGGAGAAATTACTGTTTGTGCATTTACAATATTCATTGATTTTTGCCATTGAAAAATATCATGTTATTCATATACCAGAAATGTTTGAAGCTACTGACTGAATGAAAAGAGCTGGCATCTCACTCTCTTTGAATCTTCTTTATCATGCTAAGAGGAGCAGGAAAAAGCAAAAAATTTCAGAATTGCACCTTGCAATGTTGAGAAATTACTGTTTGTGCATTTACAATATTCATTGATTTTTGCCATTGAAAAACGTCCAGAAATGTTTGAAGCTACTGACTGAATGAAAGGAGCTGGCATCTCACTCTCTTTGAATCTTCTTTATCATGCTAAGAGGAGCAGGAAAAAGCAAAAAATTTCAGAATTGCACCTTGCAATGCGGAGAAATTACTGTTTGTGCATTTACAATATTCATTGATTTTTGCCATTGAAAAACATCATGTTATTCATATACCAGAAATGTTTGAAGCTACTGACTGAATGAAAAGAGCTGGCATCTCACTCTCTTTGAAACTTCTTTATCATGCTAAGAGGAGCAGGAAAAAGCAAAAAATTTCAGAATTGCACCTTGCAATGTGGAGAAATTACTGTTTGTGCATTTACAATATTCATTGATTTTTGCCATTGAAAAACGTCCAGAAATGTTTGAAGCTACTGACTGAATGAAAGGAGCTGGCATCTCACTCTCTTTGAATCTTCTTTATCATGCTTAGAGGAGCAGGAAAAAGCAAAAAAATTTCAGAATTGCACCTTGCAATGCGGAGAAATTACTGTTTGTGCATTTACAATATTCATTGATTTTTGCCATTGAAAAACATCATGTTATTCATATACCAGAAATGTTTGAAGCTACTGACTGAATGAAAAGAGCTGGCATCTCACTCTCTTTGAATCTTCTTTATCATGCTAAGAGGAGCAGGAAAAAGCAAAAAAATTCAGAATTGCACCTTGCAATGTGGAGAAATTACTGTTTGTGCATTTACAATATTCATTGATTTTTGCCATTGAAAAACGTCCAGAAATGTTTGAAGCTACTGACTGAATGAAAGGAGCTGGCATCTCACTCTCTTTGAATCTTCTTTATCATGCTTAGAGGAGCAGGAAAAAGCAAAAAAATTTCAGAATTGCACCTTGCAATGCGGAGAAATTACTGTTTGTGCATTTACAATATTCATTGATTTTTGCCATTGAAAAATATCATGTTATTCATATACCAGAAATGTTTGAAGCTACTGACTGAATGAAAAGAGCTGGCATCTCACTCTCTTTGAATCTTCTTTATCATGCTAAGAGGAGCAGGAAAAAGCAAAAAATTTCAGAATTGCACCTTGCAATGTTGAGAAATTACTGTTTGTGCATTTACAATATTCATTGATTTTTGCCATTGAAAAACGTCCAGAAATGTTTGAAGCTACTGACTGAATGAAAGGAGCTGGCATCTCACTCTCTTTGAATCTTCTTTATCATGCTAAGAGGAGCAGGAAAAAGCAAAAAATTTCAGAATTGCACCTTGCAATGCGGAGAACTTACTGTTTGTGCATTTACAATATTCATTGATTTTTGCCATTGAAAAACATCATGTTATTCATATACCAGAAATGTTTGAAGCTACTGACTGAATGAAAAGAGCTGGCATCTCACTCTCTTTGAATCTTCTTTATCATGCTAAGAGGAGCAGGAAAAAGCAAAAAATTTCAGAATTGCACCTTGCAATGTGGAGAAATTACTGTTTGTGCATTTACAATATTCATTGATTTTTGCCATTGAAAAACGTCCAGAAATGTTTGAAGCTACTGACTGAATGAAAGGAGCTGGCATCTCACTCTCTTTGAATCTTCTTTATCATGCTTAGAGGAGCAGGAAAAAGCAAAAAAATTTCAGAATTGCACCTTGCAATGCGGAGAAATTACTGTTTGTGCATTTACAATATTCATTGATTTTTGCCATTGAAAAACATCATGTTATTCATATACCAGAAATGTTTGAAGCTACTGACTGAATGAAAAGAGCTGGCATCTCACTCTCTTTGAATCTTCTTTATCATGCTAAGAGGAGCAGGAAAAACAAAAAAATTCAGAATTGCACCTTGCAATGTGGAGAAATTACTGTTTGTGCATTTACAATATTCATTGATTTTTGCCATTGAAAAACGTCCAGAAATGTTTGAAGCTACTGACTGAATGAAAGGAGCTGGCATCTCACTCTCTTTGAATCTTCTTTATCATGCTTAGAGGAGCAGGAAAAAGCAAAAAAATTTCAGAATTGCACCTTGCAATGCAGAGAAATTACTGTTTGTGCATTTACAATATTCATTGATTTTTGCCATTGAAAAATATCATGTTATTCATATACCAGAAATGTTTGAAGCTACTGACTGAATGAAAAGAGCTGGCATCTCACTCTCTTTGAATCTTCTTTATCATGCTAAGACGAGCAGGAAAAAGCAAAAAATTTCAGAATTGCACCTTGCAATGTTGAGAAATTACTGTTTGTGCATTTACAATATTCATTGATTTTTGCCATTGAAAAACGTCCAGAAATGTTTGAAGCTACTGACTGAATGAAAGGAGCTGGCATCTCACTCTCTTTGAATCTTCTTTATCATGCTAAGAGGAGCAGGAAAAAGCAAAAAATTTCAGAATTGCACCTTGCAATGCGGAGAAATTACTGTTTGTGCATTTACAATATTCATTGATTTTTGCCATTGAAAAACATCATGTTATTCATATACCAGAAATGTTTGAAGCTACTGACTGAATGAAAAGAGCTGGCATCTCACTCTCTTTGAATCTTCTTTATCATGCTAAGAGGAGCAGGAAAAAGCAAAAAATTTCAGAATTGCACCTTGCAATGTTGAGAAATTACTGTTTGTGCATTTACAATATTCATTGATTTTTGCCATTGAAAAACATCATGTTATTCATATACCAGAAATGTTTGAAGCTACTGACTGAATGAAAAGAGCTGGCATCTCACTCTCTTTGAATCTTCTTTATCATGCTAAGAGGAGCAGGAAAAAGCAAAAAAATTCAGAATTGCACCTTGCAATGTGGAGAAATTACTGTTTGTGCATTTACAATATTCATTGATTTTTGCCATTGAAAAACGTCCAGAAATGTTTGAAGCTACTGACTGAATGAAAGGAGCTGGCATCTCACTCTCTTTGAATCTTCTTTATCATGCTTAGAGGAGCAGGAAAAAGCAAAAAAATTTCAGAATTGCACCTTGCAATGCGGAGAAATTACTGTTTGTGCATTTACAATATTCATTGATTTTTGCCATTGAAAAATATCATGTTATTCATATACCAGAAATGTTTGAAGCTACTGACTGAATGAAAAGAGCTGGCATCTCACTCTCTTTGAATCTTCTTTATCATGCTAAGAGGAGCAGGAAAAAGCAAAAAATTTCAGAATTGCACCTTGCAATGTTGAGAAATTACTGTTTGTGCATTTACAATATTCATTGATTTTTGCCATTGAAAAACGTCCAGAAATGTTTGAAGCTACTGACTGAATGAAAGGAGCTGGCATCTCACTCTCTTTGAATCTTCTTTATCATGCTAAGAGGAGCAGGAAAAAGCAAAAAATTTCAGAATTGCACCTTGCAATGCGGAGAACTTACTGTTTGTGCATTTACAATATTCATTGATTTTTGCCATTGAAAAACATCATGTTATTCATATACCAGAAATGTTTGAAGCTACTGACTGAATGAAAAGAGCTGGCATCTCACTCTCTTTGAATCTTCTTTATCATGCTAAGAGGAGCAGGAAAAAGCAAAAAATTTCAGAATTGCACCTTGCAATGTGGAGAAATTACTGTTTGTGCATTTACAATATTCATTGATTTTTGCCATTGAAAAACATCATGTTATTCATATACCAGAAATGTTTGAAGCTACTGACTGAATGAAAAGAGCTGGCATCTCACTCTCTTTGAATCTTCTTTATCATGCTAAGAGGAGCAGGAAAAAGCAAAAAAACTCAGAATTGCACCTTGCAATGTGGAGAAATTACTGTTTGTGCATTTACAATATTCATTGATTTTTGCCATTGAAAAACGTCCAGAAATGTTTGAAGCTACTGACTGAATGAAAGGAGCTGGCATCTCACTCTCTTTGAATCTTCTTTATCATGCTTAGAGGAGCAGGAAAAAGCAAAAAAATTTCAGAATTGCACCTTGCAATGCGGAGAAATTACTGTTTGTGCATTTACAATATTCATTGATTTTTGCCATTGAAAAATATCATGTTATTCATATACCAGAAATGTTTGAAGCTACTGACTGAATGAAAAGAGCTGGCATCTCACTCTCTTTGAATCTTCTTTATCATGCTAAGAGGAGCAGGAAAAAGCAAAAAATTTCAGAATTGCACCTTGCAATGTTGAGAAATTACTGTTTGTGCATTTACAATATTCATTGATTTTTGCCATTGAAAAACGTCCAGAAATGTTTGAAGCTACTGACTGAATGAAAGGAGCTGGCATCTCACTCTCTTTGAATCTTCTTTATCATGCTAAGAGGAGCAGGAAAAAGCAAAAAATTTCAGAATTGCACCTTGCAATGCGGAGAACTTACTGTTTGTG
Source organism: Phyllobates terribilis (assembly GCF_046119375.1). NCBI lineage: Eukaryota > Metazoa > Chordata > Amphibia > Anura > Dendrobatidae > Phyllobates > Phyllobates terribilis. The sequence goes on along the minus strand of NW_027363184.1, from coordinate 1,361,665 downwards.
CATTTACAATATTCATTGATTTTTGCCATTGAAAAACATCATGTTATTCATATACCAGAAATGTTTGAAGCTACTGACTGAATGAAAAGAGCTGGCATCTCACTCTCTTTGAATCTTCTTTATCATGCTAAGAGGAGCAGGAAAAAGCAAAAAATTTCAGAATTGCACCTTGCAATGTGGAGAAATTACTGTTTGTGCATTTACAATATTCATTGATTTTTGCCATTGAAAAACGTCCAGAAATGTTTGAAGCTACTGACTGAATGAAAGGAGCTGGCATCTCACTCTCTTTGAATCTTCTTTATCATGCTTAGAGGAGCAGGAAAAAGCAAAAAAATTTCAGAATTGCACCTTGCAATGCGGAGAAATTACTGTTTGTGCATTTACAATATTCATTGATTTTTGCCATTGAAAAACATCATGTTATTCATATACCAGAAATGTTTGAAGCTACTGACTGAATGAAAAGAGCTGGCATCTCACTCTCTTTGAATCTTCTTTATCATGCTAAGAGGAGCAGGAAAAACAAAAAAATTCAGAATTGCACCTTGCAATGTGGAGAAATTACTGTTTGTGCATTTACAATATTCATTGATTTTTGCCATTGAAAAACGTCCAGAAATGTTTGAAGCTACTGACTGAATGAAAGGAGCTGGCATCTCACTCTCTTTGAATCTTCTTTATCATGCTTAGAGGAGCAGGAAAAAGCAAAAAAATTTCAGAATTGCACCTTGCAATGCAGAGAAATTACTGTTTGTGCATTTACAATATTCATTGATTTTTGCCATTGAAAAATATCATGTTATTCATATACCAGAAATGTTTGAAGCTACTGACTGAATGAAAAGAGCTGGCATCTCACTCTCTTTGAATCTTCTTTATCATGCTAAGACGAGCAGGAAAAAGCAAAAAATTTCAGAATTGCACCTTGCAATGTTGAGAAATTACTGTTTGTGCATTTACAATATTCATTGATTTTTGCCATTGAAAAACGTCCAGAAATGTTTGAAGCTACTGACTGAATGAAAGGAGCTGGCATCTCACTCTCTTTGAATCTTCTTTATCATGCTAAGAGGAGCAGGAAAAAGCAAAAAATTTCAGAATTGCACCTTGCAATGCGGAGAAATTACTGTTTGTGCATTTACAATATTCATTGATTTTTGCCATTGAAAAACATCATGTTATTCATATACCAGAAATGTTTGAAGCTACTGACTGAATGAAAAGAGCTGGCATCTCACTCTCTTTGAATCTTCTTTATCATGCTAAGAGGAGCAGGAAAAATCAAAAAATTTCAGAATTGCACCTTGCAATGTTGAGAAATTACTGTTTGTGCATTTACAATATTCATTGATTTTTGCCATTGAAAAACATCCAGAAATGTTTGAAGCTACTGACTGAATGAAAGGAGCTGGCATCTCACTCTCTTTGAATCTTCTTTATCATGCTAAGAGGAGCAGGAAAGAGCAAAAAATTTCAGAATTGCACCTTGCAATGCGGAGAAATTACTGTTTGTGCATTTACAATATTCATTGATTTTTGCCATTGAAAAACATCATGTTATTCATATACCAGAAATGTTTGAAGCTACTGACTGAATGAAAAGAGCTGGCATCTCACTCTCTTTGAATCTTCTTTATCATGCTAAGAGGAGCAGGAAAAAGCAAAAAATTTCAGAATTGCACCTTGCAATGTTGAGAAATTACTGTTTGTGCATTTACAATATTCATTGATTTTTGCCATTGAAAAACGTCCAGAAATGTTTGAAGCTACTGACTGAATGAAAGGAGCTGGCATCTCACTCTCTTTGAATCTTCTTTATCATGCTAAGAGGAGCAGGAAAAAGCAAAAAATTTCAGAATTGCACCTTGCAATGCGGAGAAATTACTGTTTGTGCATTTACAATATTCATTGATTTTTGCCATTGAAAAACATCATGTTATTCATATACCAGAAATGTTTGAAGCTACTGACTGAATGAAAAGAGCTGGCATCTCACTCTCTTTGAATCTTCTTTATCATGCTAAGAGGAGCAGGAAAAAGCAAAAAATTTCAGAATTGCACCTTGCAATGTGGAGAAATTACTGTTTGTGCATTTACAATATTCATTGATTTTTGCCATTGAAAAACGTCCAGAAATGTTTGAAGCTACTGACTGAATGAAAGGAGCTGGCATCTCACTCTCTTTGAATCTTCTTTATCATGCTTAGAGGAGCAGGAAAAAGCAAAAAAATTTCAGAATTGCACCTTGCAATGCGGAGAAATTACTGTTTGTGCATTTACAATATTCATTGATTTTTGCCATTGAAAAACATCATGTTATTCATATACCAGAAATGTTTGAAGCTACTGACTGAATGAAAAGAGCTGGCATCTCACTCTCTTTGAATCTTCTTTATCATGCTAAGAGGAGCAGGAAAAAGCAAAAAAATTCAGAATTGCACCTTGCAATGTGGAGAAATTACTGTTTGTGCATTTACAATATTCATTGATTTTTGCCATTGAAAAACGTCCAGAAATGTTTGAAGCTACTGACTGAATGAAAGGAGCTGGCATCTCACTCTCTTTGAATCTTCTTTATCATGCTTAGAGGAGCAGGAAAAAGCAAAAAAATTTCAGAATTGCACCTTGCAATGCGGAGAAATTACTGTTTGTGCATTTACAATATTCATTGATTTTTGCCATTGAAAAATATCATGTTATTCATATACCAGAAATGTTTGAAGCTACTGACTGAATGAAAAGAGCTGGCATCTCACTCTCTTTGAATCTTCTTTATCATGCTAAGAGGAGCAGGAAAAAGCAAAAAATTTCAGAATTGCACCTTGCAATGTTGAGAAATTACTGTTTGTGCATTTACAATATTCATTGATTTTTGCCATTGAAAAACGTCCAGAAATGTTTGAAGCTACTGACTGAATGAAAGGAGCTGGCATCTCACTCTCTTTGAATCTTCTTTATCATGCTAAGAGGAGCAGGAAAAAGCAAAAAATTTCAGAATTGCACCTTGCAATGCGGAGAAATTACTGTTTGTGCATTTACAATATTCATTGATTTTTGCCATTGAAAAACATCATGTTATTCATATACCAGAAATGTTTGAAGCTACTGACTGAATGAAAAGAGCTGGCATCTCACTCTCTTTGAATCTTCTTTATCATGCTAAGAGGAGCAGGAAAAAGCAAAAAATTTCAGAATTGCACCTTGCAATGTTGAGAAATTACTGTTTGTGCATTTACAATATTCATTGATTTTTGCCATTGAAAAACATCCAGAAATGTTTGAAGCTACTGACTGAATGAAAGGAGCTGGCATCTCACTCTCTTTGAATCTTCTTTATCATGCTAAGAGGAACAGGAAAAAGCAAAAAAATTCAGAATTGCACCTTGCAATGCGGAGAAATTACTGTTTGTGCATTTACAATATTCATTGATTTTTGCCATTGAAAAACATCATGTTATTCATATACCAGAAATGTTTGAAGATACTGACTGAATGAAAAGAGCTGGCATCTCACTCTCTTTGAATCTTCTTTATCATGCTAAGAGGAGCAGGAAAAATCAAAAAAATTCAGAATTGCACGTTGCAATGTGGAGAAATTACTGTTTGTGCATTTACAATATTCATTGATTTTTGCCATTGAAAAACGTCCAGAAATGTTTGAAGCTACTGACTGAATGAAAGGAGCTGGCATCTCACTCTCTTTGAATCTTCTTTATCATGCTTAGAGGAGCAGGAAAAAGCAAAAAAATTTCAGAATTGCACGTTGCAATGCGGAGAAATTACTGTTTGTGCATTTACAATATTCATTGATTTTTGCCATTGAAAAACATCGTGTTATTCATATACCAGAAATGTTTGAAGCTACTGACTGAATGAAAAGAGCTGGCATCTCACTCTCTTTGAATCTTCATTATCATGCTAAGAGGAGCAGGAAAAAGCAAAAAATTTCAGAATTGCACCTTGCAATGTTGAGAAATTACAGTTTGTGCATTTACAATATTCATTGATTTTTGCCATTGAAAAACGTCCAGAAATGTTTGAAGCTACTGACTGAATGAAAGGAGCTGGCATCTCACTCTCTTTGAATCTTCTTTATCATGCTAAGAGGAGCAGGAAAAAGCAAAAAATTTCAGAATTGCACCTTGCAATGCGGAGAAATTACTGTTTGTGCATTTACAATATTCATTGATTTTTGCCATTGAAAAACATCATGTTATTCATATACCAGAAATGTTTGAAGCTACTGACTGAATGAAAAGAGCTGACATCTCACTCTCTTTGAATCTTCTTTATCATGCTAAGAGGAGCAGGAAAAAGCAAAAAATTTCAGAATTGCACCTTGCAATGTGGAGAAATTACTGTTTGTGCATTTACAATATTCATTGATTTTTGCCATTGAAAAACGTCCAGAAATGTTTGAAGCTACTGACTGAATGAAAGGAGCTGGCATCTCACTCTCTTTGAATCTTCTTTATCCTGCTAAGAGGAGCAGGAAAAAGCAAAAAATTTCAGAATTGCACCTTGCAATGCGGAGAAATTACTGTTTGTGCATTTACAATATTCATTGATTTTTGCCATTGAAAAACATCATGTTATTCATATACCAGAAATGTTTGAAGCTACTGACTGAATGAAAAGAGCTGGCATCTCACTCTCTTTGAATCTTCTTTATCATGCTAAGAGGAGCAGGAAAAAGCAAAAAATTTCAGAATTGCACCTTGCAATGTTGAGAAATTACTGTTTGTGCATTTACAATATTCATTGATTTTTGCCATTGAAAAACGTCCAGAAATGTTGGAAGCTACTGACTGAATGAAAGGAGCTGGCATCTCACTCTCTTTGAATCTTCTTTATCATGCTAAGAGGAGCAGGAAAAAGCAAAAAATTTCAGAATTGCACCTTGCAATGCGGAGAAATTACTGTTTGTGCATTTACAATATTCATTGATTTTTGCCATTGAAAAACATCATGTTATTCATATACCAGAAATGTTTGAAGCTACTGACTGAATGAAAAGAGCTGGCATCTCACTCTCTTTGAATCTTCTTTATCATGCTAAGAGGAGCAGGAAAAAGCAAAAAAATTCAGAATTGCACCTTGCAATGTGGAGAAATTACTGTTTGTGCATTTACAATATTCATTGATTTTTGCCATTGAAAAACGTCCAGAAATGTTTGAAGCTACTGACTGAATGAAAGGAGCTGGCATCTCACTCTCTTTGAATCTTCTTTATCATGCTTAGAGGAGCAGGAAAAAGCAAAAAAATTTCAGAATTGCACCTTGCAATGCGGAGAAATTACTGTTTGTGCATTTACAATATTCATTGATTTTTGCCATTGAAAAACATCATGTAATTCATATACCAGAAATGTTTGAAGCTACTGACTGAATGAAAAGAGCTGGCATCTCACTCTCTTTGAATCTTCTTTATCATGCTAAGAGGAGCAGGAAAAAGCAAAAAATTTCAGAATTGCACCTTGCAATGTTGAGAAATTACTGTTTGTGCATTTACAATATTCATTGATTTTTGCCATTGAAAAACGTCCAGAAATGTTTGAAGCTACTGACTGAATGAAAGGAGCTGGCATCTCACTCTCTTTGAATCTTCTTTATCATGCTAAGAGGAGCAGGAAAAAGCAAAAAATTTCAGAATTGCGCCTTGCAATGCGGAGAAATTACTGTTTGTGCATTTACAATATTCATTGATTTTTGCCATTGAAAAACATCATGTTATTCATATACCAGAAATGTTTGAAGCTACTGACTGAATGAAAAGAGCTGGCATCTCACTCTCTTTGAATCTTCTTTATCATGCTAAGAGGAGCAGGAAAAAGCAAAAAATTTCAGAATTGCACCTTGCAATGTTGAGAAATTACTGTTTGTGCATTTACAATATTCATTGATTTTTGCCATTGAAAAACATCCAGAAATGTTTGAAGCTACTGACTGAATGAAAGGAGCTGGCATCTCACTCTCTTTGAATCTTCTTTATCATGCTAAGAGGAGCAGGAAAAAGCAAAAAATTTCAGAATTGCACCTTGCAATGCGGAGAAATTACTGTTTGTGCATTTACAATATTCATTGATTTTTGCCATTGAAAAACATCATGTTATTCATATACCAGAAATGTTTGAAGATACTGACTGAATGAAAAGAGCTGGCATCTCACTCTCTTTGAATCTTCTTTATCATGCTAAGAGGAGCAGGAAAAATCAAAAAAATTCAGAATTGCACGTTGCAATGTGGAGAAATTACTGTTTGTGCATTTACAATATTCATTGATTTTTGCCATTGAAAAACGTCCAGAAATGTTTGAAGCTACTGACTGAATGAAAGGAGCTGGCATCTCACTCTCTTTGAATCTTCTTTATCATGCTTAGAGGAGCAGGAAAAAGCAAAAAAATTTCAGAATTGCACGTTGCAATGCGGAGAAATTACTGTTTGTGCATTTACAATATTCATTGATTTTTGCCATTGAAAAACATCATGTTATTCATATACCAGAAATGTTTGAAGCTACTGACTGAATGAAAAGAGCTGGCATCTCACTCTCTTTGAATCTTCATTATCATGCTAAGAGGAGCAGGAAAAAGCAAAAAATTTCAGAATTGCACCTTGCAATGTTGAGAAATTACTGTTTGTGCATTTACAATATTCATTGATTTTTGCCATTGAAAAACGTCCAGAAATGTTTGAAGCTACTGACTGAATGAAAGGAGCTGGCATCTCACTCTCTTTGAATCTTCTTTATCATGCTAAGAGGAGCAGGAAAAAGCAAAAAATTTCAGAATTGCACCTTGCAATGCGGAGAAATTACTGTTTGTGCATTTACAATATTCATTGATTTTTGCCATTGAAAAACATCATGTTATTCATATACCAGAAATGTTTGAAGCTACTGACTGAATGAAAAGAGCTGGCATCTCACTCTCTTTGAATCTTCTTTATCATGCTAAGAGGAGCAGGAAAAAGCAAAAAATTTCAGAATTGCACCTTGCAATGTGGAGAAATTACTGTTTGTGCATTTACAATATTCATTGATTTTTGCCATTGAAAAACGTCCAGAAATGTTTGAAGCTACTGACTGAATGAAAGGAGCTGGCATCTCACTCTCTTTGAATCTTCTTTATCATGCTTAGAGGAGCAGGAAAAAGCAAAAAAATTTCAGAATTGCACCTTGCAATGCGGAGAAATTACTGTTTGTGCATTTACAATATTCATTGATTTTTGCCATTGAAAAACATCATGTTATTCATATACCAGAAATGTTTGAAGCTACTGACTGAATGAAAAGAGCTGGCATCTCACTCTCTTTGAATCTTCTTTATCATGCTAAGAGGAGCAGGAAAAAGCAAAAAAATTCAGAATTGCACCTTGCAATGTGGAGAAATTACTGTTTGTGCATTTACAATATTCATTGATTTTTGCCATTGAAAAACGTCCAGAAATGTTTGAAGCTACTGACTGAATGAAAGGAGCTGGCATCTCACTCTCTTTGAATCTTCTTTATCATGCTTAGAGGAGCAGGAAAAAGCAAAAAAATTTCAGAATTGCACCTTGCAATGCGGAGAAATTACTGTTTGTGCATTTACAATATTCATTGATTTTTGCCATTGAAAAATATCATGTTATTCATATACCAGAAATGTTTGAAGCTACTGACTGAATGAAAAGAGCTGGCATCTCACTCTCTTTGAATCTTCTTTATCATGCTAAGAGGAGCAGGAAAAAGCAAAAAATTTCAGAATTGCACCTTGCAATGTTGAGAAATTACTGTTTGTGCATTTACAATATTCATTGATTTTTGCCATTGAAAAACGTCCAGAAATGTTTGAAGCTACTGACTGAATGAAAGGAGCTGGCATCTCACTCTCTTTGAATCTTCTTTATCATGCTAAGAGGAGCAGGAAAAAGCAAAAAATTTCAGAATTGCACCTTGCAATGCGGAGAAATTACTGTTTGTGCATTTACAATATTCATTGATTTTTGCCATTGAAAAACATCATGTTATTCATATACCAGAAATGTTTGAAGCTACTGACTGAATGAAAAGAGCTGGCATCTCACTCTCTTTGAATCTTCTTTATCATGCTAAGAGGAGCAGGAAAAAGCAAAAAATTTCAGAATTGCACCTTGCAATGTTGAGAAATTACTGTTTGTGCATTTACAATATTCATTGATTTTTGCCATTGAAAAACATCCAGAAATGTTTGAAGCTACTGACTGAATGAAAGGAGCTGGCATCTCACTCTCTTTGAATCTTCTTTATCATGCTAAGAGGAACAGGAAAAAGCAAAAAAATTCAGAATTGCACCTTGCAATGCGGAGAAATTACTGTTTGTGCATTTACAATATTCATTGATTTTTGCCATTGAAAAACATCATGTTATTCATATACCAGAAATGTTTGAAGATACTGACTGAATGAAAAGAGCTGGCATCTCACTCTCTTTGAATCTTCTTTATCATGCTAAGAGGAGCAGGAAAAATCAAAAAAATTCAGAATTGCACGTTGCAATGTGGAGAAATTACTGTTTGTGCATTTACAATATTCATTGATTTTTGCCATTGAAAAACGTCCAGAAATGTTTGAAGCTACTGACTGAATGAAAGGAGCTGGCATCTCACTCTCTTTGAATCTTCTTTATCATGCTTAGAGGAGCAGGAAAAAGCAAAAAAATTTCAGAATTGCACGTTGCAATGCGGAGAAATTACTGTTTGTGCATTTACAATATTCATTGATTTTTGCCATTGAAAAACATCGTGTTATTCATATACCAGAAATGTTTGAAGCTACTGACTGAATGAAAAGAGCTGGCATCTCACTCTCTTTGAATCTTCATTATCATACTAAGAGGAGCAGGAAAAAGCAAAAAATTTCAGAATTGCACCTTGCAATGTTGAGAAATTACAGTTTGTGCATTTACAATATTCATTGATTTTTGCCATTGAAAAACGTCCAGAAATGTTTGAAGCTACTGACTGAATGAAAGGAGCTGGCATCTCACTCTCTTTGAATCTTCTTTATCATGCTAAGAGGAGCAGGAAAAAGCAAAAAATTTCAGAATTGCACCTTGCAATGCGGAGAAATTACTGTTTGTGCATTTACAATATTCATTGATTTTTGCCATTGAAAAACATCATGTTATTCATATACCAGAAATGTTTGAAGCTACTGACTGAATGAAAAGAGCTGACATCTCACTCTCTTTGAATCTTCTTTATCATGCTAAGAGGAGCAGGAAAAAGCAAAAAATTTCAGAATTGCACCTTGCAATGTGGAGAAATTACTGTTTGTGCATTTACAATATTCATTGATTTTTGCCATTGAAAAACGTCCAGAAATGTTTGAAGCTACTGACTGAATGAAAGGAGCTGGCATCTCACTCTCTTTGAATCTTCTTTATCCTGCTAAGAGGAGCAGGAAAAAGCAAAAAATTTCAGAATTGCACCTTGCAATGCGGAGAAATTACTGTTTGTGCATTTACAATATTCATTGATTTTTGCCATTGAAAAACATCATGTTATTCATATACCAGAAATGTTTGAAGCTACTGACTGAATGAAAAGAGCTGGCATCTCACTCTCTTTGAATCTTCTTTATCATGCTAAGAGGAGCAGGAAAAAGCAAAAAATTTCAGAATTGCACCTTGCAATGTTGAGAAATTACTGTTTGTGCATTTACAATATTCATTGATTTTTGCCATTGAAAAACGTCCAGAAATGTTGGAAGCTACTGACTGAATGAAAGGAGCTGGCATCTCACTCTCTTTGAATCTTCTTTATCATGCTAAGAGGAGCAGGAAAAAGCAAAAAATTTCAGAATTGCACCTTGCAATGCGGAGAAATTACTGTTTGTGCATTTACAATATTCATTGATTTTTGCCATTGAAAAACATCATGTTATTCATATACCAGAAATGTTTGAAGCTACTGACTGAATGAAAAGAGCTGGCATCTCACTCTCTTTGAATCTTCTTTATCATGCTAAGAGGAGCAGGAAAAAGCAAAAAAATTCAGAATTGCACCTTGCAATGTGGAGAAATTACTGTTTGTGCATTTACAATATTCATTGATTTTTGCCATTGAAAAACGTCCAGAAATGTTTGAAGCTACTGACTGAATGAAAGGAGCTGGCATCTCACTCTCTTTGAATCTTCTTTATCATGCTTAGAGGAGCAGGAAAAAGCAAAAAAATTTCAGAATTGCACCTTGCAATGCGGAGAAATTACTGTTTGTGCATTTACAATATTCATTGATTTTTGCCATTGAAAAACATCATGTAATTCATATACCAGAAATGTTTGAAGCTACTGACTGAATGAAAAGAGCTGGCATCTCACTCTCTTTGAATCTTCTTTATCATGCTAAGAGGAGCAGGAAAAAGCAAAAAATTTCAGAATTGCACCTTGCAATGTTGAGAAATTACTGTTTGTGCATTTACAATATTCATTGATTTTTGCCATTGAAAAACGTCCAGAAATGTTTGAAGCTACTGACTGAATGAAAGGAGCTGGCATCTCACTCTCTTTGAATCTTCTTTATCATGCTAAGAGGAGCAGGAAAAAGCAAAAAATTTCAGAATTGCGCCTTGCAATGCGGAGAAATTACTGTTTGTGCATTTACAATATTCATTGATTTTTGCCATTGAAAAACATCATGTTATTCATATACCAGAAATGTTTGAAGCTACTGACTGAATGAAAAGAGCTGGCATCTCACTCTCTTTGAATCTTCTTTATCATGCTAAGAGGAGCAGGAAAAAGCAAAAAATTTCAGAATTGCACCTTGCAATGTTGAGAAATTACTGTTTGTGCATTTACAATATTCATTGATTTTTGCCATTGAAAAACATCCAGAAATGTTTGAAGCTACTGACTGAATGAAAGGAGCTGGCATCTCACTCTCTTTGAATCTTCTTTATCATGCTAAGAGGAGCAGGAAAAAGCAAAAAATTTCAGAATTGCACCTTGCAATGCGGAGAAATTACTGTTTGTGCATTTACAATATTCATTGATTTTTGCCATTGAAAAACATCATGTTATTCATATACCAGAAATGTTTGAAGATACTGACTGAATGAAAAGAGCTGGCATCTCACTCTCTTTGAATCTTCTTTATCATGCTAAGAGGAGCAGGAAAAATCAAAAAAATTCAGAATTGCACGTTGCAATGTGGAGAAATTACTGTTTGTGCATTTACAATATTCATTGATTTTTGCCATTGAAAAACGTCCAGAAATGTTTGAAGCTACTGACTGAATGAAAGGAGCTGGCATCTCACTCCCTTTGAATCTTCTTTATCATGCTTAGAGGAGCAGGAAAAAGCAAAAAAATTTCAGAATTGCACGTTGCAATGCGGAGAAATTACTGTTTGTGCATTTACAATATTCATTGATTTTTGCCATTGAAAAACATCATGTTATTCATATACCAGAAATGTTTGAAGCTACTGACTGAATGAAAAGAGCTGGCATCTCACTCTCTTTGAATCTTCATTATCATGCTAAGAGGAGCAGGAAAAAGCAAAAAATTTCAGAATTGCACCTTGCAATGTTGAGAAATTACTGTTTGTGCATTTACAATATTCATTGATTTTTGCCATTGAAAAACGTCCAGAAATGTTTGAAGCTACTGACTGAATGAAAGGAGCTGGCATCTCACTCTCTTTGAATCTTCTTTATCATGCTAAGAGGAGCAGGAAAAAGCAAAAAATTTCAGAATTGCACCTTGCAATGCGGAGAAATTACTGTTTGTGCATTTACAATATTCATTGATTTTTGCCATTGAAAAACATCATGTTATTCATATACCAGAAATGTTTGAAGCTACTGACTGAATGAAAAGAGCTGGCATCTCACTCTCTTTGAATCTTCTTTATCATGCTAAGAGGAGCAGGAAAAAGCAAAAAATTTCAGAATTGCACCTTGCAATGTGGAGAAATTACTGTTTGTGCATTTACAATATTCATTGATTTTTGCCATTGAAAAACGTCCAGAAATGTTTGAAGCTACTGACTGAATGAAAGGAGCTGGCATCTCACTCTCTTTGAATCTTCTTTATCCTGCTAAGAGGAGCAGGAAAAAGCAAAAAATTTCAGAATTGCACCTTGCAATGCGGAGAAATTACTGTTTGTGCATTTACAATATTCATTGATTTTTGCCATTGAAAAACATCATGTTATTCATATACCAGAAATGTTTGAAGCTACTGACTGAATGAAAAGAGCTGGCATCTCACTCTCTTTGAATCTTCTTTATCATGCTAAGAGGAGCAGGAAAAAGCAAAAAATTTCAGAATTGCACCTTGCAATGTGGAGAAATTACTGTTTGTGCATTTACAATATTCATTGATTTTTGCCATTGAAAAACGTCCAGAAATGTTTGAAGCTACTGACTGAATGAAAGGAGCTGGCATCTCACTCTCTTTGAATCTTCTTTATCATGCTAAGAGGAGCAGGAAAAAGCAAAAAATTTCAGAATTGCACCTTGCAATGCGGAGAAATTACTGTTTGTGCATTTACAATATTCATTGATTTTTGCCATTGAAAAACATCATGTTATTCATATACCAGAAATGTTTGAAGCTACTGACTGAATGAAAAGAGCTGGCATCTCACTCTCTTTGAATCTTCTTTATCATGCTAAGAGGAGCAGGAGAAAGCAAAAAATTTCAGAATTGCACCTTGCAATGTGGAGAAATTACTGTTTGTGCATTTACAATATTCATTGATTTTTGCCATTGAAAAACGTCCAGAAATGTTTGAAGCTACTGACTGAATGAAAGGAGCTGGCATCTCACTCTCTTTGAATCTTCTTTATCATGCTAAGAGGAGCAGGAAAAAGCAAAAAATTTCAGAATTGCACCTTGCAATGCGGAGAAATTACTGTTTGTGCATTTACAATATTCATTGATTTTTGCCATTGAAAAACATCATGTTATTCATATACCAGAAATCTTTGAAGCTACTGACTGAATGAAAAGAGCTGGCATCTCACTCTCTTTGAATCTTCTTTATCATGCTAAGAGGAGCAGGAAAAAGCAAAAAATTTCAGAATTGCACCTTGCAATGTGGAGAAATTACTGTTTGTGCATTTACAATATTCATTGATTTTTGACATTGAAAAACGTCCAGAAATGTTTGAAGCTACTGACTGAATGAAAGGAGCTGGCATCTCACTCTCTTTGAATCTTCTTTATCATGCTAAGAGGAGCAGGAAAAAGCAAAAAATTTCAGAATTGCGCCTTGCAATGCGGAGAAATTACTGTTTGTGCATTTACAATATTCATTGATTTTTGCCATTGAAAAACATCATGTTATTCATATACCAGAAATGTTTGAAGCTACTGACTGAATGAAAAGAGCTGGCATCTCACTCTCTTTGAATCTTCTTTATCATGCTAAGAGGAGCAGGAAAAAGCAAAAAATTTCAGAATTGCACCTTGCAATGTTGAGAAATTACTGTTTGTGCATTTACAATATTCATTGATTTTTGCCATTGAAAAACATCCAGAAATGTTTGAAGCTACTGACTGAATGAAAGGAGCTGGCATCTCACTCTCTTTGAATCTTCTTTATCATGCTAAGAGGAGCAGGAAAAAGCAAAAAATTTCAGAATTGCACCTTGCAATGCGGAGAAATTACTGTTTGTGCATTTACAATATTCATTGATTTTTGCCATTGAAAAACATCATGTTATTCATATACCAGAAATGTTTGAAGATACTGACTGAATGAAAAGAGCTGGCATCTCACTCTCTTTGAATCTTCTTTATCATGCTAAGAGGAGCAGGAAAAATCAAAAAAATTCAGAATTGCACGTTGCAATGTGGAGAAATTACTGTTTGTGCATTTACAATATTCATTGATTTTTGCCATTGAAAAACGTCCAGAAATGTTTGAAGCTACTGACTGAATGAAAGGAGCTGGCATCTCACTCTCTTTGAATCTTCTTTATCATGCTTAGAGGAGCAGGAAAAAGCAAAAAAATTTCAGAATTGCACGTTGCAATGCGGAGAAATTACTGTTTGTGCATTTACAATATTCATTGATTTTTGCCATTGAAAAACATCATGTTATTCATATACCAGAAATGTTTGAAGCTACTGACTGAATGAAAAGAGCTGGCATCTCACTCTCTTTGAATCTTCATTATCATGCTAAGAGGAGCAGGAAAAAGCAAAAAATTTCAGAATTGCACCTTGCAATGTTGAGAAATTACTGTTTGTGCATTTACAATATTCATTGATTTTTGCCATTGAAAAACGTCCAGAAATGTTTGAAGCTACTGACTGAATGAAAGGAGCTGGCATCTCACTCTCTTTGAATCTTCTTTATCATGCTAAGAGGAGCAGGAAAAAGCAAAAAATTTCAGAATTGCACCTTGCAATGCGGAGAAATTACTGTTTGTGCATTTACAATATTCATTGATTTTTGCCATTGAAAAACATCATGTTATTCATATACCAGAAATGTTTGAAGCTACTGACTGAATGAAAAGAGCTGGCATCTCACTCTCTTTGAATCTTCTTTATCATGCTAAGAGGAGCAGGAAAAAGCAAAAAATTTCAGAATTGCACCTTGCAATGTGGAGAAATTACTGTTTGTGCATTTACAATATTCATTGATTTTTGCCATTGAAAAACGTCCAGAAATGTTTGAAGCTACTGACTGAATGAAAGGAGCTGGCATCTCACTCTCTTTGAATCTTCTTTATCCTGCTAAGAGGAGCAGGAAAAAGCAAAAAATTTCAGAATTGCACCTTGCAATGCGGAGAAATTACTGTTTGTGCATTTACAATATTCATTGATTTTTGCCATTGAAAAACATCATGTTATTCATATACCAGAAATGTTTGAAGCTACTGACTGAATGAAAAGAGCTGGCATCTCACTCTCTTTGAATCTTCTTTATCATGCTAAGAGGAGCAGGAAAAAGCAAAAAATTTCAGAATTGCACCTTGCAATGTGGAGAAATTACTGTTTGTGCATTTACAATATTCATTGATTTTTGCCATTGAAAAACGTCCAGAAATGTTTGAAGCTACTGACTGAATGAAAGGAGCTGGCATCTCACTCTCTTTGAATCTTCTTTATCATGCTAAGAGGAGCAGGAAAAAGCAAAAAATTTCAGAATTGCACCTTGCAATGCGGAGAAATTACTGTTTGTGCATTTACAATATTCATTGATTTTTGCCATTGAAAAACATCATGTTATTCATATACCAGAAATGTTTGAAGCTACTGACTGAATGAAAAGAGCTGGCATCTCACTCTCTTTGAATCTTCTTTATCATGCTAAGAGGAGCAGGAGAAAGCAAAAAATTTCAGAATTGCACCTTGCAATGTGGAGAAATTACTGTTTGTGCATTTACAATATTCATTGATTTTTGCCATTGAAAAACGTCCAGAAATGTTTGAAGCTACTGACTGAATGAAAGGAGCTGGCATCTCACTCTCTTTGAATCTTCTTTATCATGCTAAGAGGAGCAGGAAAAAGCAAAAAATTTCAGAATTGCACCTTGCAATGCGGAGAAATTACTGTTTGTGCATTTACAATATTCATTGATTTTTGCCATTGAAAAACATC
The DNA here is from genome assembly GCF_046119375.1 of Phyllobates terribilis. NCBI lineage: Eukaryota > Metazoa > Chordata > Amphibia > Anura > Dendrobatidae > Phyllobates > Phyllobates terribilis. The sequence continues at coordinate 1,346,074 of NW_027363184.1, read as the reverse complement.
ATGTTATTCATATACCAGAAATCTTTGAAGCTACTGACTGAATGAAAAGAGCTGGCATCTCACTCTCTTTGAATCTTCTTTATCATGCTAAGAGGAGCAGGAAAAAGCAAAAAATTTCAGAATTGCACCTTGCAATGTGGAGAAATTACTGTTTGTGCATTTACAATATTCATTGATTTTTGACATTGAAAAACGTCCAGAAATGTTTGAAGCTACTGACTGAATGAAAGGAGCTGGCATCTCACTCTCTTTGAATCTTCTTTATCATGCTAAGAGGAGCAGGAAAAAGCAAAAAATTTCAGAATTGCACCTTGCAATGCGGAGAAATTACTGTTTGTGCATTTACAATATTCATTGATTTTTGCCATTGAAAAACATCATGTTATTCATATACCAGAAATGTTTGAAGCTACTGACTGAATGAAAAGAGCTGGCATCTCACTGTCTTTGAATCTTCTTTATCATGCTAAGAGCAGCAAGAAAAAGCAAAAAATTTCAGAATTGCACCTTGCAATGTGGAGAAATTACTGTTTGTGCATTTACAATATTCATTGATTTTTGCCATTGAAAAACGTCCAGAAATGTTTGAAGCTACTGACTGAATGAAAGGAGCTGGCATCTCACTCTCTTTGAATCTTCTTTATCATGCTAAGAGGAGCAGGAAAAAGCAAAAAATTTCAGAATTGCACCTTGCAATGCGGAGAAATTACTGTTTGTGCATTTACAATATTCATTGATTTTTGCCATTGAAAAACATCATGTTATTCATATACCAGAAATGTTTGAAGATACTGACTGAATGAAAAGAGCTGGCATCTCACTCTCTTTGAATCTTCTTTATCATGCTAAGAGGAGCAGGAAAAAGCAAAAAAATTCAGAATTCCACGTTGCAATGTGGAGAAATTACTGTTTGTGCATTTACAATATTCATTGATTTTTGCCATTGAAAAACGTCCAGAAATGTTTGAAGCTACTGACTGAATGAAAGGAGCTGGCATCTCACTCTCTTTGAATCTTCTTTATCATGCTAAGAGGAGCAGGAAAAAGCAAAAAATTTCAGAATTGCACCTTGCAATGCGGAGAAATTACTGTTTGTGCATTTACAATATTCATTGATTTTTGCCATTGAAAAACGTCCAGAAATGTTTGAAGCTACTGACTGAATGAAAGGAGCTGGCATCTCACTCTCTTTGAATCTTCTTTATCATGCTAAGAGGAGCAGGAAAAAGCAAAAAATTTCAGAATTGCACCTTGCAATGCGGAGAAATTACTGTTTGTGCATTTACAATATTCATTGATATTTGCCATTGAAAAACATCATGTTATTCATATACCAGAAATGTTTGAAGCTACTGACTGAATGAAAAGAGCTGGCATCTCACTCTCTTTGAATCTTCTTTATCATGCTAAGAGGAGCAGGAGAAAGCAAAAAATTTCAGAATTGCACCTTGCAATGTGGAGAAATTACTGTTTGTGCATTTACAATATTCATTGATTTTTGCCATTGAAAAACGTCCAGAAATGTTTGAAGCTACTGACTGAATGAAAGGAGCTGGCATCTCACTCTCTTTGAATCTTCTTTATCATGCTAAGAGGAGCAGGAAAAAGCAAAAAATTTCAGAATTGCACCTTGCAAGGCGGAGAAATTACTGTTTGTGCATTTACAATATTCATTGATTTTTGCCATTGAAAAACATCATGTTATTCATATACCAGAAATGTTTGAAGCTACTGACTGAATGAAAAGAGCTGGCATCTCACTGTCTTTGAATCTTCTTTGTCATGCTAAGAGCAGCAAGAAAAAGCAAAAAATTTCAGAATTGCACCTTGCAATGTGGAGAAATTACTGTTTGTGCATTTACAATATTCATTGATTTTTGCCATTGAAAAACGTCCAGAAATGTTTGAAGCTACTGACTGAATGAAAGGAGCTGGCATCTCACTCTCTTTGAATCTTCTTTATCATGCTAAGAGGAGCAGGAAAAAGCAAAAAATTTCAGAATTGCACCTTGCAATGCGGAGAAATTACTGTTTGTGCATTTACAATATTCATTGATTTTTGCCATTGAAAAACATCATGTTATTCATATACCAGAAATGTTTGAAGATACTGACTGAATGAAAAGAGCTGGCATCTCACTCTCTTTGAATCTTCTTTATCATGCTAAGCGGAGCAGGAAAAAGCAAAAAAATTCAGAATTGCACGTTGCAATGTGGAGAAATTACTGTTTGTGCATTTACAATATTCATTGATTTTTGCCATTGAAAAACGTCCAGAAATGTTTGAAGCTACTGACTGAATGAAAGGAGCTGGCATCTCACTCTCTTTGAATCTTCTTTATCATGCTTAGAGGAGCAGGAAAAAGCAAAAAAATTTCAGAATTGCACGTTGCAATGCGGAGAAATTACTGTTTGTGCATTTACAATATTCATTGATTTTTGCCATTGAAAAACATCATGTTATTCATATACCAGAAATTTTTGAAGCTACTGACTGAATGAAAAGAGCTGGCATCTCACTGTCTTTGAATCTTCTTTATCATGCTAAGAGCAGCAAGAAAAAGCAAAAAATTTCAGAATTGCACCTTGCAATGTGGAGAAATTACTGTTTGTGCATTTACAATATTCATTGATTTTTGCCATTGAAAAACGTCCAGAAATGTTTGAAGCTACTGACTGAATGAAAGGAGCTGGCATCTCACTCTCTTTGAATCTTCTTTATCATGCTAAGAGGAGCAGGAAAAAGCAAAAAATTTCAGAATTGCAGCTTGCAATGCGGAGAAATTACTGTTTGTGCATTTACAATATTCATTGATTTTTGCCATTGAAAAACATCATGTTATTCATATACCAGAAATGTTTGAAGATACTGACTGAATGAAAAGAGCTGGCATCTCACTCTCTTTGAATCTTCTTTATCATGCTAAGAGGAGGAGGAAAAAGCAAAAAAATTCAGAATTGCACGTTGCAATGTGGAGAAATTACTGTTTGTGCATTTACAATATTCATTGATTTTTGCCATTGAAAAACGTCCAGAAATGTTTGAAGCTACTGACTGAATGAAAGGAGCTGGCATCTCACTCTCTTTGAATCTTCTTTATCATGCTTAGAGGAGCAGGAAAAAGCAAAAAAATTTCAGAATTGCACGTTGCAATGCGGAGAAATTACTGTTTGTGCATTTACAATATTCATTGATTTTTGCCATTGAAAAACATCATGTTATTCATATACCAGAAATGTTTGAAGCTACTGACTGAATGAAAAGAGCTGGCATCTCACTCTCTTTGAATCTTCATTATCATGCTAAGAGGAGCAGGAAAAAGCAAAAAATTTCAGAATTGCACCTTGCAATGTTGAGAAATTACTGTTTGTGCATTTACAATATTCATTGATTTTTGCCATTGAAAAACGTCCAGAAATGTTTGAAGCTACTGACTGAATGAAAGGAGCTGGCATCTCACTCTCTTTGAATCTTCTTTATCATGCTAAGAGGAGCAGGAAAAAGCAAAAAATTTCAGAATTGCACCTTGCAATGCGGAGAAATTACTGTTTGTGCATTTACAATATTCATTGATTTTTGCCATTGAAAAACATCATGTTATTCATATACCAGAAATGTTTGAAGCTACTGACTGAATGAAAAGAGCTGGCATCTCACTCTCTTTGAATCTTCTTTATCATGCTAAGAGGAGCAGGAGAAAGCAAAAAATTTCAGAATTGCACCTTGCAATGTGGAGAAATTACTGTTTGTGCATTTACAATATTCATTGATTTTTGCCATTGAAAAACGTCCAGAAATGTTTGAAGCTACTGACTGAATGAAAGGAGCTGGCATCTCACTCTCTTTGAATCTTCTTTATCATGCTAAGAGGAGCAGGAAAAAGCAAAAAATTTCAGAATTGCACCTTGCAAGGCGGAGAAATTACTGTTTGTGCATTTACAATATTCATTGATTTTTGCCATTGAAAAACATCATGTTATTCATATACCAGAAATGTTTGAAGCTACTGACTGAATGAAAAGAGCTGGCATCTCACTGTCTTTGAATCTTCTTTATCATGCTAAGAGCAGCAAGAAAAAGCAAAAAATTTCAGAATTGCACCTTGCAATGTGGAGAAATTACTGTTTGTGCATTTACAATATTCATTGATTTTTGCCATTGAAAAACGTCCAGAAATGTTTGAAGCTACTGACTGAATGAAAGGAGCTGGCATCTCATTCTCTTTGAATCTTCTTTATCATGCTAAGAGGAGCAGGAAAAAGCAAAAAATTTCAGAATTGCACCTTGCAATGCGGAGAAATTACTGTTTGTGCATTTACAATATTCATTGATTTTTGCCATTGAAATACATCATGTTATTCATGTACCAGAAATGTTTGAAGCTACTGACTGAATGAAAAGAGCTGGCATCTCACTCCCTTTGAATCTTCTTTATCATGCTAAGAGGAGCAGGAAAAAGCAAAAAATTTCAGAATTGCACCTTGCAATGTGGAGAAATTACTCTTCGTGCATTTACAATATTCATTGATTTTTGCCATTGAAAAACGTCCAGCAATGTTTGAAGCTACTGACTGATTGAAAGGAGCTGGCATCTCACTCTCTTTGAATCTTCTTTATCATGCTAAGAGGAGCAGGAAAAAGCCTTGCAATGCGGAGAAATTACTGTTTGTGCATTTACAATATTCATTGATTTTTGCCATTGAAAAACATCATGTTATTCATATACCAGAAATGTTTGAAGCTACTGACTGAATGAAAAGAGCTGGCATCTCACTCTCTTTGAATCTTCTTTATCATGCTAAGAGGAGCAGGAAAAAGCAAAAAATTTCAGAATTGCACCTTGCAATGCGGAGAAATTACTGTTTGTGCATTTACAATATTCATTGATTTTTGCCATTGAAAAACATCATGTTATTCATATACCAGAAATGTTTGAAGCTACTGACTGAATGAAAAGAGTTGGCATCTCACTCTCTTTGAATCTTCTTTATCATGCTAAGAGCAGCAGGAAAAAGCAAAAAATTTCAGAATTGTACCTTGTAATGTGGAGAAATTACTGTTTGTGCATTTACAATATTCATTGATTTTTGCCATTGAAAAACGTCCAGAAATGTTTGAAGCTACTGACTGAATGAAAGGAGCTGGCATCTCACTCTCTTTGAATCTTCTTTATCATGCTAAGTGGAGCAGGAAAAAGCAAAAAATTTCAGAATTGCACCTTGCAATGCGGAGAAATTACTGTTTGTGCATTTACAATATTCATTGATTTTTGCCATTGAAAAACATCATGTTATTCATATACCAGAAATGTTTGAAGCTACTGACTGAATGAAAAGAGCTGGCATCTCACTCTCTTTGAATCTTCTTTATCATGCTAAGAGGAGCAGGAAAAAGCAAAAAATTTCAGAATTGCACCTTGCAATGTGGAGAAATTACTGTTTGTGCATTTACAATATTCAGTGATTTTTGCCATTGAAAAACGTCCAGAAATGTTTGAAGCTACTGACTGAATGAAAGGAGCTGGCATCTCACTCTCTTTGAATCTTCTTTATCATGCTAAGAGGAGCAGGAAAAAGCAAAAAATTTCAGAATTGCACCTTGCAATGCGGAGAAATTACTGTTTGCGCCTTTACAATATTCATTGATTTTTGCCATTGAAAAACATCATGTTATTCATATACCAGAAATGTTTGAAGCTACTGACTGAATGAAAAGAGCTGGCATCTCACTCTCTTTGAATCTTCTTTATCATGCTAAGAGGAGCAGGAAAAAGCAAAAAATTTCAGAATTGCACCTTGCAATGTGGAGAAATTACTGTTTGTGCATTTACAATATTCATTGATTTTTGCCATTGAAAAACGTCCAGAAATGGTTGAAGCTACTGACTGAATAAAAGGAGCTGGCATCTCACTCTCTTTGAATCTTCTTTATCATGCTAAGAGGAGCAGGAAAAAGCAAAAAATTTCAGAATTGCACCTTGCAATGCGGAGAAATTACTGTTTGTGCATTTACAATATTCATTGATTTTTGCCATTGAAAAACATCATGTTAAGAAATGTTTGAAGCTACTGACTGAATGAAAAGAGCTGGCATCTCACTCTCTTTGAATCTTCTTTATCATGCTAAGAGGAGCAGGAAAAAGCAAAAAATTTCAGAATTGCACCTTGCAATGTGGAGAAATTAATGTTTGTGCATTTACAATATTCATTGATTTTTGCCATTGAAAAACGTCCAGAAATGTTTGAAGCTACTGACTGAATGAAAGGAGCTGGCATCTCACTCTCTTTGAATCTTCTTTATCATGCTAAGAGGAGCAGGAAAAAGCAAAAAATTTCAGAATTGCCCCTTGGAATGCGGAGAAATTACTGTTTGTGCATTTACAATATTCATTGATTTTTGCCATTGAAAAACATCATGTTATTCATATACCAGAAATGTTTGAAGCTACTGACTGAATGAAAAGAGCTGGCATTTCACTCTCTTTGAATCTTCTTTATCATGCTAAGAGGAGCAGGAAAAAGCAAAAAATTTCAGAATTGCACCTTGCAATGTGGAGAAATTACTGTTTGTGCATTTACAATATTCATTGATTTTTGCCATTGAAAAACGTCCAGAAATGTTTGAAGCTACTGACTGAATGAAAGGAGCTGGCATCTCACTCTCTTTGAATCTTCTTTATCATGCTAAGAGGAGCAGGAAAAAGCAAAAAATTTCAGAATTGCACCTTGCAATGCGGAGAAATTACTGTTTGTGCATTTACAATATTCATTGATTTTTGCCATTGAAAAACATCATGTTATTCATATACCAGAAATGTTTGAAGCTACTGACTGAATGAAAAGAGCTGGCATCTCACTCTCTTTGAATCTTCATTATCATGCTAAGAGGAGCAGGAAAAAGCAAAAAATTTCAGAATTGCACCTTGCAATGTTGAGAAATTACTGTTTGTGCATTTACAATATTCATTGATTTTTGCCATTGAAAAACGTCCAGAAATGTTTGAAGCTACTGACTGAATGAAAGGAGCTGGCATCTCACTCTCTTTGAATCTTCTTTATCATGCTAAGAGGAGCAGGAAAAAGCAAAAAATTTCAGAATTGCACCTTGCAATGCGGAGAAATTACTGTTTGTGCATTTACAATATTCATTGATTTTTGCCATTGAAAAACATCATGTTATTCATATACCAGAAATGTTTGAAGCTACTGACTGAATGAAAAGAGCTGGCATCTCACTCTCTTTGAATCTTCTTTATCATGCTAAGAGGAGCAGGAAAAAGCAAAAAATTTCAGAATTGCACCTTGCAATGTGGAGAAATTACTGTTTGTGCATTTACAATATTCATTGATTTTTGCCATTGAAAAACGTCCAGAAATGGTTGAAGCTACTGACTGAATAAAAGGAGCTGGCATCTCACTCTCTTTGAATCTTCTTTATCATGCTAAGAGGAGCAGGAAAAAGCAAAAAATTTCAGAATTGCACCTTGCAATGCGGAGAAATTACTGTTTGTGCATTTACAATATTCATTGATTTTTGCTATTTAAAAACATCATGTTAAGAAATGTTTGAAGCTACTGACTGAATGAAAAGAGCTGGCATCTCACTCTCTTTGAATCTTCTTTATCATGCTAAGAGGAGCAGGAAAAAGCAAAAAATTTCAGAATTGCACCTTGCAATGTGGAGAAATTACTGTTTGTGCATTTACAATATTCATTGATTTTTGCCATTGAAAAACGTCCAGAAATGTTTGAAGCTACTGACTGAATGAAAGGAGCTGGCATCTCACTCTCTTTGAATCTTCTTTATCATGCTAAGAGGAGCAGGAAAAAGCAAAAAATTTCAGAATTGCCCCTTGGAATGCGGAGAAATTACTGTTTGTGCATTTACAATATTCATTGATTTTTGCCATTGAAAAACATCATGTTATTCATATACCAGAAATGTTTGAAGCTACTGACTGAATGAAAAGAGCTGGCATTTCACTCTCTTTGAATCTTCTTTATCATGCTAAGAGGAGCAGGAAAAAGCAAAAAATTTCAGAATTGCACCTTGCAATGTGGAGAAATTACTGTTTGTGCATTTACTGTTATGTTCTGCTACCAAAGCTAAGGAAAGAGAGGAGATCTGTCCCTACTATAAGACTCAGCTGTATCCCTACGATGTAACAGGGAACCTGATCCTGCGATCAGACCTGCTAAAGTCCTAATCTAGTCTGTACGGAGACCTATAGATTTGGGGAGGGAATCCCTACAAGTACTAAGGACTGGGAGGAATATGGGACACCTCCTAACAGAAATAGCAGCAGACAGACGAACAAACAAAATAGATAGAACCTAGAGGTCCGTAGACCAAGCAAACTAACAGAGTTAGATACAGAGCACAGGCTAGCTAGAAAGTAGATATACAATGAAGTCCAGCAAAGCCAGAAGGGCGGAGCAGGATTAAATAGGCCAACAAGGTCATGTGACCAGCAAAGGAAAAAAAACCTAACAGCAAGGTTCTAACAGTACCCCCCCTTCTAAGAGGATCCTCCGGATCCCCTAGGACCAGGCTTATCAGGAAATCTCCTGTGAAACGCTCTGATAAGTCTGGACGCGGAAACATCATCTGACCTCACCCAAGAGTTATCCTCGGGTCCGAAACCTTTCCAGGCCACAAGATACTGCAAACTACCTCTATACCGTCTAGAGTCAAGGATGCGAGAAATTTCATATTCCCCGTCCTCCACCACCGGAGGAACAGAGGCAGAGGCGTCACCATCCGACACAACAGCTTTTTTTAACAGAGAGACATGAAAGACCGGATTAATTCTCCAGGAGGTAGGAACCTCCAACCTAACAGCAGATTGGTTGACAACCTGAAGCACCTTAAAGGGCCCTACAAACTTGGGACCCAATTTCTTAGAAGGAATCCTCAACCGCAGATTCCTAGAGGACAACCAAACCATGTCACCAACAGCGAACAAAACCTCCTGTCGTTTCCTATCAAAGTAGTCTTTAGATTTTCTGTTGGCCTCCTGAAGATTACCACGCACATCCGTCCAAACTCTTTCCAAATCACCGGAAAAATTCTCCTCCTCAGGCACGGCAGATCCCAACTTGGAGAACGACCCAAACGACGGATGTCTCCCAGAACAACAAAAAAAAGGCGAACAACCAGCAGAAGAAGATGTATGATTGTTCAGAGCAAATTCGGCAAGTGGCAGAAACTCAGACCACCCCTCTTGATTGTCTGCCACAAAACAACGCAAGAACTGCTCAACATCCTGGTTTTTCCTTTCTGTCTGGCCATTAGATTCAGGATGATATCCGGACGAAAACGACAAATGAATTCCCAACCTGTCACAAAAGGCACGCCAAAAACGAGCCACGAACTGAGGACCCCTATCAGAAACAATGTCAGTAGGAACGCCATGAAGTCTGACAATTTCCTTGACAAAGGCCTTAGCGAGAGTTTTAGCGCAGGGCAGTTTGACGAAGGGAACCAAGTGACACATCTTGCTAAAACGGTCCACGACCACCCAGATGACAGTAAAACCCTCAGAGGGGGGAAGGTCAGTTATAAAGTCCATAGCCAAATGTGTCCAAGGAGCACTGGGGACCTCCAAAGGACAAAGCAACCCCGCAGCAGGAGTATGTGAAGACTTAGATCTAGCACATATAGTACATTGGCGCACCCACTTAATGACTTCCTTCTGCCATCCAGGCCACCAAAAACTGCGACCCACCAGTCTCTTGGTCTCAGAGATTCCGGGATGACCTGCCAACCGAGATTCGTGACACTCAACAAACAAATCTCTCCTAAAGGTCCCAGGCACAAACAACCTCCCATGAGGAGTGTTAGATGGGGCATTCTCCTGAGCTTTAAGAATCTCATCTTCCAAAACGGAGTCTAAAGCAGCTATCACAACACCTTCTTGTAAAATGTTTTCCTCTTTCTCAGCACCGACTATGGGAGAAAAACTGCGAGACAAGGCATCCGCCTTAACATTCTTAGTACCAGGGATGTAAGTAACGGAGAAATTAAACCGCGAGAAAAACAGTGCCCACCTAGCCTGACGGGCATTCAGGCGCTTGGCAGCGTCAAGATATATCAGATTTTTATGATCCGTAAGAACCTGAACGGGAAATTCCGCACCTTCCAAGAAGTGGCGCCAGTGTTCAAATGCGAGTTTAATAGCCAATAATTCCCGATTACCAATATCGTAATTCAATTCAGTCTCCGAAAATTTTTTTGAAAAAAATGCACAGGGATGTAATCCATCCCCGTTATCCTGAGACAATACTGCGCCAACCCCCACAGAGGAAGCATCAACCTCAACCAAAAACGGCCTAGTAACATCAGGCTGCATAAGGATGGGAGCAGAGGTGAACCTCTCCTTGAGATACACAAAAGCTTCAATGGCCTCAGAAGACCACTGAACCGCATCAGCACCTTTCCTGGTGAGATCAGTCAGAGGTTTGACAATACTAGAAAAATTTTTTATGAATTTTCTATAGTAATTGGCGAAACCCAAAAACCTCTGTATTGATTTCAAACCAATAGGCCTAGGCCATTCCTGCACAGCCTGAACCTTAACCGGATCCATCTCAAAACCTTTGCTGGAGATAATGTAGCCCAAAAAACTAATTCTCTGTACAGCGAACTCACATTTCTCCAGCTTAGCAAAAAGCGAATTGTCCATTAATAACTGTAATACCTCACGCACGCTCCGCCAATGAGACTCCAGATCTGGCGAATAAATCAAAATGTCATTCAAATACACAACCACATTTTTACCGATCAAAGGTCTAAGGATGTCATTAATCAGATTCTGAAAAAATGCAGGAGCATTAGTAAGACCAAAAGGCATAACCAGATTCTCAAAATGACCCACAGGAGTGTTAAAAGCAGTCTTCCATTCATCACCCTCCTTCATGCGCAACAGATTGTATGCCCCCTTAAGGTCAATTTTAGAGAACCACTTGGCCCCCAATAACTGGTTAAACAGATCAGGAATCAATGGCAGTGGGTAAGGATTGCGTACCGTAATTTTGTTAATCTCACGAAAATCCAGACAAGGACGTAAACCGCCGTCCTTTTTTTTTACAAAAAAAAATCCAACCGCCACAGGAGACTTAGAGGGCCTAATGTGACCGGCGGCCAAACTTGTCTGTATGTATTCCTCCAAAGCCTTCCTCTCAGGAATAGTAAGGTTAAATAAACGACTTTTAGGAAGAGTCGCTCCAGGGACAAATTCAATAGAACAATCATAGTCTCTATGGGGAGGCAAAACCTGCGATTCTTTCTCAGAAAAAACTCTCCAAAAATCCTGAATAGGAACAGGCAATTCTCCCCTATCCACAGCTGCAATACGCCCGTTACAACACTTGTCATAACATTTATGGCTCCAGGATTTAATTTCACTGGTAGACCAATCCAGTACAGGATTGTGAAATTTTAACCAGGGCAAACCCAATATTACTGGAGAAGGCAAGTTATTCAACACTACCAAATCAAATTTCTCATGGTGAACACCATTAATAGTGAGAGGAAATTCACTGACCTTGAGAGTAATATTCTTCAAAGGGGAGCCATCCACAGAAACCACAGCAATGGGGGATGATAAAGGTTCAGGTTTTAAATTGAGTTTTTCCACGAATCCCCCATCAATAACATTCAGTGTAGACCCGCAATCAACAAACACCCGAAATTCCATTAATTTTTCCTGCGCAATCGTGGAAGCAGCTAAAAATATACCCTTGGAATTTAAACAGGCAATACGGGCGTGACTGACCATTTTTTTTTCTTTCTTCATACGAAGCTCACAGCCTTTAATCAAATGACCAGATTTTCCACAATAGAAACACAAGCCTTCTGAAAAACGACGGTGTTTTTCTTGAGAGCGAGGTGCCACCGATCCAATCTCCATCGGTTCACCACTGTTAGTACACACATTATCATAACCAGAAACTGACATAGCAGAGGATTTGCTCTCATTAACCCTAGCACGCAGTCTTCTGTCCACCCGTATAGCTAATTGCATAGCCTGTTGCAAATCCTCAGGTGTAGGATAAGCAATTAGCAGGTCTTTAACCTTTTCACTGAGCCCAGCAAGAAATAGACTTTTCAGAGCAGAATCGTTCCACCCTGTTTGAGTGGACCAACGACGAAAATGTGTACAATATTTTTCCATATTACCTGATCCTTGTTTTAAACGTCTCAACTCAGTCTCAGCTGATGCCACATGGTCAGGATCATCATATAATAGTCCTAAAGCAGAAAAAAAACTATCCACTGATCTGAAGCATGTATCACTAGGTTGCAAAGAAAAGGCCCACTCCTGAGGCTCTTTGCGCAAAAGTGACATTATGAACCCTACGCGCTGGGATTCATCCCCAGAGGACTTGGGTCTCAAACGAAAATACAATAAGCAAGCATTTTTAAATGAAAAAAATTCTCGATGTTCACCAAAAAATAAATCCGGCAAACATACCTTAGGCTCCAAGAAATATGCTCCAGGACAGTTACTCACGTGCTGACGGAGCTCGGCCACTTCCAGAGAGAGTCCCTGCAGGTGTTTAGCCAAATCCTGAACCGACACCATGATGGAACAAAAAAAAATCTTTCCTTAGAGAATTTACAGGCTGGACTTACTGTTATGTTCTGCTACCAAAGCTAAGGAAAGAGAGGAGATCTGTCCCTACTATAAGACTCAGCTGTATCCCTACGATGTAACAGGGAACCTGATCCTGCGATCAGACCTGCTAAAGTCCTAATCTAGTCTGTACGGAGACCTATAGATTTGGGGAGGGAATCCCTACAAGTACTAAGGACTGGGAGGAATATGGGACACCTCCTAACAGAAATAGCAGCAGACAGACGAACAAACAAAATAGATAGAACCTAGAGGTCCGTAGACCAAGCAAACTAACAGAGTTAGATACAGAGCACAGGCTAGCTAGAAAGTAGATATACAATGAAGTCCAGCAAAGCCAGAAGGGCGGAGCAGGATTAAATAGGCCAACAAGGTCATGTGACCAGCAAAGGAAAAAAAACCTAACAGCAAGGTTCTAACATTTACAATATTCATTGATTTTTGCCATTGAAAAACGTCCAGAAATGTTTGAAGCTACTGACTGAATGAAAGGAGCTGGCATCTCACTCTCTTTGAATCTTCTTTATCATGCTAAGAGGAGCAGGAAAAAGCAAAAAATTTCAGAATTGCACCTTGCAATGCGGAGAAATTACTGTTTGTGCATTTACAATATTCATTGATTTTTGCCATTGAAAAACATCATGTTATTCATATACGAGAAATGTTTGAAGCTACTGACTGAATGAAAAGAGCTGGCATCTCACTCTCTTTGAATCTTCTTTATCATGCTAAGAGGAGCAGGAAAAAGCAAAAAATTTCAGAATTGCACCTTGCAATGTGGAGAAATTACTGTTTGTGCATTTACAATATTCATTGATTTTTGCCATTGAAAAACGTCCAGAAATGTTTGAAGCTACTGACTGAATGAAAGGAGCTGGCATCTCACTCTCTTTGAATCTTCTTTATCATGCTAAGAGGAGCAGGAAAAAGCAAAAAATTTCAGAATTGCACCTTGCAATGCAGAGAAATTACTGTTTGTGCATTTACAATATTCATTGATTTTTGCCATTGAAAAACATCATGTTATTCATATACCAGAAATGTTTGAAGCTACTGACTGAATGAAAAGAGCTGGCATTTCACTCTCTTTGAATCTTCTTTATCATGCTAAGAGGAGCAGGAAAAAGCAAAAAATTTCAGAATTGCACCTTGCAATGTGGAGAAATTACTGTTTGTGCATTTACAATATTCATTGATTTTTGCCATTGAAAAACGTCCAGAAATGTTTGAAGCTACTGACTGAATGAAAGGAGCTGGCATCTCACTCTCTTTGAATCTTCTTTATCATGCTAAGAGGAGCAGGAAAAAGCAAAAAATTTCAGAATTGCACCTTGCAATGCGGAGAAATTACTGTTTGTGCATTTACAATATTCATTGATTTTTGCCATTGAAAAACATCATGTTATTCATATACGAGAAATGTTTGAAGCTACTGACTGAATGAAAAGAGCTGGCATCTCACTCTCTTTGAATCTTCTTTATCATGCTAAGAGGAGCAGGAAAAAGCAAAAAATTTCAGAATTGCACCTTGCAATGTGGAGAAATTACTGTTTGTGCATTTACAATATTCATTGATTTTTGCCATTGAAAAACGTCCAGAAATGTTTGAAGCTACTGACTGAATGAAAGGAGCTGGCATCTCACTCTCTTTGAATCTTCTTTATCATGCTAAGAGGAGCAGGAAAAAGCAAAAAATTTCAGAATTGCACCTTGCAATGCAGAGAAATTACTGTTTGTGCATTTACAATATTCATTGATTTTTGCCATTGAAAAACATCATGTTATTCATATACCAGAAATGTTTGAAGCTACTGACTGAATGAAAAGAGCTGGCATCTCACTCTCTTTGAATCTTCTTTATCATGCTAAGAGGAGCAGGAAAAAGCAAAAAATTTCAGAATTGCACCTTGCAATGTGGAGAAATTACTGTTTGTGCATTTACAATATTCATTGATTTTTGCCATTGAAAAACGTCCAGAAATGTTTGAAGCTACTGACTGAATGAAAGGAGCTGGCATCTCACTCTCTTTGAATCTTCTTTATCATGCTAAAAGGAGCAGGAAAAAGCAAAAAATTTCAGAATTGCACCTTGCAATGCGGAGAAGTTACTGTTTGTGCATTTACAATATTCATTGATTTTTGCCATTGAAAAACATCATGTTATTCATATACCAGAAATGTTTGAAGCTACTGACTGAATGAAAAGAGCTGGCATCTCACTCTCTTTGAATCTTCTTTATCATGCTAAGAGGAGCAGGAAAAAGCAAAAAATTTCAGAATTGCACCTTGCAATGTGGAGAAATTACTGTTTGTGCATTTACAATATTCATTGATTTTTGCCATTGAAAAACGTCCAGAAATGTTTGAAGCTACTGACTGAATGAAAGGAGCTGGCATCTCACTCTCTTTGAATCTTCTTTATCATGCTAAGAGGAGCAGGAAAAAGCAAAAAATTTCAGAATTGCACTTTGCAATGCGGAGAAATTACTGTTTGTGCATTTACAATATTCATTGATTTTTGCCATTGAAAAACATCATGTTATTCATATACCAGAAATGTTTGAAGCTACTGACTGAATGAAAAGAGCTGGCATCTCACTCTCTTTGAATCTTCTTTATCATGCTAAGAGGAGCAGGAAAAAGCAAAAAATTTCAGAATTGCACCTTGCAATGTGGAGAAATTACTGTTTGTGCATTTACAATATTCATTGATTTTTGCAATTGAAAAACATCATGTTATTCATATACCAGAAATGTTTGAAGCTACTGATTGAATGAAAAGAGCTGGCATCTCACTCTCTTTGAAACTTCTTTATCATGCTAAGAGGAGCAGGAAAAAGCAAAAAATTTCAGAATTGCACCTTGCAATGTGGAGAAATTACTGTTTGTGCATTTACAATATTCATTGATTTTTGCCATTGAAAAACGTCCAGAAATGTTTGAAGCTACTGACTGAATGAAAGGAGCTGGCATCTCAATCTCTTTGAATCTTCTTTATCATGCTAAGAGGAGCAGGAAAAAGCAAAAAATTTCAGAATTGCACCTTGCAATGCAGAGAAATTACTGTTACTGCATTTACAATATTCATTGATTTTTGCCATTGAAAAACATCATGTTATTCATATACCAGAAATGTTTGAAGCTACTGACTGAATGAAAAGAGCTGGCATCTCACTCTCTTTGAATCTTCTTTATCATGCTAAGAGGAGCAGGAAAAAGCAAAAAATTTCAGAATTGCACCTTGCAATGTGGAAAAATTACTGTTTGTGCATTTACAATATTCATTGATTTTTGCCATTGAAAAACGTCCAGAAATGTTTGAAGCTACTGACTGAATGAAAGGAGCTGGCATCTCACTCTCTTTGAATCTTCTTTATCATGCTAAGAGGAGCAGGAAAAAGCAAAAAATTTCAGAATTGCACCTTGCAATGCGGAGAAATTACTGTTTGTGCATTTACAATATTCATTGATTTTTGCCATTGAAAAACATCATGTTATTCATATACCAGAAATGTTTGAAGCTACTGACAATGAAAAGAGCTGGCATCTCACTCTCTTTGAATCTTCTTTATCATGCTAAGAGGAGCAGGAAAAAGCAAAAAATTTCAGAATTGCACCTTGCAATGTGGAGAAATTACTGTTTGTGCATTTACAATATTCATTGATTTTTGCCATTGAAAAACATCCAGAAATGTTTGAAGCTACTGACTGAATGAAAGGAGCTGGCATCTCACTCTCTTTGAATCTTCTTTATCATGCTAAGAGGAGCAGGAAAAAGCAAAAAATTTCAGAATTGCACCTTGCAATGCGGAGAACTTACTGTTTGTGCATTTACAATATTCATTGATTTTTGCCATTGAAAAACATCATGTTATTCATATACGAGAAATGTTTGAAGCTACTGACTGAATGAAAAGAGCTGGCATCTCACTCTCTTTGAATCTTCTTTATCATGCTAAGAGGAGCAGGAAAAAGCGAAAAATTTCAGAATTGCACCTTGCAATGTGGAGAAATTACTGTTTGTGCATTTACAATATTCATTGATTTTTGCCATTGAAAAACGTCCAGAAATGTTTGAAGCTACTGACTGAATGAAAGGAGCTGGCATCTCACTCTCTTTGAATCTTCTTTATCATGCTAAGAGGAGCAGGAAAAAGCAAAAAATTTCAGAATTGCACCTTGCAATGCAGAGAAATTACTGTTTGTGCATTTACAATATTCATTGATTTTTGCCATTGAAAAACATCATGTTATTCATATACCAGAAATGTTTGAAGCTACTGACTGAATGAAAAGAGCTGGCATCTCACTCTCTTTGAATCTTCTTTATCATGCAAAGAGGAGCAGGAAAAAGCAAAAAATTTCAGAATTGCACCTTGCAATGTGGAGAAATTACTGTTTGTGCATTTACAATATTCATTGATTTTTGCCATTGAAAAACGTCCAGAAATGTTTGAAGCTACTGACTGAATGAAAGGAGCTGGCATCTCACTCTCTTTGAATCTTCTTTATCATGCTAAAAGGAGCAGGAAAAAGCAAAAAATTTCAGAATTGCACCTTGCAATGCGGAGAAGTTACTGTTTGTGCATTTACAATATTCATTGATTTTTGCCATTGAAAAACATCATGTTATTCATATACCAGAAATGTTTGAAGCTACTGACTGAATGAAAAGAGCTGGCATCTCACTCTCTTTGAATCTTCTTTATCATGCTAAGAGGAGCAGGAAAAAGCAAAAAATTTCAGAATTGCACCTTGCAATGTGGAGAAATTACTGTTTGTGCATTTACAATATTCATTGATTTTTGCCATTGAAAAACGTCCAGAAATGTTTGAAGCTACTGACTGAATGAAAGGAGCTGGCATCTCACTCTCTTTGAATCTTCTTTATCATGCTAAGAGGAGCAGGAAAAAGCAAAAAATTTCAGAATTGCACTTTGCAATGCGGAGAAATTACTGTTTGTGCATTTACAATATTCATTGATTTTTGCCATTGAAAAACATCATGTTATTCATATACCAGAAATGTTTGAAGCTACTGACTGAATGAAAAGAGCTGGCATCTCACTCTCTTTGAATCTTCTTTATCATGCTAAGAGGAGCAGGAAAAAGCAAAAAATTTCAGAATTGCACCTTGCAATGTGGAGAAATTACTGTTTGTGCATTTACAATATTCATTGATTTTTGCAATTGAAAAACATCATGTTATTCATATACCAGAAATGTTTGAAGCTACTGATTGAATGAAAAGAGCTGGCATCTCACTCTCTTTGAAACTTCTTTATCATGCTAAGAGGAGCAGGAAAAAGCAAAAAATTTCAGAATTGCACCTTGCAATGTGGAGAAATTACTGTTTGTGCATTTACAATATTCATTGATTTTTGCCATTGAAAAACGTCCAGAAATGTTTGAAGCTACTGACTGAATGAAAGGAGCTGGCATCTCAATCTCTTTGAATCTTCTTTATCATTCTAAGAGGAGCAGGAAAAAGCAAAAAATTTCAGAATTGCACCTTGCAATGCAGAGAAATTACTGTTACTGCATTTACAATATTCATTGATTTTTGCCATTGAAAAACATCATGTTATTCATATACCAGAAATGTTTGAAGCTACTGACTGAATGAAAAGAGCTGGCATCTCACTCTCTTTGAATCTTCTTTATCATGCTAAGAGGAGCAGGAAAAAGCAAAAAATTTCAGAATTGCACCTTGCAATGTGGAAAAATTACTGTTTGTGCATTTACAATATTCATTGATTTTTGCCATTGAAAAACGTCCAGAAATGTTTGAAGCTACTGACTGAATGAAAGGAGCTGGCATCTCACTCTCTTTGAATCTTCTTTATCATGCTAAGAGGAGCAGGAAAAAGCAAAAAATTTCAGAATTGCACCTTGCAATGCGGAGAAATTACTGTTTGTGCATTTACAATATTCATTGATTTTTGCCATTGAAAAACATCATGTTATTCATATACCAGAAATGTTTGAAGCTACTGACAATGAAAAGAGCTGGCATCTCACTCTCTTTGAATCTTCTTTATCATGCAAAGAGGAGCAGGAAAAAGCAAAAAATTTCAGAATTGCACCTTGCAATGTGGAGAAATTACTGTTTGTGCATTTACAATATTCATTGATTTTTGCCATTGAAAAACGTCCAGAAATGTTTGAAGCTACTGACTGAATGAAAGGAGCTGGCATCTCACTCTCTTTGAATCTTCTTTATCATGCTAAAAGGAGCAGGAAAAAGCAAAAAATTTCAGAATTGCACCTTGCAATGCGGAGAAGTTACTGTTTGTGCATTTACAATATTCATTGATTTTTGCCATTGAAAAACATCATGTTATTCATATACCAGAAATGTTTGAAGCTACTGACTGAATGAAAAGAGCTGGCATCTCACTCTCTTTGAATCTTCTTTATCATGCTAAGAGGAGCAGGAAAAAGCAAAAAATTTCAGAATTGCACCTTGCAATGTGGAGAAATTACTGTTTGTGCATTTACAATATTCATTGATTTTTGCCATTGAAAAACGTCCAGAAATGTTTGAAGCTACTGACTGAATGAAAGGAGCTGGCATCTCACTCTCTTTGAATCTTCTTTATCATGCTAAGAGGAGCAGGAAAAAGCAAAAAATTTCAGAATTGCACTTTGCAATGCGGAGAAATTACTGTTTGTGCATTTACAATATTCATTGATTTTTGCTATTGAAAAACATCATGTTATTCATATACCAGAAATGTTTGAAGCTACTGACTGAATGAAAAGAGCTGGCATCTCACTCTCTTTGAATCTTCTTTATCATGCTAAGAGGAGCAGGAAAAAGCAAAAAATTTCAGAATTGCACCTTGCAATGTGGAGAAATTACTGTTTGTGCATTTACAATATTCATTGATTTTTGCAATTGAAAAACATCATGTTATTCATATACCAGAAATGTTTGAAGCTACTGATTGAATGAAAAGAGCTGGCATCTCACTCTCTTTGAAACTTCTTTATCATGCTAAGAGGAGCAGGAAAAAGCAAAAAATTTCAGAATTGCACCTTGCAATGTGGAGAAATTACTGTTTGTGCATTTACAATATTCATTGATTTTTGCCATTGAAAAACGTCCAGAAATGTTTGAAGCTACTGACTGAATGAAAGGAGCTGGCATCTCAATCTCTTTGAATCTTCTTTATCATTCTAAGAGGAGCAGGAAAAAGCAAAAAATTTCAGAATTGCACCTTGCAATGCAGAGAAATTACTGTTACTGCATTTACAATATTCATTGATTTTTGCCATTGAAAAACATCATGTTATTCATATACCAGAAATGTTTGAAGCTACTGACTGAATGAAAAGAGCTGGCATCTCACTCTCTTTGAATCTTCTTTATCATGCTAAGAGGAGCAGGAAAAAGCAAAAAATTTCAGAATTGCACCTTGCAATGTGGAAAAATTACTGTTTGTGCATTTACAATATTCATTGATTTTTGCCATTGAAAAACGTCCAGAAATGTTTGAAGCTACTGACTGAATGAAAGGAGCTGGCATCTCACTCTCTTTGAATCTTCTTTATCATGCTAAGAGGAGCAGGAAAAAGCAAAAAATTTCAGAATTGCACCTTGCAATGCGGAGAAATTACTGTTTGTGCATTTACAATATTCATTGATTTTTGCCATTGAAAAACATCATGTTATTCATATACCAGAAATGTTTGAAGCTACTGACAATGAAAAGAGCTGGCATCTCACTCTCTTTGAATCTTCTTTATCATGCTAAGAGGAGCAGGAAAAAGCAAAAAATTTCAGAATTGCACCTTGCAATGTGGAGAAATTACTGTTTGTGCATTGACAATATTCATTGATTTTTGCCATTGAAAAACATCCAGAAATGTTTGAAGCTACTGACTGAATGAAAGGAGATGGCATCTCACTCTCTTTGAATCTTCTTTATCATGCTAAGAGGAGCAGGAAAAAGCAAAAAATTTCAGAATTGCACCTTGCAATGCGGAGAACTTACTGTTTGTGCATTTACAATATTCATTGATTTTTGCCATTGAAAAACATCATGTTATTCATATACCAGAAATGTTTGAAGCTACTGACTGAATGAAAAGAGCTGGCATCTCACTCTCTTTGAATCTTCTTTATCATGCTAAGAGGAGCAGGAAAAAGCAAAAAATTTCAGAATTGCACCTTGCAATGTGGAGAAATTACTGTTTGTGCATTTACAATATTCATTGATTTTTGCCATTGAAAAACGTCCAGAAATGTTTGAAGCTACTGACTGAATGAAAGGAGCTGGCATCTCACTCTCTTTGAATCTTCTTTATCATGCTAAGAGGAGCAGGAAAAAGCAAAAAATTTCAGAATTGCACCTTGCAATGCGGAGAAATTACTGTTTGTGCATTTACAATATTCATTGATTTTTGTCATTGAAAAACATCATGTTATTCATATACCAGAAATGTTTGAAGCTACTGACTGAATGAAAAGAGTTGGCATCTCACTCTCTTTGAATCTTCTTTATCATGCTAAGAGCAGCAGGAAAAAGCAAAAAATTTCAGAATTGCACCTTGCAATGTGGAGAAATTACTGTTTGTGCATTTACAATATTCATTGATTTTTGCCATAGAAAAACGTCCAGAAATGTTTGAAGCTACTGACTGAATGAAAGGAGCTGGCATCTCGCTCTCTTTGAATCTTCTTTATCATGCTAAGAGGAGCAGGAAAAAGCAAAAAATTTCAGAATTGCACCTTGCAATGCGGAGAAATTACTGTTTGTGCATTTACAATATTCATTGATTTTTGCCATTGAAAAACATCATGTTATTCATATACCAGAAATGTTTGAAGCTACTGACTGAATGAAAAGAGCTGGCAACTCACTCTCTTTGAATCTTCTTTATCATGCTAAGAGGAGCAGGAATAAGCAAAAAATTTCAGAATTGCACCTTGCAATGTGGAAAAATTACTGTTTGTGCATTTACAATATTCATTGATTTTTGCCATTGAAAAACGTCCAGAAATGTTTGAAGCTACTGACTGAATGAAAGGAGCTGGCATCTCACTCTCTTTGAATCTTCTTTATCATGCTAAGAGGAGCAGGAAAAAGCAAAAAATTTCAGAATTGCACCTTGCAATGCGGAGAAATTACTGTTTGTGCATTTACAATATTCATTGATTTTTGCCATTGAAAAACATCATGTTATTCATATACCAGAAATGTTTGAAGCTACAGACTGAATGAAAAGAGCTGGCATCTCACTCTCTTTGAATCTTCTTTATCATGCTAAGAGGAGCAGGAAAAAGCAAAAAATTTCAGAATTGCACCTTGCAATGTGGAGAAATTACTGTTTGTGCATTTACAATATTCATTGATTTTTGCCATTGAAAAACGTCCAGAAATGTTTGAAGCTACTGACTGAATGAAAGGAGCTGGCATCTCACTCTCTTTGAATCTTCTTTATCATGCTAAGAGGAGCAGGAAAAAGCAAAAAATTTCAGAATTGCACCTTGCAATGCGGAGAAATTACTGTTTGTGCATTTACAATATTCATTGATTTTTGCCATTGAAAAACATCATGTTATTCATATACCAGAAATGTTTGAAGCTACTGACTGAATGAAAAGAGTTGGCATCTCACTCTCTTTGAATCTTCTTTATCATGCTAAGAGCAGCAGGAAAAAGCAAAAAATTTCAGAATTGCACCTTGCAATGTGGAGAAATTACTGTTTGTGCATTTACAATATTCATTGATTTTTGCCATTGAAAAACGTCCAGAAATGTATGAAGCTACTGACTGAATGAAAGGAGCTGGCATCTCACTCTCTTTGAATCTTCTTTATCATGCTAAGAGGAGCAGGAAAAAGCAAAAAATTTCAGAATTGCACCTTGCAATGCGGAGAAATTACTGTTTGTGCATTTACAATATTCATTGATTTTTGCAATTGAAAAACATCATGTTATTCATATACCAGAAATGTTTGAAGCTACTGACTGAATGAAAAGAGCTGGCATCTCACTCTCTTTGAATCTTCTTTATCATCCTAAGAGGAGCAGGAAAAAGCAAAAAATTTCAGAATTGCACCTTGCAATGCGGAGAAATTACTGTTTGTGCATTTACAATATTCATTGATTTTTGCCATTAAAAAACATCATGTTATTCATATACCAGAAATGTTTGAAGCTACTGACAATGAAAAGAGCTGGCATCTCACTCTCTTTGAATCTTCTTTATCATGCTAAGAGGAGCAGGAAAAAGCAAAAAATTTCAGAATTGCACCTTGCAATGTGGAAAAATTACTGTTTGTGCATTTACAATATTCATTGATTTTTGCCATTGAAAAACGTCCAGAAATGTTTGAAGCTACTGACTGAATGAAAGGAGCTGGCATGTCACTCTCTTTGAATCTTCTTTATCATGCTAAGAGGAGCAGGAAAAAGCAAAAAATTTCAGAATTGCACCTTGCAATGTGGAGAAATTACTGTTTGTGCATTTACAATATTCATTGATTTTTGCCATTGAAAAACATCCAGAAATGTTTGAAGCTACTGACTGAATGAAAGGAGATGGCATCTCACTCTCTTTGAATCTTCTTTATCATGCTAAGAGGAGCAGGAAAAAGCAAAAAATTTCAGAATTGCACCTTGCAAGGCGGAGAAATTACTGTTTGTGCATTTACAATATTCATTGATTTTTGCCATTGAAAAACATCATGTTATTCATATACCAGAAATGTTTGAAGCTACTGACTGAATGAAAAGAGCTGGCATCTCAATCTCTTTGAATCTTCTTTATCATGCTAAGAGGAGCAGGAAAAAGCAAAAAATTTCAGAATTGCACCTTGCAATGTGGAGAAATTACTGTTTGTGCATTTACAATATTCATTGAATTTTGCCATTGAAAAACGTCCAGAAATGTTTGAAGCTACTGACTGAATGAAAGGAGCTGGCATCTCACTCTCTTTGAATCTTCTTTATCATGCTAAGAGGAGCAGGAAAAAGCAAAAAATTTCAGAATTGCACCTTGCAATGCAGAGAAATTACTGTTTGTGCATTTACAATATTCATTGATTTTTGCCATTGAAAAACATCATGTTATTCATATACCAGAAATGTTTGAAGCTACTGACTGAATGAAAAGAGCTGGCATCTCACTCTCTTTGAATCTTCTTTATCATGCTAAGAGGAGCAGGAAAAAGCAAAAAATTTCAGAATTGCACCTTGCAATGTGGAGAAATTACTGTTTGTGCATTTACAATATTCATTGATTTTTGCCATTGAAAAACATCATGTTATTCATATACCAGAAATGTTTGAAGCTACTGACTGAATGAAAAGAGCTGGCATCTCACTCTCTTTGAATCTTCTTTATCATGCTAAGAGGAGCAGGAAAAAGCAAAAAATTTCAGAATTGCACCTTGCAATGTGGAAAAATTACTGTTTGTGCATTTACAATATTCATTGATTTTTGCCATTGAAAAACGTCCAGAAATGTTTGAAGCTACTGACTGAATGAAAGGAGCTGGCATCTCACTCTCTTTGAATCTTCTTTATCATGCTAAGAGGAGCAGGAAAAAGCAAAAAATTTCAGAATTGCACCTTGCAATGCGGAGAAATTACTGTTTGTGCATTTACAATATTCATTGATTTTTGCCATTGAAAAACATCATGTTATTCATATACCAGAAATGTTTGAAGCTACTGACAATGAAAAGAGCTGGCATCTCACTCTCTTTGAATCTTCTTTATCATGCTAAGAGGAGCAGGAAAAAGCAAAAAATTTCAGAATTGCACCTTGCAATGTGGAGAAATTACTGTTTGTGCATTTACAATATTCATTGATTTTTGCCATTGAAAAACATCCAGAAATGTTTGAAGCTACTGACTGAATGAAAGGAGATGGCATCTCACTCTCTTTGAATCTTCTTTATCATGCTAAGAGGAGCAGGAAAAAGCAAAAAATATCAGAATTGCACCTTGCAATGCGGAGAACTTCCTGTTTGTGCATTTACAATATTCATTGATTTTTGCCATTGAAAAACATCATGTTATTCATATACCAGAAATGTTTGAAGCTACTGACTGAATGAAAAGAGCTGGCATCTCACTCTCTTTGAATCTTCTTTATCATGCTAAGAGGAGCAGGAAAAAGCAAAAAATTTCAGAATTGCACCTTGCAATGTGGAGAAATTACTGTTTGTGCATTTACAATATTCATTGATTTTTGCCATTGAAAAACGTCCAGAAATGTTTGAAGCTACTGACTGAATGAAAGGAGCTGGCATCTCACTCTCTTTGAATCTTCTTTATCATGCTAAGAGGAGCAGGAAAAAGCAAAAAATTTCAGAATTGCACCTTGCAATGCGGAGAAATTACTGTTTGTGCATTTACAATATTCATTGATTTTTGCCATTGAAAAACATCATGTTATTCATATACCAGAAATGTTTGAAGCTACTGACTGAATGAAAAGAGTTGGCATCTCACTCTCTTTGAATCTTATTTATCATGCTAAGAGCAGCAGGAAAAAGCAAAAAATTTCAGAATTGCACCTTGCAATGTGGAGAAATTACTGTTTGTGCATTTACAATATTCATTGATTTTTGCCATAGAAAAACGTCCAGAAATGTTTGAAGCTACTGACTGAATGAAAGGAGCTGGCATCTCGCTCTCTTTGAATCTTCTTTATCATGCTAAGAGGAGCAGGAAAAAGCAAAAAATTTCAGAATTGCACCTTGCAATGCGGAGAAATTACTGTTTGTGCATTTACAATATTCATTGATTTTTGCCATTGAAAAACATCATGTTATTCATATACCAGAAATGTTTGAAGCTACTGACTGAATGAAAAGAGCTGGCATCTCACTCTCTTTGAATCTTCTTTATCATGCTAAGAGGAGCAGGAAAAAGCAAAAAATTTCAGAATTGCACCTTGCAATGTGGAAAAATTACTGTTTGTGCATTTACAATATTCATTGATTTTTGCCATTGAAAAACGTCCAGAAATGTTTGAAGCTACTGACTGAATGAAAGGAGCTGGCATCTCACTCTCTTTGAATCTTCTTTATCATGCTAAGAGGAGCAGGAAAAAGCAAAAAATTTCAGAATTGCACCTTGCAATGCGGAGAAATTACTGTTTGTGCATTTACAATATTCATTGATTTTTGCCATTGAAAAACATCATGTTATTCATATACCAGAAATGTTTGAAGCTACTGACAATGAAAAGAGCTGGCATCTCACTCTCTTTGAATCTTCTTTATCATGCTAAGAGGAGCAGGAAAAAGCAAAAAATTTCAGAATTGCACCTTGCAATGTGGAGAAATTACTGTTTGTGCATTTACAATATTCATTGATTTTTGCCATTGAAAAACATCCAGAAATGTTTGAAGCTACTGACTGAATGAAAGGAGATGGCATCTCACTCTCTTTGAATCTTCTTTATCATGCTAAGAGGAGCAGGAAAAAGCAAAAAATTTCAGTATTGCACCTTGCAATGCGGAGAACTTACTGTTTGTGCATTTACAATATTCATTGATTTTTGCCATTGAAAAACATCATGTTATTCATATACCAGAAATGTTTGAAGCTACTGACTGAATGAAAAGAGCTGGCATCTCACTCTCTTTGAATCTTCTTTATCATGCTAAGAGGAGCAGGAAAAAGCAAAAAATTTCAGAATTGCACCTTGCAATGTGGAGAAATTACTGTTTGTGCATTTACAATATTCATTGATTTTTGCCATTGAAAAACGTCCAGAAATGTTTGAAGCTACTGACTGAATGAAAGGAGCTGGCATCTCACTCTCTTTGAATCTTCTTTATCATGCTAAGAGGAGCAGGAAAAAGCAAAAAATTTCAGAATTGCACCTTGCAATGCGGAGAAATTACTGTTTGTGCATTTACAATATTCATTGATTTTTGCCATTGAAAAACATCATGTTATTCATATACCAGAAATGTTTGAAGCTACTGACTGAATGAAAAGAGTTGGCATCTCACTCTCTTTGAATCTTCTTTATCATGCTAAGAGCAGCAGGAAAAAGCAAAAAATTTCAGAATTGCACCTTGCAATGTGGAGAAATTACTGTTTGTGCATTTACAATATTCATTGATTTTTGCCATTGAAAAACGTCCAGAAATGTATGAAGCTACTGACTGAATGAAAGGAGCTGGCATCTCACTCTCTTTGAATCTTCTTTATCATGCTAAGAGGAGCAGGAAAAAGCAAAAAATTTCAGAATTGCACCTTGCAATGCGGAGAAATTACTGTTTGTGTATTTACAATATTCATTGATTTTTGCAATTGAAAAACATCATGTTATTCATATACCAGAAATGTTTGAAGCTACTGACTGAATGAAAAGAGCTGGCATCTCACTCTCTTTGAATCTTCTTTATCATGCTAAGAGGAGCAGGAAAAAGCAAAAAATTTCAGAATTGCACCTTGCAATGCGGAGAAATTACTGTTTGTGCATTTACAATATTCATTGATTTTTGCAATTGAAAAACATCATGTTATTCATATACCAGAAATGTTTGAAGCTACTGACTGAATGAAAAGAGCTGGCATCTCACTCTCTTTGAATCTTCTTTATCATCCTAAGAGGAGCAGGAAAAAGCAAAAAATTTCAGAATTGCACCTTGCAATGCGGAGAAATTACTGTTTGTGCATTTACAATATTCATTGATTTTTGCCATTAAAAAACATCATGTTATTCATATACCAGAAATGTTTGAAGCTACTGACTGAATGAATAGAGCTGGCATCTCACTCTCTTTGAATCTTCTTTATCATGCTAAGAGGAGCAGGAAAAAGCAAAAAATTTCAGAATTGCACCTTGCAATGTGGAAAAATTACTGTTTGTGCATTTACAATATTCATTGATTTTTGCCATTGAAAAACGTCCAGAAATGTTTGAAGCTACTGACTGAATGAAAGGAGCTGGCATCTCACTCTCTTTGAATCTTCTTTATCATGCTAAGAGGAGCAGGAAAAAGCAAAAAATTTCAGAATTGCACCTTGCAATGCGGAGAAATTACTGTTTGTGCATTTACAATATTCATTGATTTTTGCCATTGAAAAACATCATGTTATTCATATACCAGAAATGTTTGAAGCTACTGACAATGAAAAGAGCTGGCATCTCACTCTCTTTGAATCTTCTTTATCATGCTAAGAGGAGCAGGAAAAAGCAAAAAATTTCAGAATTGCACCTTGCAATGTGGAAAAATTACTGTTTGTGCATTTACAATATTCATTGATTTTTGCCATTGAAAAACGTCCAGAAATGTTTGAAGCTACTGACTGAATGAAAGGAGCTGGCATGTCACTCTCTTTGAATCTTCTTTATCATGCTAAGAGGAGCAGGAAAAAGCAAAAAATTTCAGAATTGCACCTTGCAATGTGGAGAAATTACTGTTTGTGCATTTACAATATTCATTGATTTTTGCCATTGAAAAACATCCAGAAATGTTTGAAGCTACTGACTGAATGAAAGGAGATGGCATCTCACTCTCTTTGAATCTTCTTTATCATGCTAAGAGGAGCAGGAAAAAGCAAAAAATTTCAGAATTGCACCTTGCAATGCGGAGAACTTACTGTTTGTGCATTTACAATATTCATTGATTTTTGCCATTGAAAAACATCATGTTATTCATATACCAGAAATGTTTGAAGCTACTGACTGAATGAAAAGAGCTGGCATCTCAATCTCTTTGAATCTTCTTTATCATGCTAAGAGGAGCAGGAAAAAGCAAAAAATTTCAGAATTGCACCTTGCAATGTGGAGAAATTACTGTTTGTGCATTTACAATATTCATTGAATTTTGCCATTGAAAAACGTCCAGAAATGTTTGAAGCTACTGACTGAATGAAAGGAGCTGGCATCTCACTCTCTTTGAATCTTCTTTATCATGCTAAGAGGAGCAGGAAAAAGCAAAAAATTTCAGAATTGCACCTTGCAATGCAGAGAAATTACTGTTTGTGCATTTACAATATTCATTGATTTTTGCCATTGAAAAACATCATGTTATTCATATACCAGAAATGTTTGAAGCTACTGACTGAATGAAAAGAGCTGGCATCTCACTCTCTTTGAATCTTCTTTATCATGCTAAGAGGAGCAGGAAAAAGCAAAAAATTTCAGAATTGCACCTTGCAATGTGGAGAAATTACTGTTTGTGCATTTACAATATTCATTGATTTTTGCCATTGAAAAACATCATGTTATTCATATACCAGAAATGTTTGAAGCTACTGACTGAATGAAAAGAGCTGGCATCTCACTCTCTTTGAATCTTCTTTATCATGCTAAGAGGAGCAGGAAAAAGCAAAAAATTTCAGAATTGCACCTTGCAATGTGGAAAAATTACTGTTTGTGCATTTACAATATTCATTGATTTTTGCCATTGAAAAACGTCCAGAAATGTTTGAAGCTACTGACTGAATGAAAGGAGCTGGCATCTCACTCTCTTTGAATCTTCTTTATCATGCTAAGAGGAGCAGGAAAAAGCAAAAAATTTCAGAATTGCACCTTGCAATGCGGAGAAATTACTGTTTGTGCATTTACAATATTCATTGATTTTTGCCATTGAAAAACATCATGTTATTCATATACCAGAAATGTTTGAAGCTACTGACAATGAAAAGAGCTGGCATCTCACTCTCTTTGAATCTTCTTTATCATGCTAAGAGGAGCAGGAAAAAGCAAAAAATTTCAGAATTGCACCTTGCAATGTGGAGAAATTACTGTTTGTGCATTTACAATATTCATTGATTTTTGCCATTGAAAAACATCCAGAAATGTTTGAAGCTACTGACTGAATGAAAGGAGATGGCATCTCACTCTCTTTGAATCTTCTTTATCATGCTAAGAGGAGCAGGAAAAAGCAAAAAATATCAGAATTGCACCTTGCAATGCGGAGAACTTACTGTTTGTGCATTTACAATATTCATTGATTTTTGCCATTGAAAAACATCATGTTATTCATATACCAGAAATGTTTGAAGCTACTGACTGAATGAAAAGAGCTGGCATCTCACTCTCTTTGAATCTTCTTTATCATGCTAAGAGGAGCAGGAAAAAGCAAAAAATTTCAGAATTGCACCTTGCAATGTGGAGAAATTACTGTTTGTGCATTTACAATATTCATTGATTTTTGCCATTGAAAAACGTCCAGAAATGTTTGAAGCTACTGACTGAATGAAAGGAGCTGGCATCTCACTCTCTTTGAATCTTCTTTATCATGCTAAGAGGAGCAGGAAAAAGCAAAAAATTTCAGAATTGCACCTTGCAATGCGGAGAAATTACTGTTTGTGCATTTACAATATTCATTGATTTTTGCCATTGAAAAACATCATGTTATTCATATACCAGAAATGTTTGAAGCTACTGACTGAATGAAAAGAGTTGGCATCTCACTCTCTTTGAATCTTATTTATCATGCTAAGAGCAGCAGGAAAAAGCAAAAAATTTCAGAATTGCACCTTGCAATGTGGAGAAATTACTGTTTGTGCATTTACAATATTCATTGATTTTTGCCATAGAAAAACGTCCAGAAATGTTTGAAGCTACTGACTGAATGAAAGGAGCTGGCATCTCGCTCTCTTTGAATCTTCTTTATCATGCTAAGAGGAGCAGGAAAAAGCAAAAAATTTCAGAATTGCACCTTGCAATGCGGAGAAATTACTGTTTGTGCATTTACAATATTCATTGATTTTTGCCATTGAAAAACATCATGTTATTCATATACCAGAAATGTTTGAAGCTACTGACTGAATGAAAAGAGCTGGCATCTCACTCTCTTTGAATCTTCTTTATCATGCTAAGAGGAGCAGGAAAAAGCAAAAAATTTCAGAATTGCACCTTGCAATGTGGAAAAATTACTGTTTGTGCATTTACAATATTCATTGATTTTTGCCATTGAAAAACGTCCAGAAATGTTTGAAGCTACTGACTGAATGAAAGGAGCTGGCATCTCACTCTCTTTGAATCTTCTTTATCATGCTAAGAGGAGCAGGAAAAAGCAAAAAATTTCAGAATTGCACCTTGCAATGCGGAGAAATTACTGTTTGTGCATTTACAATATTCATTGATTTTTGCCATTGAAAAACATCATGTTATTCATATACCAGAAATGTTTGAAGCTACTGACAATGAAAAGAGCTGGCATCTCACTCTCTTTGAATCTTCTTTATCATGCTAAGAGGAGCAGGAAAAAGCAAAAAATTTCAGAATTGCACCTTGCAATGTGGAGAAATTACTGTTTGTGCATTTACAATATTCATTGATTTTTGCCATTGAAAAACATCCAGAAATGTTTGAAGCTACTGACTGAATGAAAGGAGATGGCATCTCACTCTCTTTGAATCTTCTTTATCATGCTAAGAGGAGCAGGAAAAAGCAAAAAATTTCAGTATTGCACCTTGCAATGCGGAGAACTTACTGTTTGTGCATTTACAATATTCATTGATTTTTGCCATTGAAAAACATCATGTTATTCATATACCAGAAATGTTTGAAGCTACTGACTGAATGAAAAGAGCTGGCATCTCACTCTCTTTGAATCTTCTTTATCATGCTAAGAGGAGCAGGAAAAAGCAAAAAATTTCAGAATTGCACCTTGCAATGTGGAGAAATTACTGTTTGTGCATTTACAATATTCATTGATTTTTGCCATTGAAAAACGTCCAGAAATGTTTGAAGCTACTGACTGAATGAAAGGAGCTGGCATCTCACTCTCTTTGAATCTTCTTTATCATGCTAAGAGGAGCAGGAAAAAGCAAAAAATTTCAGAATTGCACCTTGCAATGCGGAGAAATTACTGTTTGTGCATTTACAATATTCATTGATTTTTGCCATTGAAAAACATCATGTTATTCATATACCAGAAATGTTTGAAGCTACTGACTGAATGAAAAGAGTTGGCATCTCACTCTCTTTGAATCTTCTTTATCATGCTAAGAGCAGAAGGAAAAAGCAAAAAATTTCAGAATTGCACCTTGCAATGTGGAGAAATTACTGTTTGTGCATTTACAATATTCATTGATTTTTGCCATTGAAAAACGTCCAGAAATGTATGAAGCTACTGACTGAATGAAAGGAGCTGGCATCTCACTCTCTTTGAATCTTCTTTATCATGCTAAGAGGAGCAGGAAAAAGCAAAAAATTTCAGAATTGCACCTTGCAATGCGGAGAAATTACTGTTTGTGTATTTACAATATTCATTGATTTTTGCAATTGAAAAACATCATGTTATTCATATACCAGAAATGTTTGAAGCTACTGACTGAATGAAAAGAGCTGGCATCTCACTCTCTTTGAATCTTCTTTATCATGCTAAGAGGAGCAGGAAAAAGCAAAAAATTTCAGAATTGCACCTTGCAATGTGGAGAAATTACTGTTTGTGCATTTACAATATTCATTGATTTTTGCCATTGAAAAACGTCCAGAAATGTTTGAAGCTACTGACTGAATGAAAGGAGCTGGCATCTCACACTCTTTGAATCTTCTTTATCATGCTAAGAGGAGCAGGAAAAAGCAAAAAATTTCAGAATTGCACCTTGCAATGCGGAGAAATTACTGTTTGTGCATTTACAATATTCATTGATTTTTGCCATTGAAAAACATCATGTTATTCATATACCAGAAATGTTTGAAGCTACTGACAATGAAAAGAGCTGGCATCTCACTCTCTTTGAATCTTCTTTATCATGCTAAGAGGAGCAGGAAAAAGCAAAAAATTTCAGAATTGCACCTTGCAATGTGGAAAAATTACTGTTTGTGCATTTACAATATTCATTGATTTTTGCCATTGAAAAACGTCCAGAAATGTTTGAAGCTACTGACTGAATGAAAGGAGCTGGCATCTCACTCTCTTTGAATCTTCTTTATCATGCTAAGAGGAGCAGGAAAAAGCAAAAAATTTCAGAATTGCACCTTGCAATGTGGAGAAATTACTGTTTGTGCATTTACAATATTCATTGATTTTTGCCATTGAAAAACATCCAGAAATGTTTGAAGCTACTGACTGAATGAAAGGAGATGGCATCTCACTCTCTTTGAATCTTCTTTATCATGCTAAGAGGAGCAGGAAAAAGCAAAAAATTTCAGAATTGCACCTTGCAATGCGGAGAACTTACTGTTTGTGCATTTACAATATTCATTGATTTTTGCCATTGAAAAACATCATGTTATTCATATACCAGAAATGTTTGAAGCTACTGACTGAATGAAAAGAGCTGGCATCTCACTCTCTTTGAATCTTCTTTATCATGCTAAGAGGAGCAGGAAAAAGCAAAAAATTTCAGAATTGCACCTTGCAATGTGGAGAAATTACTGTTTGTGCATTTACAATATTCATTGATTTTTGCCATTGAAAAACGTCCAGAAATGTTTGAAGCTACTGACTGAATGAAAGGAGCTGGCATCTCACTCTCTTTGAATCTTCTTTATCATGCTAAGAGGAGCAGGAAAAAGCAAAAAATTTCAGAATTGCACCTTGCAATGCGGAGAAATTACTGTTTGTGCATTTACAATATTCATTGATTTTTGCCATTGAAAAACATCATGTTATTCATATACCAGAAATATTTGAAGCTACTGACTGAATGAAAAGAGTTGGCATCTCACTCTCTTTGAATCTTCTTTATCATGCTAAGAGCAGCAGGAAAAAGCAAAAAATTTCAGAATTGCACCTTGCAATGTGGAGAAATTACTGTTTGTGCATTTACAATATTCATTGATTTTTGCCATTGAAAAACGTCCAGAAATGTTTGAAGCTACTGACTGAATGAAAGGAGCTGGCATCTCACTCTCTTTGAATCTTCTTTATCATGCTAAGAGGAGCAGGAAAAAGCAAAAAATTTCAGAATTGCACCTTGCAATGCGGAGAAATTACTGTTTGTGCATTTACAATATTCATTGATTTTTGCCATTGAAAAACATCATGTTATTCATATACCAGAAATGTTTGAAGCTACTGACTGAATGAAAAGAGCTGGCATCTCACTCTCTTTGAATCTTCTTTATCATGCTAAGAGGAGCAGGAAAAAGCAAAAAATTTCAGAATTGCACCTTGCAATGTGGAGAAATTACTGTTTGTGCATTTACAATATTCATTGATTTTTGCCATTGAAAAACGTCCAGAAATGTTTGAAGCTACTGACTGAATGAAAGGAGCTGGCATCTCACTCTCTTTGAATCTTCTTTATCATGCTAAGAGGAGCAGGAAAAAGCAAAAAATTTCAGAATTGCACCTTGCAATGCGGAGAAATTACTGTTTGTGCATTTACAATATTCATTGATTTTTGCCATTGAAAAACATCATGTTATTCATATACCAGAAATGTTTGAAGCTACTGACTGAATGAAAAGAGCTGGCATCTCACTCTCTTTGAATCTTCTTTATCATGCTAAGAGGAGCAGGAAAAAGCAAAAAATTTCAGAATTGCACCTTGCAATGTGGAGAAATTACTGTTTGTGCATTTACAATATTCATTGATTTTTGCCATTGACAAACGTCCAGAAATGTTTGAAGCTACTGACTGAATGAAAGGAGCTGGCATCTCACTCTCCTTGAATCTTCTTTATCATGCTAAGAGGAGCAGGAAAAAGCAAAAAATTTCAGAATTGCACCTTGCAATTCGGAGAAATTACTGTTTGTGCATTTACAATATTCATTGATTTTTGCCATTGAAAAACATCATGTTATTCATATACCAGAAATGTTTGAAGCTACTGACTGAATGAAAAGAGCTGGCATCTCACTCTCTTTGAATCTTCTTTATCATGCTAAGAGGAGCAGGAAAAAGCAAAAAATTTCAGAATTGCACCTTGCAATGTGGAGAAATTACTGTTTGTGCATTTACAATATTCATTGATTTTTGCCATTGAAAAACGTCCAG
This sequence comes from Phyllobates terribilis, assembly GCF_046119375.1. Taxonomy (NCBI): domain Eukaryota; kingdom Metazoa; phylum Chordata; class Amphibia; order Anura; family Dendrobatidae; genus Phyllobates; species Phyllobates terribilis. The sequence continues at coordinate 1,311,543 of NW_027363184.1, read as the reverse complement.
AAATGTTTGAAGCTACTGACTGAATGAAAGGAGCTGGCATCTCACTCTCTTTGAATCTTCTTTATCATGCTAAGAGGAGCAGGAAAAAGCAAAAAATTTCAGAATTGCACCTTGCAATGCGGAGAAATTACTGTTTGTGCATTTACAATATTCATTGATTTTTGCCATTGAAAAACATCATGTTATTCATATACCAGAAATGTTTGAAGCTACTGACTGAATGAAAAGAGTTGGCATCTCACTCTCTTTGAATCTTCTTTATCATGCTAAGAGCAGCAGGAAAAAGCAAAAAATTTCAGAATTGCACATTGCAATGTGGAGAAATTACTGTTTGTGCATTTACAATATTCATTGATTTTTGCCATAGAAAAACGTCCAGAAATGTTTGAAGCTACTGACTGAATGAAAGGAGCTTGCATCTCGCTCTCTTTGAATCTTCTTTATCATGCTAAGAGGAGCAGGAAAAAGCAAAAAATTTCAGAATTGCACCTTGCAATGCGGAGAAATTACTGTTTGTGCATTTACAATATTCATTGATTTTTGCCATTGAAAAACATCATGTTATTCATATACCAGAAATGTTTGAAGCTACTGACTGAATGAAAAGAGCTGGCATCTCACTCTCTTTGAATCTTCTTTATCATGCTAAGAGGAGCAGGAAAAAGCAAAAAATTTCAGAATTGCACCTTGCAATGTGGAAAAATTACTGTTTGTGCATTTACAATATTCATTGATTTTTGCCATTGAAAAACATCCAGAAATGTTTGAAGCTACTGACTGAATGAAAGGAGATGGCATCTCACTCTCTTTGAATCTTCTTTATCATGCTAAGAGGAGCAGGAAAAAGCAAAAAATTTCAGAATTGCACCTTGCAATGCGGAGAACTTACTGTTTGTGCATTTACAATATTCATTGATTTTTGCCATTGAAAAACATCATGTTATTCATATACCAGAAATGTTTGAAGCTACTGACTGAATGAAAAGAGCTGGCATCTCACTCTCTTTGAATCTTCTTTATCATGCTAAGAGGAGCAGGAAAAAGCAAAAAATTTCAGAATTGCACCTTGCAATGTGGAGAAATTACTGTTTGTGCATTTACAATATTCATTGATTTTTGCCATTGAAAAACGTCCAGAAATGTTTGAAGCTACTGACTGAATGAAAGGAGCTGGCATCTCACTCTCTTTGAATCTTCTTTATCATGCTAAGAGGAGCAGGAAAAAGCAAAAAATTTCAGAATTGCACCTTGCAATGCGGAGAAATTACTGTTTGTGCATTTACAATATTCATTGATTTTTGCCATTGAAAAACATCATGTTATTCATATACCAGAAATGTTTGAAGCTACTGACTGAATGAAAAGAGCTGGCATCTCACTCTCTTTGAATCTTCTTTATCATGCTAAGAGGAGCAGGAAAAAGCAAAAAATTTCAGAATTGCACCTTGCAATGTGGAGAAATTACTGTTTGTGCATTTACAATATTCATTGATTTTTGCCATTGAAAAACGTCCAGAAATGTTTGAAGCTACTGACTGAATGAAAGGAGCTGGCATCTCACTCTCTTTGAATCTTCTTTATCATGCTAAGAGGAGCAGGAAAAAGCAAAAAATTTCAGAATTGCACCTTGCAATGCGGAGAAATTACTGTTTGTGCATTTACAATATTCATTGATTTTTGCCATTGAAAAACATCATGTTATTCATATACCAGAAATGTTTGAAGCTACTGACTGAATGAAAAGAGCTGGCATCTCACTCTCTTTGAATCTTCTTTATCATGCTAAGAGGAGCAGGAAAAAGCAAAAAATTTCAGAATTGCACCTTGCAATGTGGAGAAATTACTGTTTGTGCATTTACAATATTCATTGATTTTTGCCATTGACAAACGTCCAGAAATGTTTGAAGCTACTGACTGAATGAAAGGAGCTGGCATCTCACTCTCCTTGAATCTTCTTTATCATGCTAAGAGGAGCAGGAAAAAGCAAAAAATTTCAGAATTGCACCTTGCAATTCGGAGAAATTACTGTTTGTGCATTTACAATATTCATTGATTTTTGCCATTGAAAAACATCATGTTATTCATATACCAGAAATGTTTGAAGCTACTGACTGAATGAAAAGAGCTGGCATCTCACTCTCTTTGAATCTTCTTTATCATGCTAAGAGGAGCAGGAAAAAGCAAAAAATTTCAGAATTGCACCTTGCAATGTGGAGAAATTACTGTTTGTGCATTTACAATATTCATTGATTTTTGCCATTGAAAAACGTCCAGAAATGTTTGAAGCTACTGACTGAATGAAAGGAGCTGGCATCTCACTCTCTTTGAATCTTCTTTATCATGCTAAGAGGAGCAGGAAAAAGCAAAAAATTTCAGAATTGCACCTTGCAATGCGGAGAAATTACTGTTTGTGCATTTACAATATTCATTGATTTTTGCCATTGAAAAACATCATGTTATTCATATACCAGAAATGTTTGAAGCTACTGACTGAATGAAAAGAGTTGGCATCTCACTCTCTTTGAATCTTCTTTATCATGCTAAGAGCAGCAGGAAAAAGCAAAAAATTTCAGAATTGCACATTGCAATGTGGAGAAATTACTGTTTGTGCATTTACAATATTCATTGATTTTTGCCATAGAAAAACGTCCAGAAATGTTTGAAGCTACTGACTGAATGAAAGGAGCTGGCATCTCGCTCTCTTTGAATCTTCTTTATCATGCTAAGAGGAGCAGGAAAAAGCAAAAAATTTCAGAATTGCACCTTGCAATGCGGAGAAATTACTGTTTGTGCATTTACAATATTCATTGATTTTTGCCATTGAAAAACATCATGTTATTCATATACCAGAAATGTTTGAAGCTACTGACTGAATGAAAAGAGCTGGCATCTCACTCTCTTTGAATCTTCTTTATCATGCTAAGAGGAGCAGGAAAAAGCAAAAAATTTCAGAATTGCACCTTGCAATGTGGAAAAATTACTGTTTGTGCATTTACAATATTCATTGATTTTTGCCATTGAAAAACATCCAGAAATGTTTGAAGCTACTGACTGAATGAAAGGAGATGGCATCTCACTCTCTTTGAATCTTCTTTATCATGCTAAGAGGAGCAGGAAAAAGCAAAAAATTTCAGAATTGCACCTTGCAATGCGGAGAACTTACTGTTTGTGCATTTACAATATTCATTGATTTTTGCCATTGAAAAACATCATGTTATTCATATACCAGAAATGTTTGAAGCTACTGACTGAATGAAAAGAGCTGGCATCTCACTCTCTTTGAATCTTCTTTATCATGCTAAGAGGAGCAGGAAAAAGCAAAAAATTTCAGAATTGCACCTTGCAATGTGGAGAAATTACTGTTTGTGCATTTACAATATTCATTGATTTTTGCCATTGAAAAACGTCCAGAAATGTTTGAAGCTACTGACTGAATGAAAGGAGCTGGCATCTCACTCTCTTTGAATCTTCTTTATCATGCTAAGAGGAGCAGGAAAAAGCAAAAAATTTCAGAATTGCACCTTGCAATGCGGAGAAATTACTGTTTGTGCATTTACAATATTCATTGATTTTTGCCATTGAAAAACATCATGTTATTCATATACCAGAAATGTTTGAAGCTACTGACTGAATGAAAAGAGTTGGCATCTCACTCTCTTTGAATCTTCTTTATAATGCTAAGAGCAGCAGGAAAAAGCAAAAAATTTCAGAATTGCACCTTGCAATGTGGAGAAATTACTGTTTGTGCATTTACAATATTCATTGATTTTTGCCATAGAAAAACGTCCAGAAATGTTTGAAGCTACTGACTGAATGAAAGGAGCTGGCATCTCGCTCTCTTTGAATCTTCTTTATCATGCTAAGAGGAGCAGGAAAAAGCAAAAAATTTCAGAATTGCACCTTGCAATGCGGAGAAATTACTGTTTGTGCATTTACAATATTCATTGATTTTTGCCATTGAAAAACATCATGTTATTCATATACCAGAAATGTTTGAAGCTACTGACTGAATGAAAAGAGCTGGCATCTCACTCTCTTTGAATCTTCTTTATCATGCTAAGAGGAGCAGGAAAAAGCAAAAAATTTCAGAATTGCACCTTGCAATGTGGAAAAATTACTGTTTGTGCATTTACAATATTCATTGATGTTTGCCATTGAAAAATGTCCAGAAATGTTTGAAGCTACTGACTGAATGAAAGGAGCTGGCATCTCACTCTCTTTGAATCTTCTTTATCATGCTAAGAGGAGCAGGAAAAAGCAAAAAATTTCAGAATTGCACCTTGCAATGCGGAGAAATTACTGTTTGTGCATTTACAATATTCATTGATTTTTGCCATTGAAAAACATCATGTTATTCATATACCAGAAATGTTTGAAGCTACTGACAATGAAAAGAGCTGGCATCTCACTCTCTTTGAATCTTCTTTATCATGCTAAGAGGAGCAGGAAAAAGCAAAAAATTTCAGAATTGCACCTTGCAATGTGGAGAAATTACTGTTTGTGCATTTACAATATTCATTGATTTTTGCCATTGAAAAACATCCAGAAATGTTTGAAGCTACTGACTGAATGAAAGGAGATGGCATCTCACTCTCCTTGAATCTTCTTTATCATGCTAAGAGGAGCAGGAAAAAGCAAAAAATTTCAGAATTGCACCTTGCAATGCGGAGAACTTACTGTTTGTGCATTTACAATATTCATTGATTTTTGCCATTGAAAAACATCATGTTATTCATATACCAGAAATGTTTGAAGCTACTGACTGAATGAAAAGAGCTGGCATCTCACTCTCTTTGAATCTTCTTTATCATGCTAAGAGGAGCAGGATAAAGCAAAAAATTTCAGAATTGCACCTTGCAATGTGGAGAAATTACTGTTTGTGCATTTACAATATTCATTGATTTTTGCAATTGAAAAACGTCCAGAAATGTTTGAAGCTACTGACTGAATGAAAGGAGCTGGCATCTCACTCTCTTTGAATCTTCTTTATCATGCTAAGAGGAGCAGGAAAAAGCAAAAAATTTCAGAATTGCACCTTGCAATGCGGAGAAATTACTGTTTGTGCATTTACAATATTCATTGATTTTTGCCATTGAAAAACTTCATGTTATTCATATACCAGAAATGTTTGAAGCTACTGACTGAATGAAAAGAGTTGGCATCTCACTCTCTTTGAATCTTCTTTATCATGCTAAGAGCAGCAGGAAAAAGCAAAAAATTTCAGAATTGCACCTTGCAATGTGGAGAAATTACTGTTTGTGCATTTACAATATTCATTGATTTTTGCCATTGAAAAACGTCCAGAAATGTATGAAGCTACTGACTGAATGAAAGGAGCTGGCATCTCACTCTCTTTGAATCTTCTTTATCATGCTAAGAGGAGCAGGAAAAAGCAAAAAATTTCAGAATTGCACCTTGCAATGCGGAGAAATTACTGTTTGTGCATTTACAATATTCATTGATTTTTGCAATTGAAAAACATCATGTTATTCATATACCAGAAATGTTTGAAGCTACTGACTGAATGAAAAGAGCTGGCATCTCACTCTCTTTGAATCTTCCTTATCATCCTAAGAGGAGCAGGAAAAAGCAAAAAATTTCAGAATTGCACCTTGCAATGCGGAGAAATTACTGTTTGTGCATTTACAATATTCATTGATTTTTGCCATTAAAAAACATCATGTTATTCATATACCAGAAATGTTTGAAGCTACTGACTGAATGAAAGGAGCTGGCATCTCACTCTCTTTGAATCTTCTTTATCATGCTAAGAGGAGCAGGAAAAAGCAAAAAATTTCAGAATTGCACCTTGCAATGCGGAGAAATTACTGTTTGTGCATTTACAATATTCATTGATTTTTGCCATTGAAAAACATCATGTTATTCATATACCAGAAATGTTTGAAGCTACTGACAATGAAAAGAGCTGGCATCTCACTCTCTTTGAATCTTCTTTATCATGCTAAGAGGAGCAGGAAAAAGCAAAAAATTTCAGAATTGCACCTTGCAATGTGGAAAAATTACTGTTTGTGCATTTACAATATTCATTGATTTTTGCCATTGAAAAACGTCCAGAAATGTTTGAAGCTACTGACTGAATGAAAGGAGCTGGCATCTCACTCTCTTTGAATCTTCCTTATCATCCTAAGAGGAGCAGGAAAAAGCAAAAAATTTCAGAATTGCACCTTGCAATGCGGAGAAATTACTGTTTGTGCATTTACAATATTCATTGATTTTTGCCATTAAAAAACATCATGTTATTCATATACCAGAAATGATTGAAGCTACTGACTGAATGAAAAGAGCTGGCATCTCACTCTCTTTGAATCTTCTTTATCATGCTAAGAGGAGCAGGAAAAAGCAAAAAATTTCAGAATTGCACCTTGCAATGTGGAAAAATTACTATTTGTGCATTTACAATATTCATTGATTTTTGCCATTGAAAAACGTCCAGAAATGTTTGAAGCTACTGACTGAATGAAAGGAGCTGGCATCTCACTCTCTTTGAATCTTCTTTATCATGCTAAGAGGAGCAGGAAAAAGCAAAAAATTTCAGAATTGCACCTTGCAATGCGGAGAAATTACTGTTTGTGCATTTACAATATTCATTGATTTTTGCCATTGAAAAACATCATGTTATTCATATACCAGAAATGTTTGAAGCTACTGACAATGAAAAGAGCTGGCATCTCACTCTCTTTGAATCTTCTTTATCATGCTAAGAGGAGCAGGAAAAAGCAAAAAATTTCAGAATTGCACCTTGCAATGTGGAAAAATTACTGTTTGTGCATTTACAATATTCATTGATTTTTGCCATTGAAAAACGTCCAGAAATGTTTGAAGCTACTGACTGAATGAAAGGAGCTGGCATCTCACTCTCTTTGAATCTTCTTTATCATGCTAAGAGGAGCAGGAAAAAGCAAAAAATTTCAGAATTGCACCTTGCAATGTGGAGAAATTACTGTTTGTGCATTTACAATATTCATTGATTTTTGCCATTGAAAAACATCCAGAAATGTTTGAAGCTACTGACTGAATGAAAGGAGATGGCATCTCACTCTCTTTGAATCTTCTTTATCATGCTAAGAGGAGCAGGAAAAAGCAAAAAATTTCAGAATTGCACCTTGCAATGCGGAGAACTTACTGTTTGTGCATTTACAATATTCATTGATTTTTGCCATTGAAAAACATCATGTTATTCATATACCAGAAATGTTTGAAGCTACTGACTGAATGAAAAGAGCTGGCATCTCTCTCTCTTTGAATCTTCTTTATCATGCTAAGAGGAGCAGGAAAAAGCAAAAAATTTCAGAATTGCACCTTGCAATGTGGAGAAATTATTGTTTGTGCATTTACAATATTCATTGATTTTTGCCATTGAAAAACGTCCTGAAATGTTTGAAGCTACTGACTGAATGAAAGGAGCTGGCATCTCACTCTCTTTGAATCTTCTTTATCATGCTAAGAGGAGCAGGAAAAAGCAAAAAATTTCAGAATTGCACCTTGCAATGCGGAGAAATTACTGTTTGTGCATTTACAATATTCATTGATTTTTGCCATTGAAAAACATCATGTTATTCATATACCAGAAATATTTGAAGCTACTGACTGAATGAAAAGAGTTGGCATCTCACTCTCTTTGAATCTTCTTTATCATGCTAAGAGCAGCAGGAAAAAGCAAAAAATTTCAGAATTGCACCTTGCAATGTGGAGAAATTACTGTTTGTGCATTTACAATATTCATTGATTTTTGCCATTGAAAAACGTCCAGAAATGTTTGAAGCTACTGACTGAATGAAAGGAGCTGGCATCTCACTCTCTTTGAATCTTCTTTATCATGCTAAGAGGAGCAGGAAAAAGCAAAAAATTTCAGAATTGCACCTTGCAATGCGGAGAAATTACTGTTTGTGCATTTACAATATTCATTGATTTTTGCCATTGAAAAACAACATGTTATTCATATACCAGAAATGTTTGAAGCTACTGACTGAATGAAAAGAGCTGGCATCTCACTCTCTTTGAATCTTCTTTATCATGCTAAGAGGAGCAGGAAAAAGCAAAAAATTTCAGAATTGCACCTTGCAATGTGGAGAAATTACTGTTTGTGCATTTACAATATTCATTGATTTTTGCCATTGAAAAACGTCCAGAAATGTTTGAAGCTACTGACTGAATGAAAGGAGCTGGCATCTCACTCTCTTTGAATCTTCTTTATCATGCTAAGAGGAGCAGGAAAAAGCAAAAAATTTCAGAATTGCACCTTGCAATGCGGAGAAATTACTGTTTGTGCATTTACAATATTCATTGATTTTTGCCATTGAAAAACATCATGTTATTCATATACCAGAAATGTTTGAAGCTACTGACTGAATGAAAAGAGCTGGCATCTCACTCTCTTTGAATCTTCTTTATCATGCTAAGAGGAGCAGGAAAAAGCAAAAAATTTCAGAATTGCACCTTGCAATGTGGAGAAATTACTGTTTGTGCATTTACAATATTCATTGATTTTTGCCATTGACAAACGTCCAGAAATGTTTGAAGCTACTGACTGAATGAAAGGAGCTGGCATCTCACTCTCCTTGAATCTTCTTTATCATGCTAAGAGGAGCAGGAAAAAGCAAAAAATTTCAGAATTGCACCTTGCAATGCGGAGAAATTACTGTTTGTGCATTTACAATATTCATTGATTTTTGCCATTGAAAAACATCATGTTATTCATATACCAGAAATGTTTGAAGCTACTGACTGAATGAAAAGAGCTGGCATCTCACTCTCTTTGAATCTTCTTTATCATGCTAAGAGGAGCAGGAAAAAGCAAAAAATTTCAGAATTGCACCTTGCAATGTGGAGAAATTACTGTTTGTGCATTTACAATATTCATTGATTTTTGCCATTGAAAAACGTCCAGAAATGGTTGAAGCTACTGACTGAATGAAAGGAGCTGGCATCTCACTCTCTTTGAATCTTCTTTATCATGCTAAGAGGAGCAGGAAAAAGCAAAAAATTTCAGAATTGCACCTTGCAATGCGGAGAAATTACTGTTTGTGCATTTACAATATTCATTGATTTTTGCAATTGAAAAACATCAAGTTATTCATATACCAGAAATGTTTGAAGCTACTGACTGAATGAAAAGAGCTGGCATCTCACTCTCTTTGAATCTTCTTTATCATGCTAAGAGGAGCAGGAAAAAGCAAAAAATTTCAGAATTGCACCTTGCAATGTGGAAAAATTACTGTTTGTGCATTTACAATATTCATTGATTTTTGCCATTGAAAAACATCATGTTATTCATATACCAGAAATGTTTGAAGCTACTGACAATGAAAAGAGCTGGCATCTCACTCTCTTTGAATCTTCTTTATCATGCTAAGAGGAGCAGGAAAAAGCAAAAAATTTCAGAATTGCACCTTGCAATGTGGAGAAATTACTGTTTGTGCATTTACAATATTCATTGATTTTTGCCATTGAAAAACATCCAGAAATGTTTGAAGATACTGACTGAATGAAAGGAGATGGCATCTCACTCTCTTTGAATCTTCTTTATCATGCTAAGAGGAGCAGGAAAAAGCAAAAAATTTCAGAATTGCACCTTGCAATGTGGAGAAATTACTGTTTGTGCATTTACAATATTCATTGATTTTTGCCATTGAAAAACGTCCAGAAATGTTTGAAGCTACTGACTGAATGAAAGGAGCTGGCATCTCACTCTCTTTGAATCTTCTTTATCATGCTAAGAGGAGCAGGAAAAAGCAAAAAATTTCAGAATTGCACCTTGCAATGCGGAGAAATTACTGTTTGTGCATTTACAATATTCATTGATTTTTGCCATTGAAAAACGTCCAGAAATGTTTGAAGCTACTGACTGAATGAAAGGAGCTGGCATCTCACTCTCTTTGAAGCTTCTTTATCATGCTAAGAGGAGCAGGAAAAAGCAAAAAATTTCAGAATTGCACCTTGCAATGTGGAGAAATTACTGTTTGTGCATTTACAATATTCATTGATTTTTGCCATTGAAAAACGTCCAGAAATGTTTGAAGCTACTGACTGAATGAAAGGAGCTGGCATCTCACTCTCTTTGAATCTTCTTTATCATGCTAAGAGGAGCAGGAAAAAGCAAAAAATTTCAGAATTGCACCTTGGAATGCGGAGAAATTACTGTTTGTGCATTTACAATATTCATTGATTTTTGCCATTGAAAAACATCATGTTATTCATATACCAGAAATGTTTGAAGCTACTGACTGAATAAAAAGAGCTGGCATCTCACTCTCTTTGAATCTTCTTTATCATGCTAAGAGGAGCAGGAAAAGGCAAAAAATTTCAGAATTGCACCTTGCAATGTGGAGAAATTACTGTTTGTGCATTTACAATATTCATTGATTTTTGCCATTGAAAAACGTCAAGAAATGTTTGAAGCTACTGACTGAATGAAAGGAGCTGGCATCTCACTCTCTTTGAATCTTCTTTATCATGCTAAGAGGAGCAGGAAAAAGCAAAAAATTTCAGAATTGCACCTTGCAATGCGGAGAAATTACTGTTTGTGCATTTACAATATTCATTGATTTTTGCCATTGAAAAACATCATGTTATTCATATACCAGAAATGTTTGAAGCTACTGACTGAATGAAAAGAGCTGGCATCTCACTCTCTTTGAATCTTCTTTATCATGCTAAGAGGAGCAGGAAAAAGCAAAAAATTTCAGAATTGCACCATGCAATGTGGAGAAATTACTCTTTGTGCATTTACAATATTCATTGATTTTTGCCATTGAGAAACGTCCAGAAATGTTTGAAACTACTGACTGAATGAAAGGAGCTGGCATCTCACTCTCTTTGAATCTTCTTTATCATGCTAAGAGGAGCAGGAAAAAGCAAAAAATTTCAGAATTGCACCTTGCAATGCGGAGAAATTACTGTTTGTGAATTTACAATATTCATTGATTTTTGCAATTGAAAAACATCATGTTATTCATATACCAGAAATGTTTGAAGCTAATGACTGAATGAAAAGAGCTGGCATCTCACTCTCTTTGAATCTTCTTTATCATGCTAAGAGGAGCAGGAAAAAGCAAAAAATTTCAGAATTGCACCTTGCAATGCGGAGAAATTACTGTTTGTGCATTTACAATATTCATTGATTTTTGCCATTGAAAAACATCATGTTATTCATATACCAGAAATGTTTGAAGCTACTGACTGAATGAAAAGAGCTGGCATCTCACTCTCTTTAAATCTTCTTTATCATGCTAAGAGCAGCAGGAAAAAGCAAAAAATTTCAGAAATGTACCTTGCAATGTGGAGAAATTACTGTTTGTGCATTTACAATATTCATTGATTTTTGCCATTGAAAAACGTCCAGAAATGTTTGAAGCTACTGACTGAATGAAAGGAGCTGGCATCTCACTCTCTTTGAATCTTCTTTATCATGGTAAGAGGAGCAGGAAAAAGCAAAAAATTTCAGAATTGCACCTTGCAATGCGGAGAAATTACTGTTTGTGCATTTACAATATTCATTGATTTTTGCCATTGAAAAACATCATGTTATTCATATACCAGAAATGTTTGAAGCTACTGACTGAATGAAAAGAGCTGGCATCTCACTCTCTTTGAATCTTCTTTATCATGCTAAGAGGAGCAGGAAAAAGCAAAAAATTTCAGAATTGCACCTTGCAATGTGGAGAAATTACTGTTTGTGCATTTACAATATTCATTGATTTTTGTAATGGAAAAACATCCAGAAATGTTTGAAGATACTGACTGAATGAAAGGAGATGGCATCTCACTCTCTTTGAATCTTCTTTATCATTCTAAGAGGAGCAGGAAAAAGCAAAAAATTTCAGAATTGCACCTTGCAATGTGGAGAAATTACTGTTTGTGCATTTACAATATTCATTGATTTTTGCCATTGAAAAACGTCCAGAAACGTTTGAAGCTACTGACTGAATGAAAGGAGCTGGCATCTCACTCTCTTTGAATCTTCTTTATCATGCTAAGAGGAGCAGGAAAAAGCAAAAAATTTCAGAATTGCACCTTGCAATGCGGAGAAATTACTGTTTGTGCATTTACAATATTCATTGATTTTTGCCATTGAAAAACATCATGTTATTCATATACCAGAAATGTTTGAAGCTACTGACTGAATGAAAAGAGCTGGCATCTCACTCTCTTTGAATCTTCTTTATCATGCTAAGAGCAGCAGGAAAAAGCAAAAAATTTCAGAATTGTAACTTGCAATGTGGAGAAATTACTGTTTGTGCATTTACAATATTCATTGATTTTTGCCATTGAAAAACGTCCAGAAATGTTTGAAGCTACTGACTGAATGAAAGGAGCTGGCATCTCACTCTCTTTGAATCTTCTTTATCATGGTAAGAGGAGCAGGAAAAAGCAAAAAATTTCAGAATTGCACCTTGCAATGCGGTGAAATTACTCTTTGTGCATTTACAATATTCATTGATTTTTGCCATTGAAAAACATCATGTTATTCATATACCAGAAATGTTTGAAGCTACTGACTGAATGAAAAGAGCTGGCATCTCACTCTCTTTGAATCTTCTTTATCATGCTAAGAGGAGCAGGAAAAAGCAAAAAATTTCAGAATTGCACCTTGCAATGTGGAGAAATTACTGTTTGTGCATTTACAATATTCATTGATTTTTGCCATTGAAAAACGTCCAGAAATGTTTGAAGCTACTGACTGAATGAAAGGAGCTGGCATCTCACTCTCTTTGAATCTTCTTTATCATGCTAAGAGGAGCAGGAAAAAGCAAAAAATTTCAGAATTGCACCTTGCAATGCGGAGAAATTACTGTTTGCGCATTTACAATATTCATTGATTTTTGCCATTGAAAAACATCATGTTATTCATATACCAGAAATGTTTGAAGCTACTGACTGAATGAAAAGAGCTGGCATCTCACTCTCTTTGAATCTTCTTTATCATGCTAAGAGGAGCAGGAAAAAGCAAAAAATTTCAGAATTGCACCTTGCAATGCGGAGAAATTACTGTTTGTGCATTTACAATATTCATTGATTTTTGCCATTGAAAAACATCATGTTATTCATATACCAGAAATGTTTGAAGCTACTGACTGAATGAAAAGAGTTGGCATCTCACTCTCTTTGAATCTTCTTTATCATGCTAAGAGGAGCAGGAAAAAGCAAAACATTTCAGAATTGCACCTTGCAATGTGGAGAAATTACTGTTTGTGCATTTACAATATTCATTGATTTTTGCCATTGAAAAACGTCCAGAAATGTTTGAAGCTACTGACTGAATGAAAGGAGCTGGCATCTCACTCTCTTTGAATATTCTTTATCATGCTAAGAGGAGCAGGAAAAAGCAAAAAATTTCAGAATTGCACCTTGCAATGCGGAGAAATTACTGTTTGTGCATTTACAATATTCATTGATTTTTGCCATTGAAAAACATCATGTTATTCATATACCAGAAATGTTTGAAGCTACTGACTGAATGAAAAGAGCTGGCATCTCACTCTCTTTGAATCTTCTTTATCATGCTAAGAGGAGCAGGAAAAAGCAAAAAATTTCATAATTGCACCTTGCAATGTGGAGAAATTACTGTTTGTGCATTTACAATATTCATTGATTTTTGCCATTGAAAAACGTCCAGAAACGTTTGAAGCTGCTGAGTGAATGAAAGGAGCTGGCATCTCACTCTCTTTGAATCTTCTTTATCATGCTAAGAGGAGCAGGAAAAAGCAAAAAATTTCAGAATTGCACCTTGCAATGCGGAGAAATTACTGTTTGTGCATTTACAATATTCATTGATTTTTGCCATTGAAAAACATCATGTTATTCATATACCAGAAATGTTTGAAGCTACTGACTGAATGAAAAGAGCTGGCATCTCACTCTCTTTGAATCTTCTTTATCATGCTAAGAGCAGCAGGAAAAAGCAAAAAATTTCAGAATTGTACCTTGCAATGTGGAGAAATTACTGTTTGTGCATTTACAATATTCATTGATTTTTGCCATTGAAAAACGTCCAGAAATGTTTGAAGCTACTGACTGAATGAAAGGAGCTGGCATCTCACTCTCTTTGAATCTTCTTTATCATGGTAAGAGGAGCAGGAAAAAGCAAAAAATTTCAGAATTGCACCTTGCAATGCGGTGAAATTACTCTTTGTGCATTTACAATATTCATTGATTTTTGCCATTGAAAAACATCATGTTATTCATATACCAGAAATGTTTGAAGCTACTGACTGAATGAAAAGAGCTGGCATCTCACTCTCTTTGAATCTTCTTTATCATGCTAAGAGGAGCAGGAAAAAGCAAAAAATTTCAGAATTGCACCATGCAATGTGGAGAAATTACTGTTTGTGCATTTACAATATTCATTGATTTTTGCCATTGAGAAACGTCCAGAAATGTTTGAAACTACTGACTGAATGAAAGGAGCTGGCATCTCACTCTCTTTGAATCTTCTTTATCATGCTAAGAGGAGCAGGAAAAAGCAAAAAATTTCAGAATTGCACCTTGCAATGCGGAGAAATTACTGTTTGTGCATTTACAATATTCATTGATTTTTGCAATTGAAAAACATCATGTTATTCATATACCAGAAATGTTTGAAGCTACTGACTGAATGAAAAGAGCTGGCATCTCACTCTCTTTGAATCTTCTTTATCATGCTAAGAGCAGCAGGAAAAAGCAAAAAATTTCAGAAATGTACCTTGCAATGTGGAGAAATTACTGTTTGTGCATTTACAATATTCATTGATTTTTGCCATTGAAAAACGTCCAGAAATGTTTGAAGCTACTGACTGAATGAAAGGAGCTGGCATCTCACTCTCTTTGAATCTTCTTTATCATGGTAAGTGGAGCAGGAAAAAGCAAAAAATTTCAGAATTGCACCTTGCAATGCGGAGAAATTACTGTTTGTGCATTTACAATATTCATTGATTTTTGCCATTGAAAAACATCATGTTATTCATATACCAGAAATGTTTGAAGCTACTGACTGAATGAAAAGAGCTGGCATCTCACTCTCTTTGAATCTTCTTTATCATGCTAAGAGGAGCAGGAAAAAGCAAAAAATTTCAGAATTGCACCTTGCAATGTGGAGAAATTACTGTTTGTGCATTTACAATATTCATTGATTTTTGCCATTGAAAAACGTCCAGAAATGTTTGAAGCTACTGACTGAATGAAAGGAGCTGGCATCTCACTCTCTTTGAATCTTCTTTATCATGCTAAGAGGAGCAGGAAAAAGCAAAAAATTTCAGAATTGCACCTTGCAATGCGGAGAAATTACTGTTTGCGTATTTACAATATTCATTGATTTTTGCCATTGAAAAACATCATGTTATTCATATACCAGAAATGTTTGAAGCTACTGACTGAATGAAAAGAGCTGGCATCTCACTCTCTTTGAATCTTCTTTATCATGCTAAGAGGAGCAGGAAAAAGCAAAAAATTTCAGAATTGCACCTTGCAATGTGGAGAAATTACTGTTTGTGCATTTACAATATTCATTGATTTTTGTAATGGAAAAACATCCAGAAATGTTTGAAGATACTGACTGAATGAAAGGAGATGGCATCTCACTCTCTTTGAATCTTCTTTATCATGCTAAGAGGAGCAGGAAAAAGCAAAAAATTTCAGAATTGCACCTTGCAATGTGGAGAAATTACTGTTTGTGCATTTACAATATTCATTGATTTTTGCCATTGAAAAACGTCCAGAAACGTTTGAAGCTACTGACTGAATGAAAGGAGCTGGCATCTCACTCTCTTTGAATCTTCTTTATCATGCTAAGAGGAGCAGGAAAAAGCAAAAAATTTCAGAATTGCACCTTGCAATGCGGAGAAATTACTGTTTGTGCATTTACAATATTCATTGATTTTTGCCATTGAAAAACATCATGTTATTCATATACCAGAAATGTTTGAAGCTACTGACTGAATGAAAAGAGCTGGCATCTCACTCTCTTTGAATCTTCTTTATCATGCTAAGAGCAGCAGGAAAAAGCAAAAAATTTCAGAATTGTACCTTGCAATGTGGAGAAATTACTGTTTGTGCATTTACAATATTCATTGATTTTTGCCATTGAAAAACGTCCAGAAATGTTTGAAGCTACTGACTGAATGAAAGGAGCTGGCATCTCACTCTCTTTGAATCTTCTTTATCATGGTAAGAGGAGCAGGAAAAAGGAAAAAATTTCAGAATTGCACCTTGCAATGCGGTGAAATTACTCTTTGTGCATTTACAATATTCATTGATTTTTGCCATTGAAAAACATCATGTTATTCATATACCAGAAATGTTTGAAGCTACTGACTGAATGAAAAGAGCTGGCATCTCACTCTCTTTGAATCTTCTTTATCATGCTAAGAGGAGCAGGAAAAAGCAAAAAATTTCAGAATTGCACCTTGCAATGTGGAGAAATTACTGTTTGTGCATTTACAATATTCATTGATTTTTGCCATTGAAAAACGTCCAGAAATGTTTGAAGCTACTGACTGAATGAAAGGAGCTGGCATCTCACTCTCTTTGAATCTTCTTTATCATGCTAAGAGGAGCAGGAAAAAGCAAAAAATTTCAGAATTGCACCTTGCAATGCGGAGAAATTACTGTTTGCGCATTTACAATATTCATTGATTTTTGCCATTGAAAAACATCATGTTATTCATATACCAGAAATGTTTGAAGCTACTGACTGAATGAAAAGAGCTGGCATCTCACTCTCTTTGAATCTTCTTTATCATGCTAAGAGGAGCAGGAAAAAGCAAAAAATTTCAGAATTGCACCTTGCAATGCGGAGAAATTACTGTTTGTGCATTTACAATATTCATTGATTTTTGCCATTGAAAAACATCATGTTATTCATATACCAGAAATGTTTGAAGCTACTGACTGAATGAAAAGAGTTGGCATCTCACTCTCTTTGAATCTTCTTTATCATGCTAAGAGGAGCAGGAAAAAGCAAAACATTTCAGAATTGCACCTTGCAATGTGGAGAAATTACTGTTTGTGCATTTACAATATTCATTGATTTTTGCATTGAAAAACGTCCAGAAATGTTTGAAGCTACTGACTGAATGAAAGGAGCTGGCATCTCACTCTCTTTGAATCTTCTTTATCATGCTAAGAGGAGCAGGAAAAAGCAAAAAATTTCAGAATTGCACCTTGCAATGCGGAGAAATTACTGTTTGTGCATTTACAATATTCATTGATTTTTGCCATTGAAAAACATCATGTTATTCATATACCAGAAATGTTTGAAGCTACTGACTGAATGAAAAGAGCTGGCATCTCACTCTCTTTGAATCTTCTTTATCATGCTAAGAGGAGCAGGAAAAAGCAAAAAATTTCATAATTGCACCTTGCAATGTGGAGAAATTACTGTTTGTGCATTTACAATATTCATTGATTTTTGCCATTGAAAAACGTCCAGAAACGTTTGAAGCTACTGACTGAATGAAAGGAGCTGGCATCTCACTCTCTTTGAATCTTCTTTATCATGCTAAGAGGAGCAGGAAAAAGCAAAAAATTTCAGAATTGCACCTTGCAATGCGGAGAAATTACTGTTTGTGCATTTACAATATTCATTGATTTTTGCCATTGAAAAACATCATGTTATTCATATACCAGAAATGTTTGAAGCTACTGACTGAATGAAAAGAGCTGGCATCTCACTCTCTTTGAATCTTCTTTATCATGCTAAGAGCAGCAGGAAAAAGCAAAAAATATCAGAATTGTACCTTGCAATGTGGAGAAATTACTGTTTGTGCATTTACAATATTCATTGATTTTTGCCATTGAAAAACGTCTAGAAATGTTTGAAGCTACTGACTGAATGAAAGGAGCTGGCATCTCACTCTCTTTGAATCTTCTTTATCATGGTAAGTGGAGCAGGAAAAAGCAAAAAATTTCAGAATTGCACCTTGCAATGCGGAGAAATTACTGTTTGTGCATTTACAATATTCATTGATTTTTGCCATTGAAAAACATCATGTTATTCATATACCAGAAATGTTTGAAGCTACTGACTGAATGAAAAGAGCTGGCATCTCACTCTCTTTGAATCTTCTTTATCATGCTAAGAGGAGCAGGAAAAAGCAAAAAATTTCAGAATTGCACCTTGCAATGTGGAGAAATTACTGTTTGTGCATTTACAATATTCATTGATTTTTGCCATTGAAAAACGTCCAGAAATGTTTGAAGCTACTGACTGAATGAAAGGAGCTGGCATCTCACTCTCTTTGAATCTTCTTTATCATGCTAAGAGGAGCAGGAAAAAGCAAAAAATTTCAGAATTGCACCTTGCAATGCGGAGAAATTACTGTTTGCGTATTTACAATATTCATTGATTTTTGCCATTGAAAAACATCATGTTATTCATATACCAGAAATGTTTGAAGCTACTGACTGAATGAAAAGAGCTGGCATCTCACTCTCTTTGAATCTTCTTTATCATGCTAAGAGGAGCAGGAAAAAGCAAAAAATTTCAGAATTGCACCTTGCAATGTGGAGAAATTACTGTTTGTGCATTTACAATATTCATTGATTTTTGCCATTGAAAAACGTCCAGAAATGTTTGAAGCTACTGACTGAATGAAAGGAGCTGGCATCTCACTCTCTTTGAATCTTCTTTATCATGCTAAGAGGAGCAGGAAAAAGCAAAAAAATTCAGAATTGCACCTTGCAATGCGGAGAAATTACTGTTTGTGCATTTACAATATTCATTGATTTTTGCCATTGAAAAACATCATGTTATTCATATACCAGAAATGTTTGAAGCTACTGACTGAATGAAAAGAGTTGGCATCTCACTCTCTTTGAGTCTTCTTTATCATGCTAAGAGGAGCAGGAAAAAGCAAAACATTTCAGAATTGCACCTTGCAATGTGGAGAAATTACTGTTTGTGCATTTACAATATTCATTGATTTTTGCCATTGAAAAACGTCCAGAAATGTTTGAAGCTACTGACTGAATGAAAGGAGCTGGCATCTCACTCTCTTTGAATCTTCTTTATCATGCTAAGAGGAGCAGGAAAAAGCAAAAAATTTCAGAATTGCACCTTGCATTGCGGAGAAATTACTGTTTGTGCATTTACAATATTCATTGATTTTTGCCATTGAAAAACATCATATTATTCATATACCAGAAATGTTTGAAGCTACTGACTGAATGAAAAGAGCTGGCATCTCACTCTCTTTGAATCTTCTTTATCATGCTAAGAGGAGCAGGAAAAAGGAAAAAATTTCAGAATTTCACCTTGCAATGAGGAGAAATTACTGTTTGTGCATTTACAATATTCATTGATTTTTGCCATTCAAAAACGTCCAGAAATGTTTGAAGCTACTGACTGAATGAAAGGAGCTGGCATCTCACTCTCTTTGAATCTTCTTTATCATGCTAAGAGGAGCAGGAAAAAGCAAAAAATTTCAGAATTGCACCTTGCAATGCGGAGAAATTACTGTTTGTGCATTTACAATATTCATTGATTTTTGCCATTGAAAAACATCATGTTATTCATATACCAGAAATGTTTGAAGCTACTGACTGAATGAAAAGAGCTGGCATCTCACTCTCTTTGAATCTTCTTTATCATGCTAAGAGGAGCAGGAAAAAGCAAAAAATTTCAGAATTGCACCTTGCAATGTGGAGAAATTACTGTTTGTGCATTTACAATATTCACTGATTTTTGCCATTGAAAAACGTCCAGAAATGTTTGAAGCTACTGACTGAATGAAAGGAGCTGGCATCTCACTCTCTTTGAATCTTCTTTATCATGCTAAGAGGAGCAGGAAAAAGCAAAAAATTTCAGAATTGCACCTTGCAATGCGGAGAAATTACTGTTTGTGCATTTACAATATTCATTGATTTTTGCCATTGAAAAACATCATGTTATTCATATACCAGAAATGTCGAAGCTACTGACTGAATGAAAAGAGCTGGCATCTCACTCTCTTTGAATCTTCTTTATCATGCTAAGAGGAGCAGGAAAAAGGAAAAAATTTCAGAATTTCACCTTGCAATGAGGAGAAATTACTGTTTGTGCATTTACAATATTCATTGATTTTTGCCATTGAAAAACGTCCAGAAATGTTTGAAGCTACTGACTGAATGAAAGGAGCTGGCATCTCACTCTCTTTGAATCTTCTTTATCATGCTAAGAGGAGCAGGAAAAAGCAAAAAATTTCAGAATTGCACCTTGCAATGCGGAGAAATTACTGTTTGTGCATTTACAATATTCATTGATTTTTGCCATTGAAAAACATCATGTTATTCATATACCAGAAATGTTTGAAGCTACTGACTGAATGAAAAGAGCTGGCATCTCACTCTCTTTGAATCTTCTTTATCATGCTAAGAGGAGCAGGAAAAAGCAAAAAATTTCAGAATTGCACCTTGCAATGTGGAGAAATTACTGTTTGTGCATTTACAATATTCACTGATTTTTGCCATTGAAAAACGTCCAGAAATGTTTGAAGCTACTGACTGAATGAAAGGAGCTGGCATCTCACTCTCTTTGAATCTTCTTTATCATGCTAAGCGGAGCAGGAAAAAGCAAAAAATTTCATAATTGCACCTTGCAATGCGGAGAAATTACTGTTTGCGCATTTACAATATTCATTGATTTTTGCCATTGAAAAACATCATGTTATTCATATACCAGAAATGTTTGAAGCTACTGACTGAATGAAAAGAGCTGGCATCTCACTCTCTTTGAATCTTCTTTATCATGCTAAGAGGAGCAGGAAAAAGCAAAAAATTTCAGAATTGCACCTTGCAATGTGGAGAAATTACTGTTTGTGCATTTACAATATTCATTGATTTTTGCCATTGAAAAACGTCCAGAAATGTTTGAAGCTACTGACTGAATGAAAGGAGCTGGCATCTCACTCTCTTTGAATCTTCTTTATCATGCTAAGAGGAGCAGGAAAAAGCAAAAAATTTCAGAATTGCACCTTGCAATGCGGAGAAATTACTGTTTGTGCATTAACAATATTCATTGATTTTTGCCATTGAATAACATCATGTTATTCATATACCAGAAATGTTTGAAGCTACTGACTGAATGAAAAGAGTTGGCATCTCACTCTCTTTGAATCTTCTTTATCATGCTCAGAGGAGCAGGAAAAAGCAAAACATTTCAGAATTGCACCTTGCAATGTGGAGAAACTACTGTTTGTGCATTTACAATATTCATTCATTTTTGCCATTGAAAAACGTCCAGAAATGTTTGAAGCTACTGACTGAATGAAAGGAGCTGGCATCTCACTCTCTTTGAATCTTCTTTATCATGCTAAGAGGAGCAGGAAAAAGCAAAAAATTTCAGAATTGCACCTTGCAATGCGGAGAAATTACTGTTTGCGCATTTACAATATTCATTGATTTTTGCCATTGAAAAACGTCCAGAAATGTTTGAAGCTACTGACTGAATGAAAGGAGCTGGCATCTCACTCTCTTTGAATCTTCTTTATCATGCTAAGAGGAGCAGGAAAAAGCAAAAAATTTCAGAATTGCACCTTGCAATGCGGAGAAATTACTGTTTGCGCATTTACAATATTCATTGATTTTTGCCATTGAAAAACATCATGTTATTCATATACCAGAAATGTTTGAAGCTACTGACTGAATGAAAAGAGCTGGCATCTCACTCTCTTTGAATCTTCTTTATCATGCTAAGAGGAGCAGGAAAAAGCAAAAAATTTCAGAATTGCACCTTGCAATGTGGAGAAATTACTGTTTGTGCATTTACAATATTAATTGATTTTTGCCATTGAAAAACGTCCAGAAATGTTTGAAGCTACTGACTGAATGAAAGGAGCTGGCATCTCACTCTCTTTGAATCTTCTTTATCATGCTAAGAGGAGCAGGAAAAAGCAAAAAATTTCAGAATTGCACCTTGCAATGCGGAGAAATTACTGTTTGTGCATTTACAATATTCATTGATTTTTGCCATTGAAAAACATCATGTTATTCATATACCAGAAATGTTTGAAGCTACTGACTGCATGAAAAGAGCTGGCATCTCACTCTCTTTGAATCTTCTTTATCATGCTAAGAGGAGCAGGAAAAAGTAAAAAATTTCAGAATTGCACCTTGCAATGTGGAGAAATTACTGTTTGTGCATTTACAATATTCATTGATTTTTGCCATTGAAAAACGTCCAGAAATGTTTGAAGCTACTGACTGAATGAAAGGAGCTGGCATCTCACTCTCTTTGAATCTTCTTTATCATGCTAAGAGGAGCAGGAAAAAGCAAAAAATTTCAGAATTGCACCTTGCAATGCGGAGAAATTACTGTTTGTGCATTTACAATATTCATTGATTTTTGCCATTGAAAAACATCATGTTATTCATATACCAGAAATGTTTGAAGCTACTGACTGAATGAAAAGAGCTGGCATCTCACTTTCTTTGAATCTTCTTTATCATGCTAAGAGGAGCAGGAAAAAGCAAAAAATTTCAGAATTGCACCTTGCAATGTGGAGAAATTACTGTTTGTGCATTTACAATATTCATTGATTTTTGCCATTGAAAAACGTCCAGAAATGTTTGAAGCTACTGACTGAATGAAAGGAGCTGGCATCTCATCTCTTTGAATCTTCTTTATCATGCTAAGAGGAGCAGGAAAAAGCAAAAAATTTCAGAATTGCACCTTGCAATGCGGAGAAATTACTGTTTGTGCATTTACAATATTCATGGATTTTTGCCATTGAAAAACATCATGTTATTCATATACCAGAAATGTTTGAAGCTACTGACTGAATGAAAAGAGCTGGCATCTCACTCTCTTTGAATCTTCTTTATCATGCTAAGAGGAGCGGGAAAAAGCAAAAAATTTCAGAATTGCACCTTGCAATGCGGAGAAATTACTGTTTGTGCATTTACAATATTCATTGATTTTTGCCATTGAAAAACATCATGTTATTCATATACCAGAAATATTTGAAGCTACTGACTGCATGAAAAGAGCTGGCATCTCACTCTCTTTGAATCTTCTTTATCATGCTAAGAGGAGCAGGAAAAAGCAAAAAATTTCAGAATTGCACCTTGCAATGTGGAGAAATTACTGTTTGTGCATTTACAATATTCATTGAATTTTGCCATTGAAAAACGTCCAGAAATGTTTGAAGCTACTGACTGAATGAAAGGAGCTGGCATCTCATCTCTTTGAATCTTCTTTATCATGCTAAGAGGAGCAGGAAAAAGCAAAAAATTTCAGAATTGCACCTTGCAATGCGGAGAAATTACTGTTTGTGCATTTACAATATTCATTGATTTTTGCCATTGAAAAACATCATGTTATTCATATACCAGAAATGTTTGAAGCTACTGACTGAATGAAAAGAGCTGGCATCTCACTCTCTTTGAATCTTCTTTATCATGCTAAGAGGAGCAGGAAAAAGCAAAAAATTTCAGAATTGCACCTTGCAATGTGGAGAAATTACTGTTTGTGCATTTACAATATTCATTGATTTTTGCCATTGAAAAACGTCCAGAAATGTTTGAAGCTACTGACTGAATGAAAGGAGCTGGCATCTCATCTCTTTGAATCTTCTTTATCATGCTAAGAGGAGCAGGAAAAAGCAAGAAATTTCAGAATTGCACCTTGCAATGCGGATAAATTACTGTTTGTGCATTTACAATATTCATTGATTTTTGCCATTGAAAAACATCATGTTATTCATATACCAGAAATGTTTGAAGCTACTGACTGAATGAAAAGAGCTGGCATCTCACTCTCTTTGAATCTTCTTTATCATGCTAAGAGGAGCAAGAAAAAGCAAAAAATTTCAGAATTGCACCTTGCAATGTGGAGAAATTACTGTTTGTGCATTTACAATATTCATTGATTTTTGCCATTGAAAAATGTCCAGAAATGTTTGAAGCTACTGACTGAATGAAAGGAGCTGGCATCTCACTCTCTTTGAATCTTCTTTATCATGCTAAGAGGAGCAGGAAAAAGCAAAAAATTTCAGAATTGCACCTTGCAATGGGGAGAAATTACTGTTTGTGCATTTACAATATTCATTGATTTTTGCCATTGAAAAACATCATGTTATTCATATACCAGAAATGTTTGAAGCTACTGACTGAATGAAAAGAGCTGGCATCTCACTCTCTTTGAATCTTCTTTATCATGCTAAGAGGAGCAGGAAAAAGCAAAAAATTTCAGAATTGCACCTTGCAATGTGGAGAAATTACTGTTTGTGCATTTACAATATTCATTGATTTTTGCCATTGAAAAACGTCCAGAAATGTTTGAAGCTACTGACTGAATGAAAGGAGCTGGCATCTCACTCTCTTTGAATCTTCTTTATCATGCTAAGAGGAGCAGGAAAAAGCAAAAAATTTCAGAATTGCACCTTGCAATGCGGAGAAATTACTGTTTGTGCATTTACAATATTCATTGATTTTTGCCATTGAAAAACATCATGTTATTCATATACCAGAAATGTTTGAAGCTACTGACTGAATGAAAAGAGTTGGCATCTCACTCTCTTTGAATCTTCTTTATCATGCTAAGAGGAGCAGGAAAAAGCAAAACATTTCAGAATTGCACCTTGCAATGTGGAGAAATTACTGTTTGTGCATTTACAATATTCATTGATTTTTGCCATTGAAAAACGTCCAGAAATGTTTGAAGCTACTGACTGAATGAAAGGAGCTGGCATCTCACTCTCTTTGAATCTTCTTTATCATGCTAAGAGGAGCAGGAAAAAGCAAAAAATTTCAGAATTGCACCTTGCAATGCGGAGAAATTACTGTTTGTGCATTTACAATATTCATTGATTTTTGCCATTGAATAACATCATGTTATTCATATACCAGAAATGTTTGAAGCTACTGACTGAATGAAAAGAGTTGATATCTCACTCTCTTTGAATCTTCTTTATCATGCTAAGAGGAGCAGGAAAAAGCAAAACATTTCAGAATTGCACCTTGCAATGTGGAGAAACTACTGTTTGTGCATTTACAATATTCATTCATTTTTGCCATTGAAAAACGTCCAGAAATGTTTGAAGCTACTGACTGAATGAAAGGAGCTGGCATCTCACTCTCTTTGAATCTTCTTTATCATGCTAAGAGGAGCAGGAAAAAGCAAAAAATTTCAGAATTGCACCTTGCAATGCGGAGAAATTACTGTTTGCGCATTTACAATATTCATTGATTTTTGCCATTGAAAAACGTCCAGAAATGTTTGAAGCTACTGACTGAATGAAAGGAGCTGGCATCTCACTCTCTTTGAATCTTCTTTATCATGCTAAGAGGAGCAGGAAAAAGCAAAAAATTTCAGAATTGCACCTTGCAATGCGGAGAAATTACTGTTTGCGCATTTACAATATTCATTGATTTTTGCCATTGAAAAACATCATGTTATTCATATACCAGAAATGTTTGAAGCTACTGACTGAATGAAAAGAGCTGGCATCTCACTCTCTTTGAATCTTCTTTATCATGCTAAGAGGAGCAGGAAAAAGCAAAAAATTTCAGAATTGCACCTTGCAATGTGGAGAAATTACTGTTTGTGCATTTACAATATTAATTGATTTTTGCCATTGAAAAACGTCCAGAAATGTTTGAAGCTACTGACTGAATGAAAGGAGCTGGCATCTCACTCTCTTTGAATCTTCTTTATCATGCTAAGAGGAGCAGGAAAAAGCAAAAAATTTCAGAATTGCACCTTGCAATGCGGAGAAATTACTGTTTGTGCATTTACAATATTCATTGATTTTTGCCATTGAAAAACATCATGTTATTCATATACCAGAAATGTTTGAAGCTACTGACTGCATGAAAAGAGCTGGCATCTCACTCTCTTTGAATCTTCTTTATCATGCTAAGAGGAGCAGGAAAAAGTAAAAAATTTCAGAATTGCACCTTGCAATGTGGAGAAATTACTGTTTGTGCATTTACAATATTCATTGATTTTTGCCATTGAAAAACGTCCAGAAATGTTTGAAGCTACTGACTGAATGAAAGGAGCTGGCATCTCACTCTCTTTGAATCTTCTTTATCATGCTAAGAGGAGCAGGAAAAAGCAAAAAATTTCAGAATTGCACCTTGCAATGCGGAGAAATTACTGTTTGTGCATTTACAATATTCATTGATTTTTGCCATTGAAAAACATCATGTTATTCATATACCAGAAATGTTTGAAGCTACTGACTGAATGAAAAGAGCTGGCATCTCACTTTCTTTGAATCTTCTTTATCATGCTAAGAGGAGCAGGAAAAAGCAAAAAATTTCAGAATTGCACCTTGCAATGTGGAGAAATTACTGTTTGTGCATTTACAATATTCATTGATTTTTGCCATTGAAAAACGTCCAGAAATGTTTGAAGCTACTGACTGAATGAAAGGAGCTGGCATCTCATCTCTTTGAATCTTCTTTATCATGCTAAGAGGAGCAGGAAAAAGCAAAAAATTTCAGAATTGCACCTTGCAATGCGGAGAAATTACTGTTTGTGCATTTACAATATTCATGGATTTTTGCCATTGAAAAACATCATGTTATTCATATACCAGAAATGTTTGAAGCTACTGACTGAATGAAAAGAGCTGGCATCTCACTCTCTTTGAATCTTCTTTATCATGCTAAGAGGAGCGGGAAAAAGCAAAAAATTTCAGAATTGCACCTTGCAATGCGGAGAAATTACTGTTTGTGCATTTACAATATTCATTGATTTTTGCCATTGAAAAACATCATGTTATTCATATACCAGAAATATTTGAAGCTACTGACTGCATGAAAAGAGCTGGCATCTCACTCTCTTTGAATCTTCTTTATCATGCTAAGAGGAGCAGGAAAAAGCAAAAAATTTCAGAATTGCACCTTGCAATGTGGAGAAATTACTGTTTGTGCATTTACAATATTCATTGAATTTTGCCATTGAAAAACGTCCAGAAATGTTTGAAGCTACTGACTGAATGAAAGGAGCTGGCATCTCATCTCTTTGAATCTTCTTTATCATGCTAAGAGGAGCAGGAAAAAGCAAAAAATTTCAGAATTGCACCTTGCAATGCGGAGAAATTACTGTTTGTGCATTTACAATATTCATTGATTTTTGCCATTGAAAAACATCATGTTATTCATATACCAGAAATGTTTGAAGCTACTGACTGAATGAAAAGAGCTGGCATCTCACTCTCTTTGAATCTTCTTTATCATGCTAAGAGGAGCAGGAAAAAGCAAAAAATTTCAGAATTGCACCTTGCAATGTGGAGAAATTACTGTTTGTGCATTTACAATATTCATTGATTTTTGCCATTGAAAAACGTCCAGAAATGTTTGAAGCTACTGACTGAATGAAAGGAGCTGGCATCTCATCTCTTTGAATCTTCTTTATCATGCTAAGAGGAGCAGGAAAAAGCAAGAAATTTCAGAATTGCACCTTGCAATGCGGATAAATTACTGTTTGTGCATTTACAATATTCATTGATTTTTGCCATTGAAAAACATCATGTTATTCATATACCAGAAATGTTTGAAGCTACTGACTGAATGAAAAGAGCTGGCATCTCACTCTCTTTGAATCTTCTTTATCATGCTAAGAGGAGCAAGAAAAAGCAAAAAATTTCAGAATTGCACCTTGCAATGTGGAGAAATTACTGTTTGTGCATTTACAATATTCATTGATTTTTGCCATTGAAAAACGTCCAGAAATGTTTGAAGCTACTGACTGAATGAAAGGAGCTGGCATCTCACTCTCTTTGAATCTTCTTTATCATGCTAAGAGGAGCAGGAAAAAGCAAAAAATTTCAGAATTGCACCTTGCAATGGGGAGAAATTACTGTTTGTGCATTTACAATATTCATTGATTTTTGCCATTGAAAAACATCATGTTATTCATATACCAGAAATGTTTGAAGCTACTGACTGAATGAAAAGAGCTGGCATCTCACTCTCTTTGAATCTTCTTTATCATGCTAAGAGGAGCAGGAAAAAGCAAAAAATTTCAGAATTGCACCTTGCAATGTGGAGAAATTACTGTTTGTGCATTTACAATATTCATTGATTTTTGCCATTGAAAAACGTCCAGAAATGTTTGAAGCTACTGACTGAATGAAAGGAGCTGGCATCTCACTCTCTTTGAATCTTCTTTATCATGCTAAGAGGAGCAGGAAAAAGCAAAAAATTTCAGAATTGCACCTTGCAATGCGGAGAAATTACTGTTTGTGCATTTACAATATTCATTGATTTTTGCCATTGAAAAACATCATGTTATTCATATACCAGAAATGTTTGAAGCTACTGACTGAATGAAAAGAGTTGGCATCTCACTCTCTTTGAATCTTCTTTATCATGCTAAGAGGAGCAGGAAAAAGCAAAACATTTCAGAATTGCACCTTGCAATGTGGAGAAATTACTGTTTGTGCATTTACAATATTCATTGATTTTTGCCATTGAAAAACGTCCAGAAATGTTTGAAGCTACTGACTGAATGAAAGGAGCTGGCATCTCACTCTCTTTGAATCTTCTTTATCATGCTAAGAGGAGCAGGAAAAAGCAAAAAATTTCAGAATTGCACCTTGCAATGCGGAGAAATTACTGTTTGTGCATTTACAATATTCATTGATTTTTGCCATTGAAAAACATCATGTTATTCATATACCAGAAATGTTTGAAGCTACTGACTGAATGAAAAGAGCTGGCATCTCACTCTCTTTGAATCTTCTTTATCATGCTAAGAGGAGCAGGAAAAAGCAAAAAATTTCAGAATTGCACCTTGCAATGTGGAGAAATTACTGTTTGTGCATTTACAATATTCATTGATTTTTGCCATTGAAAAACGTCCAGAAATGTTTGAAGCTACTGACTGAATGAAAGGAGCTGGCATCTCACTCTCTTTGAATCTTCTTTATCATGCTAAGAGGAGCAGGAAAAAGCAAAAAATTTCAGAATTGCACCTTGCAATGCGGAGAAATTACTGTTTGTGCATTTACAATATTCATTGATTTTTGCCATTGAAAAACATCATGTTATTCATATACCAGAAATGTTTGAAGCTACTGACTGAATGAAAAGAGCTGGCATCTCACTCTCTTTGAATCTTCTTTATCATGCTAATAGGAGCAGGAAAAAGCAAAAAATTTCAGAATTGCACCTTGCAATGTGGAGAAATTACTGTTTGTGCATTTACAATATTCATTGATTTTTGCCATTGAAAAACATCCAGAAATGTTTGAAGCTACTGACTGAATGAAAGGAGCCGGCATCTCACTCTCTTTGAATCTTCTTTATCATGCTAAGAGGAGCAGGAAAAAGCAAAAAGTTTCAGAATTGCACCTTGCAATGTGGAGAAATTACTGTTTGTGCATTTACAATATTCATTGATTTTTGCCATTGAAAAACATCATGTTATTCATATACCAGAAATGTTTGAAGCTACTGACTGAATGAAAAGAGCTGGCATCTCACTCTCTTTGAATCTTCTTTATCATGCTAAGAGGAGCAGGAAAAAGCAAAAAATTTCAGAATTGCACCTTGCAATGTGGAGAAATTACTGTTTGTGCATTTACAATATTCATTGATTTTTGCCATTGAAAAACGTCCAGAAATGTTTGAAGCTACTGACTGAATGAAAGGAGCTGGCATCTCACTCTCTTTGAATCTTCTTTATCATGCTAAGAGGAGCAGGAAAAAGCAAAAAATTTCAGAATTGCACCTTGCAATGCGGAGAAATTACTGTTTGTGCATTTACAATATTCATTGATTTTTGCCATTGAAAAACATCATGTTATTCATATACCAGAAATGTTTGAAGCTACTGACTGAATGAAAAGAGCTGGCATCTCACTCTCTTTGAATCTTCTTTATCATGCTAAGAGGAGCAGGAAAAAGCAAAAAATTTCAGAATTGCACCTTGCAATGTGGAGAAATTACTGTTTTTGCATTTACAATATTCATTGATTTTTGCCATTGAAAAACGTCCAGAAATGTTTGAAGCTACTGACTGAATGAAAGGAGCTGGCATCTCACTCTCTTTGAATCTTCTTTATCATGCTAAGAGGAGCAGGAAAAAGCAAAAAAATTCAGAATTGCACCTTGCAATGCGGAGAAATTACTGTTTGTGCATTTACAATATTCATTGATTTTTGCCATTGAAAAACATCATGTTATTCATATACCAGAAATGTTTGAAGCTACTGACTGAATGAAAAGAGCTGGCATCTCACTCTCTTTGAATCTTCTTTATCATGCTAAGAGGAGCAGGAAAAAGCAAAAAATTTCAGAATTGCACCTTGCAATGTGGAGAAATTACTGTTTGTGCATTTACAATATTCATTGATTTTTGCCATTGAAAAACGTCCAGAAATGTTTGAAGCTACTGACTGAATGAAAGGAGCTGGCATCTCACTCTCTTTGAATCTTCTTTATCATGCTAAGAGGAGCAGGAAAAAGCTAAAAATTTCTGAATTGCACCTTGCAATGCGGAGAAATTACTGTTTGTGCATTTACAATATTCATTGATTTTTGAAATTGAAAAACATCATGTTATTCATATACCAGAAATGTTTGAAGCTACTGACTGAATGAAAAGAGCTGGCATCTCACTCTCTTTGAATCTTCTTTATCATGCTAAGAGGAGCAGGAAAAAGCAAAAAATTTCAGAATTGCACCTTGCAATGTGGAGAAATTACTGTTTGTGCATTTACAATATTCATTGATTTTTGCCATTGAAAAATGTCCAGAAATGTTTGCAGCTACTGACTGAATGAAAGGAGCTGGCATCTCACTCTCTTTGAATCTTCTTTATCATGCTAAGAGGAGCAGGAAAAAGCAAAAAATTTCAGAATTGCACCTTGCAATGCGGAGAAATTACTGTTTGTGCATTTACAATATTCATTGATTTTTGCCATTGAAAAACATCATGTTATTCATATACCAGAAATGTTTGAAGCTACTGACTGAATGAAAAGAGCTGGCATCTCACTCTCTTTGAATCTTCTTTATCATGCTAAGAGGAGCAGGAAAAAGCGAAAAATTTCAGAATTGCACCTTGCAATGTGGAGAAATTACTGTTTGTGCATTTACAATATTCATTGATTTTTGCCATTGAAAAACGTCCAGAAATGTTTTAAGCTACTGACTGAATGAAAGGAGCTGGCATCTCACTCTCTTTGAATCTTCTTTATCATGCTAAGAGGAGCAGGAAAAAGCTAAAAATTTCAGAATTGCACCTTGCAATGCGGAGAAATTACTGTTTGTGCATTTACAATATTCATTGATTTTTGCCATTGAAAAACATCATGTTATTCATATACCAGAAATGTTTGAAGCTACTGACTGAATGAAAAGAGCTGGCATCTCACTCTCTTTGAATCTTCTTTATCATGCTAAGAGGAGCAGGAAAAAGCAAAAAATTTCAGAATTGCAGTTTGCAATGTGGAGAAATTACTGTTTGTGCATTTACAATATTCATTGATTTTTGCCATTGAAAAACGTCCAGAAATGTTTGAAGCTACTGACTGAATGAAAGGAGCTGGCATCTCACTCTCTTTGAATCTTCTTTATCATGCTAAGAGGAGCAGGAAAAAGCAAAAAATTTCAGAATTGCACCTTGCAATGCGGAGAAATTACTGTTTGTGCACTTACAATATTCATTGATTTTTGCCATTGAAAAACATCATGTTATTCATATACCAGAAATGTTTGAAGCTACTGACTGAATGAAAAGAGCTGGCATCTCACTCTCTTTGAATCTTCTTTATCATGCTAAGAGGAGCAGGAAAAAGCAAAAAATTTCAGAATTTCACCTTGCAATGCGGAGAAATTACTGTTTGTGCATTTACAATATTCATTGATTTTTGCCATTGAAAAACATCATGTTATTCATATACCAGAAATGTTTGAAGCTACTGACTGAATGAAAAGAGCTGGCATCTCACTCTCTTTGAATCTTCTTTATCATGCTAAGAGGAGCAGGAAAAAGCAAAAAATTTCAGAATTGCACCTTGCAATGTGGAGAAATTACTGTTTGTGCATTTACAATATTCATTGATTTTTGCCATTGAAAAACGTCCAGAAATGTTTGAAGCTACTGACTGAATGAAAGGAGCTGGCATCTCACTCTCTTTGAATATTCTTTATCATGCTAAGAGGAGCAGGAAAAAGCAAAAAATTTCAGAATTGCACCTTGCAATGCGGAGAAATTACTGTTTGTGCATTTACAATATTCATTGATTTTTGCCATTGAAAAACATCATGTTATTCATATACCAGAAATGTTTGAAGCTACTGACTGAATGAAAAGAGCTGGCATCTCACTCTCTTTGAATCTTCTTTATCATGCTAAGAGGAGCAGGAAAAAGCAAAAAATTTCAGAATTGCACCCTGCAATGCGGAGAAATTACTGTTTGTGCATTTACAATATTCATTGATTTTTGCCATTGAAAAACATCATGTTATTCATATACCAGAAATGTTTGAAGCTACTGACTGAATGAAAAGAGCTGGCATCTCACTCTCTTTGAATCTTCTTTATCATGCTAAGAGGAGCAGGAAAAAGCAAAAAATTTCAGAATTGCACCTTGCAATGTGGAGAAATTACTGTTTGTGCATTTACAATATTCATTGATTTTTGCCATTGAAAAACATCATGTTATTCATATACCAGAAATGTTTGAAGCTACTGACTGAATGAAAAGAGCTGGCATCTCACTCTCTTTGAATCTTCTTTATCATGCTAAGAGGAGCAGGAAAAAGCAAAAAATTTCAGAATTGCACCTTGCAATGTGGAGAAATTACTGTTTGTGCATTTACAATATTCATTGATTTTTGCCATTGAAAAACGTCCAGAAATGTTTGAAGCTACTGACTGAATGAAAGGAGCTGGCATCTCACTCTCTTTGAATTTTCTTTATCATGCTAAGAGGAGCAGGAAAAAGCAAAAAATTTCAGAATTGCACCTTGCAATGCGGAGAAATTACTGTTTGTGCATTTACAATATTCATTGATTTTTGCCATTGAAAAACATCATGTTATTCATATACCAGAAATGTTTGAAGCTACTGACTGAATGAAAAGAGCTGGCATCTCACTCTCTTTGAATCTTATTTATCATGCTAAGAGGAGCAGGAAAAAGCAAAAAATTTCAGAATTGCACCCTGCAATGCGGAGAAATTACTGTTTGTGCATTTACAATATTCATTGATTTTTGCCATTGAAAAACATCATGTTATTCATATACCAGAAATGTTTGAAGCTACTGACTGAATGAAAAGAGCTGGCATCTCACTCTCTTTGAATCTTCTTTATCATGATAAGAGGAGCAGGAAAAAGCAAAAAATTTCAGAATTGCACCTTGCAATGTGGAGAAATTACTGTTTGTGCATTTACAATATTCATTGATTTTTGTCATTGAAAAACGTCCAGAAATGTTTGAAGCTACTGACTGAATGAAAGGAGCTGGCATCTCACTCTCTTTGAATCTTCTTTATCATGCTAAGAGAAGCAGGATAAAGAAAAAAAATTCAGAATTGCACCTTGCAATGCGGAGAAATTACTGTTTTTGCATTTACAATATTCATTGATTTTTGCCATTGAAAAACATCATGTTATTCATATACCAGAAATGTTTGAAGCTACTGACTGAATGAAAAGAGCTGGCATCTCACTATCTTTGAATCTTCTTTATCATGCTAAGAGGAGCAGGAAAAAGCAAAAAATTTCAGAATTGCACCTTGCAATGCGG
Organism: Phyllobates terribilis; assembly: GCF_046119375.1. Lineage (NCBI taxonomy): Eukaryota > Metazoa > Chordata > Amphibia > Anura > Dendrobatidae > Phyllobates > Phyllobates terribilis. Next base: position 1,277,858 of record NW_027363184.1, on the reverse strand, counting down.
AGAAATTACTGTTTGTGCATTTACAATATTCATTGATTTTTGCCATTGAAAAAGATCATGTTATTCATATACCAGAAATGTTTGAAGCTACTGACTGAATGAAAAGATCTTGCATCTCACTCTCTTTGAATCTTCTTTATCATGCTAAGAGGAGCAGGAAAAAGCAAAAAAATTCATAATTGCACCTTGCAAAGTGGAGAAATTACTGTTTGTGCATTTACAATATTCATTGATTTTTGCCATTGAAAAACGTCCAGAAATGTTTGAAGCTACTGACTGAATGAAAGGAGCTGGCATCTCACTCTCTTTGAATCTTCTTTATCATGCTAAGAGGAGCAGGAAAAAGCAAAAAATTTCAGAATTGCACCTTGCAATGCGGAGAAATTACTGTTTGTGCATTTACAATATTCATTGATTTTTGCCATTGAAAAACATCATGTTATTCATATACCAGAAATGTTTGAAGCTACTGACTGAATGAAAATAGCTGGCATCTCACTCTCTTTGAATCTTCTTTATCATGCTAAGAGGAGCAGGAAAAAGCAAAAAATTTCAGAATTGCACCTTGCAATGTGGAGAAATTACTGTTTGTGCATTTACAATATTCATTGATTTTTGCCATTGAAAAACATCCAGAAATGTTTGAAGCTACTGACTGAATGAAAATAGCTGGCATCTCACTCTCTTTGAATCTTCTTTATCATGCTAAGAGGAGAGGGAAAAAGCAAAAAACTTCAGAATTGCACCTTGCAATGCGGAGAAATTACTGTTTGTGCATTTACAATATTCATTGATTTTTGCCATTGAAAAACATCATGTTATTCATATACCAGAAATGTTTGAAGCTACTGACTGAATGAAAAGAGCTGGCATCTCACTCTCTTTGAATCTTCTTTATCATGCTAAGAGGAGCAGGAAAAAGCAAAAAATTTCAGAATTGCACCTTGCAATGTGGAGAAATTCCTGTTTGTGCATTTACAATATTCATTGATTTTTGCCATTGAAAAACGTCCAGAAATGTTTGAAGCTACTGACTGAATGAAAAGAGCTGGCATCTCACTCTCTTTGAATCTTCTTTATCATGCTAAGAGGAGCAGGAAAAAGCAAAAAATTTCAGAATTGCACCCTGCAATGCGGAGAAATTACTGTTTGTGCATTTACAATATTCATTGATTTTTGCCATTGAAAAACATCATGTTATTCATATACCAGAAATGTTTGAAGCTACTGACTGAATGAAAAGAGCTGGCATCTCACTCTCTTTGAATCTTCTTTATCATGCTAAGAGGAGCAGGAAAAAGCAAAAAATTTCAGAATTGCACCTTGCAATGTGGAGAAATTACTGTTTGTGCATTTACAATATTCATTGATTTTTGCCATTGAAAAACATCATGTTATTCATATACCAGAAATGTTTGAAGCTACTGACTGAATGAAAAGAGCTGGCATCTCACTCTCTTTGAATCTTCTTTATCATGCTAAGAGGAGCAGGAAAAAGCAAAAAATTTCAGAATTGCACCTTGCAATGTGGAGAAATTTCTGTTTGTGCATTTACAATATTCATTGATTTTTGCCATTGAAAAACGTCCAGAAATGTTTGAAGCTACTGACTGAATGAAAGGAGCTGGCATCTCACTCTCTTTGAATTTTCTTTATCATGCTAAGAGGAGCAGGAAAAAGCAAAAAATTTCAGAATTGCACCTTGCAATGCGGAGAAATTACTGTTTGTGCATTTACAATATTCATTGATTTTTGCCATTGAAAAACATCATGTTATTCATATACCAGAAATGTTTGAAGCTACTGACTGAATGAAAAGAGCTGGCATCTCACTCTCTTTGAATCTTATTTATCATGCTAAGAGGAGCAGGAAAAAGCAAAAAATTTCAGAATTGCACCCTGCAATGCGGAGAAATTACTGTTTGTGCATTTACAATATTCATTGATTTTTGCCATTGAAAAACATCATGTTATTCATATACCAGAAATGTTTGAAGCTACTGACTGAATGAAAAGAGCTGGCATCTCACTCTCTTTGAATCTTCTTTATCATGATAAGAGGAGCAGGAAAAAGCAAAAAATTTCAGAATTGCACCTTGCAATGTGGAGAAATTACTGTTTGTGCATTTACAATATTCATTGATTTTTGTCATTGAAAAACGTCCAGAAATGTTTGAAGCTACTGACTGAATGAAAGGAGCTGGCATCTCACTCTCTTTGAATCTTCTTTATCATGCTAAGAGAAGCAGGATAAAGAAAAAAAATTCAGAATTGCACCTTGCAATGCGGAGAAATTACTGTTTTTGCATTTACAATATTCATTGATTTTTGCCATTGAAAAACATCATGTTATTCATATACCAGAAATGTTTGAAGCTACTGACTGAATGAAAAGAGCTGGCATCTCACTATCTTTGAATCTTCTTTATCATGCTAAGAGGAGCAGGAAAAAGCAAAAAATTTCAGAATTGCACCTTGCAATGCGGAGAAATTACTGTTTGTGCATTTACAATATTCATTGATTTTTGCCATTGAAAAAGATCATGTTATTCATATACCAGAAATGTTTGAAGCTACTGACTGAATGAAAAGATCTTGCATCTCACTCTCTTTGAATCTTCTTTATCATGCTAAGAGGAGCAGGAAAAAGCAAAAAAATTCATAATTGCACCTTGCAAAGTGGAGAAATTACTGTTTGTGCATTTACAATATTCATTGATTTTTGCCATTGAAAAACGTCCAGAAATGTTTGAAGCTACTGACTGAATGAAAGGAGCTGGCATCTCACTCTCTTTGAATCTTCTTTATCATGCTAAGAGGAGCAGGAAAAAGCAAAAAATTTCAGAATTGCACCTTGCAATGCGGAGAAATTACTGTTTGTGCATTTACAATATTCATTGATTTTTGCCATTGAAAAACATCATGTTATTCATATACCAGAAATGTTTGAAGCTACTGACTGAATGAAAATAGCTGGCATCTCACTCTCTTTGAATCTTCTTTATCATGCTAAGAGGAGCAGGAAAAAGCAAAAAATTTCAGAATTGCACCTTGCAATGTGGAGAAATTACTGTTTGTGCATTTACAATATTCATTGATTTTTGCCATTGAAAAACATCCAGAAATGTTTGAAGCTACTGACTGAATGAAAATAGCTGGCATCTCACTCTCTTTGAATCTTCTTTATCATGCTAAGAGGAGAGGGAAAAAGCAAAAAACTTCAGAATTGCACCTTGCAATGCGGAGAAATTACTGTTTGTGCATTTACAATATTCATTGATTTTTGCCATTGAAAAACATCATGTTATTCATATACCAGAAATGTTTGAAGCTACTGACTGAATGAAAAGAGCTGGCATCTCACTCTCTTTGAATCTTCTTTATCATGCTAAGAGGAGCAGGAAAAAGCAAAAAATTTCAGAATTGCACCTTGCAATGTGGAGAAATTCCTGTTTGTGCATTTACAATATTCATTGATTTTTGCCATTGAAAAACGTCCAGAAATGTTTGAAGCTACTGACTGAATGAAAGGAGCTGGCATCTCACTCTCTTTGAATCTTCTTTATCATGCTAAGAGGAGCAGGAAAAAGCAAATAATTTCAGAATTGCACCTTGCAATGCGGAGAAATTACTGTTTGTGCATTTACAATATTCATTGATTTTTGCCATTGAAAAACATCATGTTATTCATATACCAGAAATGTTTGAAGCTACTGACTGAATGAAAATAGCTGGCATCTCACTCTCTTTGAATCTTCTTTATCATGCTAAGAGGAGCAGGAAAAAGCAAAAAATTTCAGAATTGCACCTTGCAATATGGAGAAATTACTGTTTGTGCATTTACAATATTCATTGATTCATGCCATTGAAAAACGTCCAGAAATGTTTGAAGCTACTGACTGAATGAAAGGAGCTGATATCTCATTCTCTTTGATTCTTCTTTATCATGCTAAGAGGAGCAGGAAAAAGCAAAAAATTTCAGAATTGCACCTTGCAATGCGGAGAAATTACTGTTTGTGCATTTACAATATTCATTGATTTTTGGCTTTGAAAAACATCATGTTATTCATATACCAGAAATGTTTGAAGCTACTGACTGAATGAAAAGAGCTGGCAACTCACTCTCTTTGAATCTTCTTTATCATGCTAAGAGGAGCAGGAAAAAGCAAAAAAATTCATAATTGCACCTTGCAATGTGGAGAAATTACTGTTTGTGCATTTACAATATTCATTGATTTTTGCCATTGAAAAACGTCCAGAAATGTTTGAAGCTACTGACTGAATGAAAGGAGCTGGTATCTCACTCTCTTTGAATCTTCTTTATCATGCTAAGAGGAGCAGGAAAAAGCAAAAAATTTCAGAATTGCACCTTGCAATGTGGAGAAATTCCTGTTTGTGCATTTACAATATTCATTGATTTTTGCCATTGAAAAACATCATGTTATTCATATACCAGAAATGTTTGAAGCTACTGACTGAATGAAAAGAGCTGGCATCTCACTCTCTTTGAATCTTCTTTATCATGCTAAGAGGAGCAGAAAAAAGCAAAAAATTTCAGAATTTCACCTTGCAATGCGGAGAAATTACTGTTTGTGCATTTACAATATTCATTGATTTTTGCCATTGAAAAACATCATGTTATTCATATACCAGAAATGTTTGAAGCTACTGACTGAATGAAAAGAGCTGGCATCTCACTCTCTTTGAATCTTCTTTATCATGCTAAGAGGAGCAGGAAAAAGCAAAAAATTTCAGAATTGCACCTTGCAATGTGGAGAAATTACTGTTTGTGCATTTACAATATTCATTGATTTTTGCCATTGAAAAACGTCCAGAAATGTTTGAAGCTACTGACTGAATGAAAGGAGCTGGCATCTCACTCTCTTTGAATCTTCTTTATCATGCTAAGAGGAGCAGGAAAAAGCAAATAATTTCAGAATTGCACCTTGCAATGCGGAGAAATTACTGTTTGTGCATTTACAATATTCATTGATTTTTGCCATTGAAAAACATCATGTTATTCATATACCAGAAATGTTTGAAGCTACTGACTGAATGAAAAGAGCTGGCATCTCACTCTCTTTGAATCTTCTTTATCATGCTAAGAGGAGCAGGAAAAAGCAAAAAATTTCAGAATTGCACCTTGCAATATGGAGAAATTACTGTTTGTGCATTTACAATATTCATTGATTCATGCCATTGAAAAACGTCCAGAAATGTTTGAAGCTACTGACTGAATGAAAGGAGCTGATATCTCATTCTCTTTGATTCTTCTTTATCATGCTAAGAGGAGCAGGAAAAAGCAAAAAATTTCAGAATTGCACCTTGCAATGCGGAGAAATTACTGTTTGTGCATTTACAATATTCATTGATTTTTGGCTTTGAAAAACATCATGTTATTCATATACCAGAAATGTTTGAAGCTACTGACTGAATGAAAAGAGCTGGCAACTCACTCTCTTTGAATCTTCTTTATCATGCTAAGAGGAGCAGGAAAAAGCAAAAAAATTCATAATTGCACCTTGCAATGTGGAGAAATTACTGTTTGTGCATTTACAATATTCATTGATTTTTGCCATTGAAAAACGTCCAGAAATGTTTGAAGCTACTGACTGAATGAAAGGAGCTGGTATCTCACTCTCTTTGAATCTTCTTTATCATGCTAAGAGGAGCAGGAAAAAGCAAAAAATTTCAGAATTGCACCTTGCAATGTGGAGAAATTCCTGTTTGTGCATTTACAATATTCATTGATTTTTGCCATTGAAAAACATCATGTTATTCATATACCAGAAATGTTTGAAGCTACTGACTGAATGAAAAGAGCTGGCATCTCACTCTCTTTGAATCTTCTTTATCATGCTAAGAGGAGCAGGAAAAAGCAAAAAATTTCAGAATTTCACCTTGCAATGCGGAGAAATTACTGTTTGTGCATTTACAATATTCATTGATTTTTGCCATTGAAAAACATCATGTTATTCATATACCAGAAATGTTTGAAGCTACTGACTGAATGAAAAGAGCTGGCATCTCACTCTCTTTGAATCTTCTTTATCATGCTAAGAGGAGCAGGAAAAAGCAAAAAATTTCAGAATTGCACCTTGCAATGTGGAGAAATTACTGTTTGTGCATTTACAATATTCATTGATTTTTGCCATTGAAAAACGTCCAGAAATGTTTGAAGCTACTGACTGAATGAAAGGAGCTGGCATCTCACTCTCTTTGAATATTCTTTATCATGCTAAGAGGAGCAGGAAAAAGCAAAAAATTTCAGAATTCCACCTTGCAATGCGGAGAAATTACTGTTTGTGCATTTACAATATTCATTGATTTTTGCCATTGAAAAACATCATGTTATTCATATACCAGAAATGTTTGAAGCTACTGACTGAATGAAAAGAGCTGGCATCTCACTCTCTTTGAATCTTCTTTATCATGCTAAGAGGAGCAGGAAAAAGCAAAAAATTTCAGAATTGCACCTTGCAATGCGGAGAAATTACTGTTTGTGCATTTACAATATTCATTGATTTTTGCCATTGAAAAACATCATGTTATTCATATACCAGAAATGTTTGAAGCTACTGACTGAATGAAAAGAGCTGGCATCTCACTCTCTTTGAATCTTCTTTATCATGCTAAGAGGAGCAGGAAAAAGCAAAAAATTTCAGAATTGCACCTTGCAATGTGGAGAAATTACTGTTTGTGCATTTACAATATTCATTGATTTTTGCCATTGTAAAACGTCCAGAAATGTTTGAAGCTACTGACTGAATGAAAGGAGCTGGCATCTCACTCTCTTTGAATCTTCTTTATCATGCTAAGAGGAGCAGGAAAAAGCAAAAAATTTCAGAATTGCACCTTGCAATGCGGAGAAATTACTGTTTGTGCATTTACAATATTCATTGATTTTTGCCATTGAAAAACATCATGTTATTCATATACCAGAAATGTTTGAAGCTACTGACTGAATGAAAAGAGCTGGCATCTCACTCTCTTTGAATCTTCTTTATCATGCTAAGAGGAGCAGGAAAAAGCAAAAAATTTCAGAATTGCACCCTGCAATGCGGAGAAATTACTGTTTGTGCATTTACAATATTCATTGATTTTTGCCATTGAAAAACATCATGTTATTCATATACCAGAAATGTTTGAAGCTACTGACTGAATGAAAAGAGCTGGCATCTCACTCTCTTTGAATCTTCTTTATCATGATAAGAGGAGCAGGAAAAAGCAAAAAATTTCAGAATTGCACCTTGCAATGTGGAGAAATTACTGTTTGTGCATTTACAATATTCATTGATTTTTGCCATTGAAAAACGTCCAGAAATGTTTGAAGCTACTGACTGAATGAAAGGAGCTGGCATCTCACTCTCTTTGAATCTTCTTTATCATGCTAAGAGGAGCAGGAAAAAGAAAAAAAATTCAGAATTGCACCTTGCAATGCGGAGAAATTACTGTTTTTGCATTTACAATATTCATTGATTTTTGCCATTGAAAAACATCATGTTATTCATATACCAGAAATGTTTGAAGCTACTGACTGAATGAAAAGAGCTGGCATCTCACTCTCTTTGAATCTTCTTTATCATGCTAAGAGGAGCAGGAAAAAGCAAAAAATTTCAGAATTGCACCTTGCAATGTGGAGAAATTACTGTTTGTGCATTTACAATATTCATTGATTTTTGCCATTGAAAAACGTCCAGAAATGTTTGAAGCTACTGACTGAATGAAAATAGCTGGCATCTCACTCTCTTTGAATCTTCTTTATCATGCTAAGAGGAGAGGGAAAAAGCAAAAAATTTCAGAATTGCACCTTGCAATGCGGAGAAATTACTGTTTGTGCATTTACAATATTCATTGATTTTTGCCATTGAAAAACATCATGTTATTCATATACCAGAAATGTTTGAAGCTACTGACTGAATGCAAAGAGCTGGCATCTCACTCTCTTTGAATCTTCTTTATCATGCTAAGAGGAGCAGGAAAAAGCAAAAAATTTCAGAATTGCACCTTGCAATGTGGAGAAATTCCTGTTTGTGCATTTACAATATTCATTGATTTTTGCCATTGAAAAACGTCCAGAAATGTTTGAAGCTACTGACTGAATGAAAGGAGCTGGCATCTCACTCTCTTTGAATCTTCTTTATCATGCTAAGAGGAGCAGGAAAAAGCAAATAATTTCAGAATTGCACCTTGAAATGCGGAGAAATTACTGTATGTGCATTTACAATATTCATTGATTTTTGCCATTGAAAAACATCATGTTATTCATATACCAGAAATGTTTGAAGCTACTGACTGAATGAAAAGAGCTGGCATCTCACTCTCTTTGAATCTTCTTTATCATGCTAAGAGGAGCAGGAAAAAGCAAAAAATTTCAGAATTTCACCTTGCAATGCGGAGAAATTACTGTTTGTGCATTTACAATATTCATTGATTTTTGCCATTGAAAAACATCATGTTATTCATATACCAGAAATGTTTGAAGCTACTGACTGAATGAAAAGAGCTGGCATCTCACTCTCTTTGAATCTTCTTTATCATGCTAAGAGGAGCAGGAAAAAGCAAAAAATTTCAGAATTGCACCTTGCAATGTGGAGAAATTACTGTTTGTGCATTTACAATATTCATTGATTTTTGCCATTGAAAAACGTCCAGAAATGTTTGAAGCTACTGACTGAATGAAAGGAGCTGGCATCTCACTCTCTTTGAATATTCTTTATCATGCTAAGAGGAGCAGGAAAAAGCAAAAAATTTCAGAATTCCACCTTGCAATGCGGAGAAATTACTGTTTGTGCATTTACAATATTCATTGATTTTTGCCATTGAAAAACATCATGTTATTCATATACCAGAAATGTTTGAAGCTACTGACTGAATGAAAAGAGCTGGCATCTCACTCTCTTTGAATCTTCTTTATCATGCTAAGAGGAGCAGGAAAAAGCAAAAAATTTCAGAATTGCACCTTGCAATGCGGAGAAATTACTGTTTGTGCATTTACAATATTCATTGATTTTTGCCATTGAAAAACATCATGTTATTCATATACCAGAAATGTTTGAAGCTACTGACTGAATGAAAAGAGCTGGCATCTCACTCTCTTTGAATCTTCTTTATCATGCTAAGAGGAGCAGGAAAAAGCAAAAAATTTCAGAATTGCACCTTGCAATGTGGAGAAATTACTGTTTGTGCATTTACAATATTCATTGATTTTTGCCATTGAAAAACGTCCAGAAATGTTTGAAGCTACTGACTGAATGAAAGGAGCTGGCATCTCACTCTCTTTGAATCTTCTTTATCATGCTAAGAGGAGCAGGAAAAAGAAAAAAAATTCAGAATTGCACCTTGCAATGCGGAGAAATTACTGTTTTTGCATTTACAATATTCATTGATTTTTGCCATTGAAAAACATCATGTTATTCATATACCAGAAATGTTTGAAGCTACTGACTGAATGAAAAGAGCTGGCATCTCACTCTCTTTGAATCTTCTTTATCATGCTAAGAGGAGCAGGAAAAAGCAAAAAATTTCAGAATTGCACCTTGCAATGTGGAGAAATTACTGTTTGTGCATTTACAATATTCATTGATTTTTGCCATTGAAAAACGTCCAGAAATGTTTGAAGCTACTGACTGAATGAAAATAGCTGGCATCTCACTCTCTTTGAATCTTCTTTATCATGCTAAGAGGAGAGGGAAAAAGCAAAAAATTTCAGAATTGCACCTTGCAATGCGGAGAAATTACTGTTTGTGCATTTACAATATTCATTGATTTTTGCCATTGAAAAACATCATGTTATTCATATACCAGAAATGTTTGAAGCTACTGACTGAATGCAAAGAGCTGGCATCTCACTCTCTTTGAATCTTCTTTATCATGCTAAGAGGAGCAGGAAAAAGCAAAAAATTTCAGAATTGCACCTTGCAATGTGGAGAAATTCCTGTTTGTGCATTTACAATATTCATTGATTTTTGCCATTGAAAAACGTCCAGAAATGTTTGAAGCTACTGACTGAATGAAAGGAGCTGGCATCTCACTCTCTTTGAATCTTCTTTATCATGCTAAGAGGAGCAGGAAAAAGCAAATAATTTCAGAATTGCACCTTGAAATGCGGAGAAATTACTGTATGTGCATTTACAATATTCATTGATTTTTGCCATTGAAAAACATCATGTTATTCATATACCAGAAATGTTTGAAGCTACTGACTGAATGAAAATAGCTGGCATCTCACTCCCTTTGAATCTTCTTTATCATGCTAAGAGGAGCAGGAAAAAGCAAAAAATTTCAGAATTGCACCTTGCAATATGGAGAAATTACTGTTTGTGCATTTACAATATTCATTGATTTTTGCCATTGAAAAACGTCCAGAAATGTTTGAAGCTACTGACTGAATGAAAGGAGCGGATATCTCACTCTCTTTGAATCTTCTTTATCATGCTAAGAGGAGCAGGAAAAAGCAAAAAATTTCAGAATTGCACCTTGCAATGCGGAGAAATTACTGTTTGTGCATTTACAATATTCATTGATTTTTGGCTTTGAAAAACATCATGTTATTCATATACCAGAAATGTTTGAAGCTACTGACTGAATGAAAAGAGCTGGCAACTCACTCTCTTTGAATCTTCTTTATCATGCTAAGAGGAGCAGGAAAAAGCAAAAAAATTCATAATTGCACCTTGCAATGTGGAGAAATTACTGTTTGTGCATTTACAATATTCATTGATTTTTGCCATTGAAAAACGTCCAGAAATGTTTGAAGCTACTGACTGAATGAAAGGAGCTGGCATCTCACTCTCTTTGAATCTTCTTTATCATGCTAAGAGGAGCAGGAAAAAGCAAAAAATTTCAGAATTGCACCTTGCAATGCGGAGAAATTACTGTTTGTGCATTTACAATATTCATTGATTTTTGCCATTGAAAAACATCATGTTATTCATATACCAGAAATGTTTGAAGCTACTGACTGAATGCAAAGAGCTGGCATCTCACTCTCTTTGAATCTTCTTTATCATGCTAAGAGGAGCAGGAAAAAGCAAAAAATTTCAGAATTGCACCTTGCAATGTGGAGAAATTCCTGTTTGTGCATTTACAATATTCATTGATTTTTGCCATTGAAAAACGTCCAGAAATGTTTGAAGCTACTGACTGAATGAAAGGAGCTGGCATCTCACTCTCTTTGAATCTTCTTTATCATGCTAAGAGGAGCAGGAAAAAGCAAATAATTTCAGAATTGCACCTTGAAATGCGGAGAAATTACTGTTTGTGCATTTACAATATTCATTGATTTTTGCCATTGAAAAACATCATGTTATTCATATACCAGAAATGTTTGAAGCTACTGACTGAATGAAAATAGCTGGCATCTCACTCCCTTTGAATCTTCTTTATCATGCTAAGAGGAGCAGGAAAAAGCAAAAAATTTCAGAATTGCACCTTGCAGTATGGAGAAATTACTGTTTGTGCATTTACAATATTCATTGATTTTTGCCATTGAAAAACGTCCAGAAATGTTTGAAGCTACTGACTGAATGAAAGGAGCGGATATCTCACTCTCTTTGAATCTTCTTTATCATGCTAAGAGGAGCAGGAAAAAGCAAAAAATTTCAGAATTGCACCTTGCAATGCGGAGAAATTACTGTTTGTGCATTTACAATATTCATTGATTTTTGGCTTTGAAAAACATCATGTTATTCATATACCAGAAATGTTTGAAGCTACTGACTGAATGAAAAGAGCTGGCAACTCACTCTCTTTGAATCTTCTTTATCATGCTAAGAGGAGCAGGAAAAAGCAAAAAAATTCATAATTGCACCTTGCAATGTGGAGAAATTACTGTTTGTGCATTTACAATATTCATTGATTTTTGCCATTGAAAAACGTCCAGAAATGTTTGAAGCTACTGACTGAATGAAAGGAGCTGGCATCTCACTCTCTTTGAATCTTCTTTATCATGCTAAGAGGAGCAGGAAAAAGCAAAAAATTTCAGAATTGCACCTTGCAATGCGGAGAAATTACTGTTTGTGCATTTACAATATTCATTGATTTTTGCCATTGAAAAACATCATGTTATTCATATACCAGAAATGTTTGAAGCTACTGACTGAATGAAAATAGCTGGCATCTCACTCTCTTTGAATCTTCTTTATCATGCTAAGAGGAGCAGGAAAAAGCAAAAAATTTCAGAATTGCACCTTGCAATGTGGAGAAATTACTGTTGGTGCATTTACAATATTCATTGATTTTTGCCATTGAAAAACGTCCAGAAATGTTTGAAGCTACTGACTGAATGAAAGGAGCTGGTATCTCACTCTCTTTGAATCTTCTTTATCATGCTAAGAGGAGCAGGAAAAAGCAAAAAATTTCAGAATTGCACCTTGCAATGTGGAGAAATTCCTGTTTGTGCATTTACAATATTCATTGATTTTTGCCATTGAAAAACGTCCAGAAATGTTTGAAGCTACTGACTGAATGAAAGGAGCTGGCATCTCACTCTCTTTGAATCTTCTTTACCATGCTAAGATGAGCAGGAAAAAGCAAATAATTTCAGAATTGCACCTTGCAATGCGGAGAAATTACTGTTTGTGCATTTACAATATTCATTGATTTTTGCCATTGAAAAACATCATGTTATTCATATACCAGAAATGTTTGAAGCTACTGACTGAATGAAAATAGCTGGCATCTCACTCTCTTTGAATCTTCTTTATCATGCTAAGAGGAGCAGGAAAAAGCAAAAAATTTCAGAATTGCACCTTGCAATGTGGAGAAATTACTGTTTGTGCATTTACAATATTCATTGATTTTTGCCATTGAAAAACGTCCAGAAATGTTTTAAGCTACTGACTGAATGAAAGGAGCTGATATCTCACTCTCTTTGAATCTTCTTTATCATGCTAAGAGGAGCAGGAAAAAGCAAAAAATTTCAGAATTGCACCTTGCAATGTGGAGAAATTACTGTTTGTGCATTTACAATATTCATTGATTTTTGGCTTTGAAAAACATCATGTTATTCATATACCAGAAATGTTTGAAGCTACTGACTGAATGAAAAGAGCTGGCAACTCACTCTCTTTGAATCTTCTTTATCATGCTAAGAGGAGCAGGAAAAAGCAAAAAAATTCATAATTGCACCTTGCAATGTGGAGAAATTACTGTTTGTGCATTTACAATATTCATTGATTTTTGCCATTGAAAAACGTCCAGAAATGTTTGAAGCTACTGACTGAATGAAAGGAGCTGGCATCTCACTCTCTTTGAATCTTCTTTATCATGCTAAGAGGAGCAGGAAAAAGCAAAAAATTTCAGAATTGCACCTTGCAATGCGGAGAAATTACTGTTTGTGCATTTACAATATTCATTGATTTTTGCCATTGAAAAACATCATGTTATTCATATACCAGAAATGTTTGAAGCTACTGACTGAATGCAAAGAGCTGGCATCTCACTCTCTTTGAATCTTCTTTATCATGCTAAGAGGAGCAGGAAAAAGCAAAAAATTTCAGAATTGCACCTTGCAATGTGGAGAAATTCCTGTTTGTGCATTTACAATATTCATTGATTTTTGCCATTGAAAAACGTCCAGAAATGTTTGAAGCTACTGACTGAATGAAAGGAGCTGGCATCTCACTCTCTTTGAATCTTCTTTATCATGCTAAGAGGAGCAGGAAAAAGCAAATAATTTCAGAATTGCACCTTGAAATGCGGAGAAATTACTGTTTGTGCATTTACAATATTCATTGATTTTTGCCATTGAAAAACATCATGTTATTCATATACCAGAAATGTTTGAAGCTACTGACTGAATGAAAATAGCTGGCATCTCACTCCCTTTGAATCTTCTTTATCATGCTAAGAGGAGCAGGAAAAAGCAAAAAATTTCAGAATTGCACCTTGCAGTATGGAGAAATTACTGTTTGTGCATTTACAATATTCATTGATTTTTGCCATTGAAAAACGTCCAGAAATGTTTGAAGCTACTGACTGAATGAAAGGAGCGGATATCTCACTCTCTTTGAATCTTCTTTATCATGCTAAGAGGAGCAGGAAAAAGCAAAAAATTTCAGAATTGCACCTTGCAATGCGGAGAAATTACTGTTTGTGCATTTACAATATTCATTGATTTTTGGCTTTGAAAAACATCATGTTATTCATATACCAGAAATGTTTGAAGCTACTGACTGAATGAAAAGAGCTGGCAACTCACTCTCTTTGAATCTTCTTTATCATGCTAAGAGGAGCAGGAAAAAGCAAAAAAATTCATAATTGCACCTTGCAATGTGGAGAAATTACTGTTTGTGCATTTACAATATTCATTGATTTTTGCCATTGAAAAACGTCCAGAAATGTTTGAAGCTACTGACTGAATGAAAGGAGCTGGCATCTCACTCTCTTTGAATCTTCTTTATCATGCTAAGAGGAGCAGGAAAAAGCAAAAAATTTCAGAATTGCACCTTGCAATGCGGAGAAATTACTGTTTGTGCATTTACAATATTCATTGATTTTTGCCATTGAAAAACATCATGTTATTCATATACCAGAAATGTTTGAAGCTACTGACTGAATGAAAATAGCTGGCATCTCACTCTCTTTGAATCTTCTTTATCATGCTAAGAGGAGCAGGAAAAAGCAAAAAATTTCAGAATTGCACCTTGCAATGTGGAGAAATTACTGTTGGTGCATTTACAATATTCATTGATTTTTGCCATTGAAAAACGTCCAGAAATGTTTGAAGCTACTGACTGAATGAAAGGAGCTGGTATCTCACTCTCTTTGAATCTTCTTTATCATGCTAAGAGGAGCAGGAAAAAGCAAAAAATTTCAGAATTGCACCTTGCAATGTGGAGAAATTCCTGTTTGTGCATTTACAATATTCATTGATTTTTGCCATTGAAAAACGTCCAGAAATGTTTGAAGCTACTGACTGAATGAAAGGAGCTGGCATCTCACTCTCTTTGAATCTTCTTTACCATGCTAAGATGAGCAGGAAAAAGCAAATAATTTCAGAATTGCACCTTGCAATGCGGAGAAATTACTGTTTGTGCATTTACAATATTCATTGATTTTTGCCATTGAAAAACATCATGTTATTCATATACCAGAAATGTTTGAAGCTACTGACTGAATGAAAATAGCTGGCATCTCACTCTCTTTGAATCTTCTTTATCATGCTAAGAGGAGCAGGAAAAAGCAAAAAATTTCAGAATTGCACCTTGCAATGTGGAGAAATTACTGTTTGTGCATTTACAATATTCATTGATTTTTGCCATTGAAAAACGTCCAGAAATGTTTTAAGCTACTGACTGAATGAAAGGAGCTGATATCTCACTCTCTTTGAATCTTCTTTATCATGCTAAGAGGAGCAGGAAAAAGCAAAAAATTTCAGAATTGCACCTTGCAATGTGGAGAAATTACTGTTTGTGCATTTACAATATTCATTGATTTTTGGCTTTGAAAAACATCATGTTATTCATATACCAGAAATGTTTGAAGCTACTGACTGAATGAAAAGAGCTGGCAACTCACTCTCTTTGAATCTTCTTTATCATGCTAAGAGGAGCAGGAAAAAGCAAAAAAATTCATAATTGCACCTTGCAATGTGGAGAAATTACTGTTTGTGCATTTACAATATTCATTGATTTTTGCCATTGAAAAACGTCCAGAAATGTTTGAAGCTACTGACTGAATGAAAGGAGCTGGCATCTCACTCTCTTTGAATCTTCTTTATCATGCTAAGAGGAGCAGGAAAAAGCAAAAAATTTCAGAATTGCACCTTGCAATGCGGAGAAATTACTGTTTGTGCATTTACAATATTCATTGATTTTTGCCATTGAAAAACATCATGTTATTCATATACCAGAAATGTTTGAAGCTACTGACTGAATGAAAATAGCTGGCATCTCACTCTCTTTGAATCTTCTTTATCATGCTAAGAGGAGCAGGAAAAAGCAAAAAATTTCAGAATTGCACCTTGCAATGTGGAGAAATTACTGTTTGTGCATTTACAATATTCATTGATTTTTGCCATTGAAAAACGTCCAGAAATGTTTGAAGCTACTGACTGAATGAAAGGAGCTGATATCTCACTCTCTTTGAATCTTCTTTATCATGCTAAGAGGAGCAGGAAAAAGCAAAAAATTTCAGAATTGCACCTTGCAATGCGGAGAAATTACTGTTTTTGCATTTACAATATTCATTGATTTTTGGCTTTGAAAAACATCATGTTATTCATATACCAGAAATGTTTGAAGCTACTGACTGAATGAAAAGAGCTGGCAACTCACTCTCTTTGAATCTTCTTTATCATGCTAAGAGGAGCAGGAAAAAGCAAAAAAATTCATAATTGCACCTTGCAATGTGGAGAAATTACTGTTTGTGCATTTACAATATTCATTGATTTTTGCCATTGAAAAATGTACAGAAATGTTTGAAGCTACTGACTGAATGAAAGGAGCTGGCATCTCACTCTCTTTGAATCTTCTTTATCATGCTAAGAGGAGCAGGAAAAAGCAAAAAATTTCAGAATTGCACCTTGCAATGCGGAGAAATTACTGTTTGTGCATTTACAATATTCATTGATTTTTGCCATTGAAAAACATCATGTTATTCATATACCAGAAATGTTTGAAGCTACTGACTGAATGAAAAGAGCTGGCATCTCACTCTCTTTGAATCTTCTTTATCATGCTAAGAGGAGCAGGAAAAAGCAAAAAATTTCAGAATTGCACCTTGCAATGTGGAGAAATTACTGTTTGTGCATTTACAATATTCATTGATTTTTGCCATTGAAAAACGTCCAGAAATGTTTGAAGCTACTGACTGAATGAAAGGAGCTGGCATCTCACTCTCTTTGAATATTCTTTATCATGCTAAGAGGAGCAGGAAAAAGCAAAAAATTTCACAATTGCACCTTGCAATGCGGAGAAATTACTGTTTGTGCATTTACAATATTCATTGATTTTTGCCATTGAAAAACATCATGTTATTCATATACCAGAAATGTTTGAAGCTACTGACTGAATGAAAAGAGCTGGCATCTCAATCTCTTTGAATCTTCTTTATCATGCTAAGAGGAGCAGGAAAAAGCAAAAAATTTCAGAATTGCACCCTGCAATGCTGAGAAATTACTGTTTGTGCATTTACAATATTCATTGATTTTTGCCATTGAAAAACATCATGTTATTCATATACCAGAAATGTTTGAAGCTACTGACTGAATGAAAAGAGCTGGCATCTCACTCTCTTTGAATCTTCTTTATCATGCTAAGAGGAGCAGGAAAAAGCAAAAAATTTCAGAATTGCACCTTGCAATGCGGAGAAATTACTGTTTGTGCATTTACAATATTCATTGATTTTTGCCATTGAAAAACATCATGTTATTCATATACCAGAAATGTTTGAAGCTACTGACTGAATGAAAAGAGCTGGCATCTCACTCTCTTTGAATCTTCTTTATCATGCTAAGAGGAGCAGGAAAAAGCAAAAAATTTCAGAATTGCACCTTGCAATGTGGAGAAATTACTGTTTGTGCATTTACAATATTCATTGATTTTTGCCATTGAAAAACGTCCAGAAATGTTTGAAGCTACTGACTGAATGAAAGGAGCTGGCATCTCACTCTCTTTGAATCTTCTTTATCATGCTAAGAGGAGCAGGAAAAAGCAAAAAATTTCAGAATTGCACCTTGCAATGCGGAGAAATTACTGTTTGTGCATTTACAATATTCATTGATTTTTGCCATTGAAAAACATCATGTTATTCATATACCAGAAATGTTTGAAGCTACTGACTGAATGAAAAGAGCTGGCATCTCACTCTCTTTGAATCTTCTTTATCATGCTAAGAGGAGCAGGAAAAAGCAAAAAATTTCAGAATTGCACCCTGCAATGCGGAGAAATTACTGTTTGTGCATTTACAATATTCATTGATTTTTGCCATTGAAAAACATCATGTTATTCATATACCAGAAATGTTTGAAGCTACTGACTGAATGAAAAGAGCTGGCATCTCACTCTCTTTGAATCTTCTTTATCATGATAAGAGGAGCAGGAAAAAGCAAAAAATTTCAGAATTGCACCTTGCAATGTGGAGAAATTACTGTTTGTGCATTTACAATATTCATTGATTTTTGCCATTGAAAAACGTCCAGAAATGTTTGAAGCTACTGACTGAATGAAAGGAGCTGGCATCTCACTCTCTTTGAATCTTCTCTATCATGCTAAGAGGAGCAGGAAAAAGAAAAAAAATTCAGAATTGCACCTTGCAATGCGGAGAAATTACTGTTTTTGCATTTACAATATTCATTGATTTTTGCCATTGAAAAACATCATGTTATTCATATACCAGAAATGTTTGAAGCTACCGACTGAATGAAAAGAGCTGGCATCTCACTCTCTTTGAATCTTCTTTATCATGCTAAGAGGAGCAGGAAAAAGCAAAAAATTTCAGAATTGCACCTTGCAATGCGGAGAAATTACTGCTTGTGCATTTACAATATTCATTGATTTTTGCCATTGAAAAACATCATGTTATTCATATACCAGAAATGTTTGAAGCTACTGACTGAATGAAAAGAGCTTGCATCTCACTCTCTTTGAATCTTCTTTATCATGCTAAGAGGAGCAGGAAAAAGCAAAAATATTCATAATTGCACCTTGCAAAGTGGAGAAATTACTGTTTGTGCATTTACAATATTCATTGATTTTTGCCATTGAAAAACGTCCAGAAATGTTTGAAGCTACTGACTGAATGAAAGGAGCTGGCATCTCACTCTCTTTGAATCTTCTTTATCATGCTAAGAGGAGCAGGAAAAAGCAAAAAATTTCAGAATTGCACCTTGCAATGTGGAGAAATTACTGTTTGTGCATTTACAATATTCTTTGATTTTTGCCATTGAAAAACGTCCAGAAATGTTTGAAGCTACTGACTGAATGAAAATAGCTGGCATCTCACTCTCTTTGAATCTTCTTTATCATGCTAAGAGGAGAGGGAAAAAGCAAAAAATTTCAGAATTGCACCTTGCAATGCGGAGAAATTACTGTTTGTGCATTTACAATATTCATTGATTTTTGCCATTGAAAAACATCATGTTATTCATATACCAGAAATGTTTGAAGCTACTGACTGAATGAAAAGAGCTGGCATCTCACTCACTTTGAATCTTCTTTATCATGCTAAGAGGAGCAGGAAAAAGCAAAAAATTTCAGAATTGCATCTTGCAATGTGGAGAAATTCCTGTTTGTGCATTTACAATATTCATTGATTTTTGCCATTGAAAAACGTCCAGAAATGTTTGAAGCTACTGACTGAATGAAAGGAGCTGGCATCTCACTCTCTTTGAATCTTCTTTATCATGCTAAGAGGAGCAGGAAAAAGCAAAAAATTTCAGAATTGCACCCTGCAATGCTGAGAAATTACTGTTTGTGCATTTACAATATTCATTGATTTTTGCCATTGAAAAACATCATGTTATTCATATACCAGAAATGTTTGAAGCTACTGACTGAATGAAAAGAGCTGGCATCTCACTCTCTTTGAATCTTCTTTATCATGCTAAGAGGAGCAGGAAAAAGCAAAAAATTTCAGAATTGCACCTTGCAATGTGGAGAAATTACTGTTTGTGCATTTACAATATTCATTGATTTTTGCCATTGAAAAACGTCCAGAAATGTTTGAAGCTACTGAGTGAATGAAAGGAGCTGGCATCTCACTCTCTTTGAATCTTCTTTATCATGCTAAGAGGAGCAGGAAAAAGCAAAAAATTTCAGAATTGCACCTTGCAATGCGGAGAAATTACTGTTTGTGCATTTACAATATTCATTGATTTTTG
The DNA here is from genome assembly GCF_046119375.1 of Phyllobates terribilis. Taxonomy (NCBI): domain Eukaryota; kingdom Metazoa; phylum Chordata; class Amphibia; order Anura; family Dendrobatidae; genus Phyllobates; species Phyllobates terribilis. The sequence goes on along the minus strand of NW_027363184.1, from coordinate 1,258,033 downwards.
CCATTGAAAAACATCATGTTATTCATATACCAGAAATGTTTGAAGCTACTGACTGAATGAAAAGAGCTGGCATCTCACTCTCTTTGAATCTTCTTTATCATGCTAAGAGGAGCAGGAAAAAGCAAAAAATTTCAGAATTGCACCTTGCAATGCGGGGAAATTACTGTTTGTGCATTTACAATATTCATTGATTTTTGCCATTGAAAAACATCATGTTATTCATATATCAGAAATGTTTGAAGCTACTGACTGAATGAAAAGAGCTGGCATCTCACTCTCTTTGAATATTCTTTATCATGATAAGAGGAGCAGGAAAAAGCAAAAAATTTCAGAATTGCACCTTGCAATGTGGAGAAATTACTGTTTGTGCATTTACAATATTCATTGATTTTTGCCATTGAAAAACGTCCAGAAATGTTTGAAGCTACTGACTGAATGAAAAGAGCTGGCATCTCACTCACTTTGAATCTTCTTTATCATGCTAAGAGGAGCAGGAAAAAGCAAAAAATTTCAGAATTGCACCTTGCAATGTGGAGAAATTCCTGTTTGTGCATTTACAATATTCATTGATTTTTGCCATTGAAAAACGTCCAGAAATGTTTGAAGCTACTGACTGAATGAAAGGAGCTGGCATCTCACTCTCTTTGAATCTTCTTTATCATGCTAAGAGGAGCAGGAAAAAGCAAATAATTTCAGAATTGCACCTTGCAATGCGGAGAAATTACTGTTTGTGCATTTACAATATTCATTGATTTTTGCCATTGAAAAACATCATGTTATTCATATACCAGAAATGTTTGAAGCTACTGACTGAATGAAAATAGCTGGCATCTCACTCTCTTTGAATCTTCTTTATCATGCTAAGAGGAGCAGGAAAAAGCAAAAAATTTCAGAATTGCACCTTGCAATGCGGAGAAATTACTGTTTGTGCATTTACAATATTCATTGATTTTTGCCATTGAAAAACGTCCAGAAATGTTTGAAGCTACTGACTGAATGAAAGGAGCTGATATCTCACTCTCTTTGAATCTTCTTTATCATGCTAAGAGGAGCAGGAAAAAGCAAAAAATTTCAGAATTGCACCTTGCAATGTGGAGAAATTCCTGTTTGTGCATTTACAATATTCATTGATTTTTGCCATTGAAAAACATCATGTTATTCATATACCAGAAATGTTTGAAGCTACTGACTGAATGAAAAGAGCTGGCATCTCACTCTCTTTGAATCTTCTTTATCATGCTAAGAGGAGCAGGAAAAAGCAAAAAATTTCAGAATTGCAGCTTGCAATGTGGAGAAATTACTGTTTGTGCATTTACAATATTCATTGATTTTTGCCATTGAAAAATGTCCAGAAATGTTTGAAGCTACTGACTGAATGAAAGGAGCTGGCATCTCACTCTCTTTGAGTCTTCTTTATCATGCTAAGAGGAGCAGGAAAAAGCAAAAAATTTCAGAATTGCACCTTGCAATGCGGAGAAATTACTGTTTGTGCATTTACAATTTTCATTGATTTTTGCCATTGAAAAACATCATGTTATTCATATACCAGAAATGTTTGAAGCTACTGACTGAATGAAAAGAGCTGGCATCTCACTCTCTTTGAATCTTCTTTATCATGCTAAGAGGAGCAGGAAAAAGCAAAAAATTTCAGAATTTCACCTTGCAATGCGGAGAAATTACTGTTTGTGCATTTACAATATTCATTGATTTTTGCCATTGAAAAACATCATGTTATTCATATACCAGAAATGTTTGAAGCTACTGACTGAATGAAAAGAGCTGGCATCTCACTCTCTTTGAATCTTCTTTATCATGCTAAGAGGAGCAGGAAAAAGCAAAAAATTTCAGAATTGCACCTTGCAATGTGGAGAAATTACTGTTTGTGCATTTACAATATTCATTGATTTTTGCCATTGAAAAACGTCCAGAAATGTTTGAAGCTACTGACTGAATGAAAGGAGCTGGCATCTCACTCTCTTTGAATATTCTTTATCATGCTAAGAGGAGCAGGAAAAAGCAAAAAATTTCACAATTGCACCTTGCAATGCGGAGAAATTACTGTTTGTGCATTTACAATATTCATTGATTTTTGCCATTGAAAAACATCATGTTATTCATATACCAGAAATGTTTGAAGCTACTGACTGAATGAAAAGAGCTGGCATCTCACTCTCTTTGAATCTTCTTTATTATGCTAAGAGGAGCAGGAAAAAGCAAAAAATTTCAGAATTGCACCCTGCAATGCTGAGAAATTACTGTTTGTGCATTTACAATATTCATTGATTTTTGCCATTGAAAAACATCATGTTATTCATATACCAGAAATGTTTGAATCTACTGACTGAATGAAAAGAGCTGGCATCTCACTCTCTTTGAATCTTCTTTATCATGCTAAGAGGAGCAGGAAAAAGCAAAAAATTTCAGAATTGCACCTTGCAATGCGGAGAAATTACTGTTTGTGCATTTACAATATTCATTGATTTTTGCCATTGAAAAACATCATGTTATTCATATACCAGAAATGTTTGAAGCTACTGACTGAATGAAAAGAGCTGGCATCTCACTCTCTTTGAATCTTCTTTATCATGCTAAGAGGAGCAGGAAAAAGCAAAAAATTTCAGAATTGCACCTTGCAATGTGGAGAAATTACTGTTTGTGCATTTACAATATTCATTGATTTTTGCCATTGAAAAACGTCCAGAAATGTTTGAAGCTACTGACTGAATGAAAGGAGCTGGCATCTCACTCTCTTTGAATATTCTTTATCATGCTAAGAGGAGCAGGAAAAAGCAAAAAATTTCAGAATTGCACCTTGCAATGCGGAGAAATTACTGTTTGTGCATTTACAATATTCATTGATTTTTGCCATTGAAAAACATCATGTTATTCATATACCAGAAATGTTTGAAGCTACTGACTGAATGAAAAGAGCTGGCATCTCACTCTCTTTGAATCTCCTTTATCATGCTAAGAGGAGCAGGAAAAAGCAAAAAATTTCAGAATTGCACCCTGCAATGCGGAGAAATTACTGTTTGTGCATTTACAATATTCATTGATTTTTGCCATTGAAAAACATCATGTTATTCATATACCAGAAATGTTTGAAGCTACTGACTGAATGAAAAGAGCTGGCATCTCACTCTCTTTGAATCTTCTTTATCATGCTAAGAGGAGCAGGAAAAAGCAAAAAATTTCAGAATTGCACCTTGCAATGTGGAGAAATTACTGTTTGTGCATTTACAATATTCATTGATTTTTGCCATTGAAAAACGTCCAGAAATGTTTGAAGCTACTGACTGAATGAAAGGAGCTGGCATCTCACTCTCTTTGAATATTCTTTATCATGCTAAGAGGAGCAGGAAAAAGCAAAAAATTTCAGAATTGCACCTTGCAATGCGGAGAAATTACTGTTTGTGCATTTACAATATTCATTGATTTTTGCCATTGAAAAACATCATGTTATTCATATACCAGAAATGTTTGAAGCTACTGACTGAATGAAAAGAGCTGGCATCTCACTCTCTTTGAATCTCCTTTATCATGCTAAGAGGAGCAGGAAAAAGCAAAAAATTTCAGAATTGCACCCTGCAATGCGGAGAAATTACTGTTTGTGCATTTACAATATTCATTGATTTTTGCCATTGAAAAACATCATGTTATTCATATACCAGAAATGTTTGAAGCTACTGACTGAATGAAAAGAGCTGGCATCTCACTCTCTTTGAATCTTCTTTATCATGATAAGAGGAGCAGGAAAAAGCAAAAAATTTCAGAATTGCACCTTGCAATGTGGAGAAATTACTGTTTGTGCGGCATTTACAATATTCATTGATTTTTGCCATTGAAAAACGTCCAGAAATGTTTGAAGCTACTGACTGAATGAAAGGAGCTGGCATCTCACTCTCTTTGAATCTTCTTTATCATGCTAAGAGGAGCAGGAAAAAGAAAAAAAATTCAGAATTGCACCTTGCAATGCGGAGAAATTACTGTTTTTGCATTTACAATATTCATTGATTTTTGCCATTGAAAAACGTCCAGAAATGTTTGAAGCTACTGACTGAATGAAAGGAGCTGGCATCTCACTCTCTTTGAATCTTCTTTATCATGCTAAGAGGAGCAGGAAAAAGCAAAAAATTTCAGAATTGCACCTTGCAATGCGGAGAAATTACTGTTTGTGCATTTACAATATTCATTGATTTTTGCCATTGAAAAACATCATGTTATTCATATACCAGAAATGTTTGAAGCTACTGACTGAATGAAAAGAGCTGGCATCTCACTCTCTTTGAATCTCCTTTATCATGCTAAGAGGAGCAGGAAAAAGCAAAAAATTTCAGAATTGCACCCTGCAATGCGGAGAAATTACTGTTTGTGCATTTACAATATTCATTGATTTTTGCCATTGAAAAACATCATGTTATTCATATACCAGAAATGTTTGAAGCTACTGACTGAATGAAAAGAGCTGGCATCTCACTCTCTTTGAATCTTCTTTATCATGATAAGAGGAGCAGGAAAAAGCAAAAAATTTCAGAATTGCACCTTGCAATGTGGAGAAATTACTGTTTGTGCATTTACAATATTCATTGATTTTTGCCATTGAAAAACGTCCAGAAATGTTTGAAGCTACTGACTGAATGAAAGGAGCTGGCATCTCACTCTCTTTGAATCTTCTTTATCATGCTAAGAGGAGCAGGAAAAAGAAAAAAAATTCAGAATTGCACCTTGCAATGCGGAGAAATTACTGTTTTTGCATTTACAATATTCATTGATTTTTGCCATTGAAAAACATCATGTTATTCATATACCAGAAATGTTTGAAGCTACTGACTGAATGAAAAGAGCTGGCATCTCACTCTCTTTGAATCTTCTTTATCATGCTAAGAGGAGCAGGAAAAAGCAAAAAATTTCAGAATTGCACCTTGCAATGCGGAGAAATTACTGTTTGTGCATTTACAATATTCATTGATTTTTGCCATTGAAAAACATCATGTTATTCATATACCAGAAATGTTTGAAGCTACTGACTGAATGAAAAGAGCTTGCATCTCACTCTCTTTGAATCTTCTTTATCATGCTAAGAGGAGCAGGAAAAAGCAAAAATATTCATAATTGCACCTTGCAAAGTGGAGAAATTACTGTTTGTGCATTTACAATATTCATTGATTTTTGCCATTGAAAAACGTTCAGAAATGTTTGAAGCTACTGACTGAATGAAAGGAGCTGGCATCTCACTCTCTTTGAATCTTCTTTATCATGCTAAGAGGAGCAGGAAAAAGCAAAAAATTTCAGAATTGCACCTTGCAATGCGGAGAAATTACTGTTTGTGCATTTTCAATATTCATTGTTTTTTGCCATTGAAAAACATCATGTTATTCATATACCAGAAATGTTTGAAGCTACTGACTGAATGAAAATAGCTGGCATCTCACTCTCTTTGAATCTTCTTTATCATGCTAAGAGGAGCAGGAAAAAGCAAAAAATTTCAGAATTGCACCTTGCAATGTGGAGAAATTACTGTTTGTGCATTTACAATATTCATTGATTTTTGCCATTGAAAAACGTCCAGAAATGTTTGAAGCTACTGACTGAATGAAAATAGCTGGCATCTCACTCTCTTTGAATCTTCTTTATCATGCTAAGAGGAGAGGGAAAAAGCAAAAAATTTCAGAATTGCACCTTGCAATGCGGAGAAATTACTGTTTGTGCATTTACAATATTCATTGATTTTTGCCATTGAAAAACATCATGTTATTCATATACCAGAAATGTTTGAAGCTACTGACTGAATGAAAAGAGCTGGCATCTCACTCACTTTGAATCTTCTTTATCATGCTAAGAGGAGCAGGAAAAAGCAAAAAATTTCAGAATTGCACCTTGCAATGTGGAGAAATTCCTGTTTGTGCATTTACAATATTCATTGATTTTTGCCATTGAAAAACGTCCAGAAATGTTTGAAGCTACTGACTGAATGAAAGGAGCTGGCATCTCACTCTCTTTGAATCTTCTTTATCATGCTAAGAGGAGCAGGAAAAAGCAAATAATTTCAGAATTGCACCTTGCAATGCGGAGAAATTACTGTTTGTGCATTTACAATATTCATTGATTTTTGCCATTGAAAAACATCATGTTATTCATATACCAGAAATGTTTGAAGCTACTGACTGAATGAAAATAGCTGGCATCTCACTCTCTTTGAATCTTCTTTATCATGCTAAGAGGAGCAGGAAAAAGCAAAAAATTTCAGAATTGCACCTTGCAATGCGGAGAAATTACTGTTTGTGCATTTACAATATTCATTGATTTTTGCCATTGAAAAACGTCCAGAAATGTTTGAAGCTACTGACTGAATGAAAGGAGCTGATATCTCACTCTCTTTGAATCTTGTTTATCATGCTAAGAGGAGCAGGAAAAAGCAAAAAATTTCAGAATTGCACCTTGCAATGCGGAGAAATTACTGTTTGTGCATTTACAATATTCATTGATTTTTGGCTTTGAAAAACATCATGTTATTCATATACCAGAAATGTTTGAAGCTACTGACTGAATGAAAAGAGCTGGCAACTCACTCTCTTTGAATCTTCTTTATCATGCTAAGAGGAGCAGGAAAAAGCAAAAAAATTCATAATTGCACCTTGCAATGTGGAGAAATTACTGTTTGTGCATTTACAATATTCATTGATTTTTGCCATTGAAAAACGTCCAGAAATGTTTGAAGCTACTGACTGAATGAAAGGAGCTGGCATCTCACTCTCTTTGAATCTTCTTTATCATGCTAAGAGGAGCAGGAAAAAGCAAAAAATTTCAGAATTGCACCTTGCAATGCGGAGAAATTACTGTTTGTGCATTTACAATATTCATTGATTTTTGCCATTGAAAAACATCATGTTATTCATATACCAGAAATGTTTGAAGCTACTGACTGAATGAAAATAGCTGGCATCTCACTCTCTTTGAATCTTCTTTATCATGCTAAGAGGAGCAGGAAAAAGCAAAAAATTTCAGAATTGCACCTTGCAATGTGGAGAAATTACTGTTTGTGCATTTACAATATTCATTGATTTTTGCCATTGAAAAACGTCCAGAAATGTTTGAAGCTACTGACTGAATGAAAGCAGCTGGTATTTCACTCTCTTTGAATCTTCTTTATCATGCTAAGAGGAGCAGGAAAAAGCAAAAAATTTCAGAATTGCACCTTGCAATGTGGAGAAATTCCTGTTTGTGCATTTACAATATTCATTGATTTTTGCCATTGAAAAACGTCCAGAAATGTTTGAAGCTACTGACTGAATGAAAGGAGCTGGCATCTCACTCTCTTTGAATCTTCTTTATCATGCTAAGATGAGCAGGAAAAAGCAAATAATTTCAGAATTGCACCTTGCAATGCGAAGAAATTACTGTTTGTGCATTTACAATATTCATTGATTTTTGCCATTGAAAAACATCATGTTATTCATATACCAGAAATGTTTGAAGCTACTGACTGAATGAAAATAGCTGGCATCTCACTCTCTTTGAATCTTCTTTATCATGCTAAGAGGAGCAGGAAAAAGCAAAAAATTTCAGAATTGCACCTTGCAATGTGGAGAAATTACTGTTTGTGCATTTACAATATTCATTTATTTTTGCCATTGAAAAACGTCCAGAAATGTTTGAAGCTACTGACTGAATGAAAGGAGCTGATATCTCACTCTCTTTGAATCTTCTTTATCATGCTAAGAGGAGCAGGAAAAAGCAAAAAATTTCAGAATTGCACCTTGCAATGCGGAGAAATTACTGTTTTTGCATTTACAATATTCATTGATTTTTGGCTTTGAAAAACATCATGTTATTCATATACCAGAAATGTTTGAAGCTACTGACTGAATGAAAAGAGCTGGCATCTCACTCTCTTTGAATCTTCTTTATCATGCTAAGAGGAGCAGGAAAAAGCAAAAAATTTCAGAATTGCACCTTGCAATGCGGAGAAATTACTGTTTGTGCATTTACAATATTCATTGATTTTTGCCATTGAAAAACATCATGTTATTCATATACCAGAAATGTTTGAAGCTACTGACTGAATGAAAATAGCTGGCATCTCACTCTCTTTGAATCTTCTTTATCATGCTAAGAGGAGCAGGAAAAAGCAAAAATATTCATAATTGCACCTTGCAAAGTGGAGAAATTACTGTTTGTGCATTTACAATATTCATTGATTTTTGCCATTGAAAAACGTCCAGAAATGTTTGAAGCTACTGACTGAATAAAAGGAGCTGACATCTCACTCTCTTTGAATCTTCTTTATCATGCTAAGAGGAGCAGGAAAAAGCAAAAAATTTCAGAATTGCACCTTGCAATGCGGAGAAATTACTGTTTGTGCATTTACAATATTCATTGATTTTCCCATTGAAAAACATCATGTTATTCATATACCAGAAATGTTTGAAGCTACTGACTGAATGAAAATAGCTGGCATCTCACTCTCTTTGAATCTTCTTTATCATGCTAAGAGGAGAAGGAAAAAGCAAAAAATTTCAGAATTGCACCTTGCAATGTGGAGAAATTACTGTTTGTGCATTTACAATATTCATTGATTTTTGCCATTGAAAAACGTCCAGAAATGTTTGAAGCTACTGACTGAATGAAAATAGCTGGCATCTCACTCTCTTTGAATCTTCTTTATCATGCTAAGAGGAGAGGGAAAAAGCAAAAAATTTCAGAATTGCACCTTGCAATGCGGAGAAATTACTGTTTGTGCATTTACAATATTCATTGATTTTTGCCATTGAAAAACATCATGTTATTCATATACCAGAAATGTTTGAAGCTACTGACTGAATGAAAAGAGCTGGCATCTCACTCTCTTTGAATCTTCTTTATCATGCTAAGAGGAGCAGGAAAAAGCAAAAAATTTCAGAATTGCACCTTGCAATGTGGAGAAATTCCTGTTTGTGCATTTACAATATTCATTGATTTTTGCCATTGAAAAACGTCCAGAAATGTTTGAAGCTACTGACTGAATGAAAGGAGCTGGCATCTCACTCTCTTTGAATCTTCTTTATCATGCTAAGAGGAGCAGGAAAAAGCAAAAAATTTCAGAATTGCACCTTGCAATGCGGAGAAATTACTGTTTGTGCATTTACAATATTCATTGATTTTTGCCATTGAAAAACATCATGTTATTCATATACCAGAAATGTTTGAAGCTACTGACTGAATGAAAATAGCTGGCATCTCACTCTCTTTGAATCTTCTTTATCATGCTAAGAGGAGCAGGAAAAAGCAAAAAATTTCAGAATTGCACCTTGCAATGTGGAGAAATTACTGTTTGTGCATTTACAATATTCATTGATTTTTGCCATTGAAAAACGTCCAGAAATGTTTGAAGCTACTGACTGAATGAAAGCAGCTGGTATTTCACTCTCTTTGAATCTTCTTTATCATGCTAAGAGGAGCAGGAAAAAGCAAAAAATTTCAGAATTGCACCTTGCAATGTGGAGAAATTCCTGTTTGTGCATTTACAATATTCATTGATTTTTGCCATTGAAAAACGTCCAGAAATGTTTGAAGCTACTGACTGAATGATAGGAGCTGGCATCTCACTCTCTTTGAATCTTCTTTATCATGCTAAGATGAGCAGGAAAAAGCAAATAATTTCAGAATTGCACCTTGCAATGCGGAGAAATTACTGTTTGTGCATTTACAATATTCATTGATTTTTGCCATTGAAAAACATCATGTTATTCATATACCAGAAATGTTTGAAGCTACTGACTGAATGAAAATAGCTGGCATCTCACTCTCTTTGAATCTTCTTTATCATGCTAAGAGGAGCAGGAAAAAGCAAAAAATTTCAGAATTGCACCTTGCAATGTGGAGAAATTACTGTTTGTGCATTTACAATATTCATTGATTTTTGCCATTGAAAAACGTCCAGAAATGTTTGAAGCTACTGACTGAATGAAAGGAGCTGATATCTCACTCTCTTTGAATCTTCTTTATCATGCTAAGAGGAGCAGGAAAAAGCAAAAAATTTCAGAATTGCACCTTGCAATGCGGAGAAATTACTGTTTGTGCATTTACAATATTCATTGATTTTTGGCTTTGAAAAACATCATGTTATTCATATACCAGAAATGTTTGAAGCTACTGACTGAATGAAAAGAGCTGGCATCTCACTCTCTTTGAATCTTCTTTATCATGCTAAGAGGAGCAGGAAAAAGCAAAAAATTTCAGAATTGCACCTTGCAATGCGGAGAAATTACTGTTTGTGCATTTACAATATTCATTGATTTTTGCCATTGAAAAACATCATGTTATTCATATACCAGAAATGTTTGAAGCTACTGACTGAATGAAAATAGCTGGCATCTCACTCTCTTTGAATCTTCTTTATCATGCTAAGAGGAGCAGGAAAAAGCAAAAATATTCATAATTGCACCTTGCAAAGTGGAGAAATTACTGTTTGTGCATTTACAATATTCATTGATTTTTGCCATTGAAAAACGTCCAGAAATGTTTGAAGCTACTGACTGAATGAAAGGAGCTGACATCTCACTCTCTTTGAATCTTCTTTATCATGCTAAGAGGAGCAGGAAAAAGCAAAAAATTTCAGAATTGCACCTTGCAATGCGGAGAAATTACTGTTTGTGCATTTACAATATTCATTGATTTTGCCATTGAAAAACATCATGTTATTCATATACCAGAAATGTTTGAAGCTACTGACTGAATGAAAATAGCTGGCATCTCACTCTCTTTGAATCTTCTTTATCATGCTAAGAGGAGAAGGAAAAAGCAAAAAATTTCAGAATTGCACCTTGCAATGTGGAGAAATTACTGTTTGTGCATTTACAATATTCATTGATTTTTGCCATTGAAAAACGTCCAGAAATGTTTGAAGCTACTGACTGAATGAAAATAGCTGGCATCTCACTCTCTTTGAATCTTCTTTATCATGCTAAGAGGAGAGGGAAAAAGCAAAAAATTTCAGAATTGCACCTTGCAATGCGGAGAAATTACTGTTTGTGCATTTACAATATTCATTGATTTTTGCCATTGAAAAACATCATGTTATTCATATACCAGAAATGTTTGAAGCTACTGACTGAATGAAAAGAGCTGGCATCTCACTCTCTTTGAATCTTCTTTATCATGCTAAGAGGAGCAGGAAAAAGCAAAAAATTTCAGAATTGCACCTTGCAATGTGGAGAAATTCCTGTTTGTGCATTTACAATATTCATTGATTTTTGCCATTGAAAAACGTCCAGAAATGTTTGAAGCTACTGACTGAATGAAAGGAGCTGGCATCTCACTCTCTTTGAATCTTCTTTATCATGCTAAGAGGAGCAGGAAAAAGCAAATAATTTCAGAATTGCACCTTGCAATGCGGAGAAATTACTGTTTGTGCATTTACAATATTCATTGATTTTTGCCATTGAAAAACATCATGTTATTCATATACCAGAAATGTTTGAAGCTACTGACTGAATGAAAATAGCTGGCATCTCACTCTCTTTGAATCTTCTTTATCATGCTAAGAGGAGCAGGAAAAAGCAAAAAATTTCAGAATTGCACCTTGCAATATGGAGAAATTACTGTTTGTGCATTTACAATATTCATTGATTTTTGCCATTGAAAAACGTCCAGAAATGTTTGAAGCTACTGACTGAATGAAAGGAGCTGATATCTCACTCTCTTTGAATCTTCTTTATCATGCTAAGAGGAGCAGGAAAAAGCAAAAAATTTCAGAATTGCACCTTGCAATGCGGAGAAATTACTGTTTGTGCATTTACAATATTCATTGATTTTTGGCTTTGAAAAACATCATGTTATTCATATACCAGAAATGGTTGAAGCTACTGACTGAATGAAAAGAGCTGGCAACTCACTCTCTTTGAATCTTCTTTATCATGCTAAGAGGAGCAGGAAAAAGCAAAAAAAATTCATAATTGCACCTTGCAATCTGGAGAAATTACTGTTTGTGCATTTACAATATTCATTGATTTTTGCCATTGAAAAACGTCCAGAAATGTTTGAAGCTACTGACTGAATGAAAGGAGCTGGCATCTCACTCTCTTTGAATCTTCTTTATCATGCTAAGAGGAGCAGGAAAAAGCAAAAAATTTCAGAATTGCACCTTGCAATGCGGAGAAATTACTGTTTGTGCATTTACAATATTCATTGATTTTTGGCTTTGAAAAACATCATGTTATTCATATACCAGAAATGTTTGAAGCTACTGACTGAATGAAAATAGCTGGCATCTCACTCTCTTTGAATCTTCTTTATCATGCTAAGAGGAGCAGGAAAAAGCAAAAATATTCATAATTGCACCTTGCAAAGTGGAGAAATTACTGTTTGTGCATTTACAATATTCATTGATTTTTGCCATTGAAAAACGTCCAGAAATGTTTGAAGCTACTGACTGAATGAAAGGAGCTGACATCTCACTCTCTTTGAATCTTCTTTATCATGCTAAGAGGAGCAGGAAAAAGCAAAAAATTTCAGAATTGCACCTTGCAATGCGGAGAAATTACTGTTTGTGCATTTACAATATTCATTGATTTTGCCATTGAAAAACATCATGTTATTCATATACCAGAAATGTTTGAAGCTACTGACTGAATGAAAATAGCTGGCATCTCACTCTCTTTGAATCTTCTTTATCATGCTAAGAGGAGAAGGAAAAAGCAAAAAATTTCAGAATTGCACCTTGCAATGTGGAGAAATTACTGTTTGTGCATTTACAATATTCATTGATTTTTGCCATTGAAAAACATCCAGAAATGTTTGAAGCTACTGACTGAATGAAAATAGCTGGCATCTCACTCTCTTTGAATCTTCTTTATCATGCTAAGAGGAGAGGGAAAAAGCAAAAAATTTCAGAATTGCACCTTGCAATGCGGAGAAATTACTGTTTGTGCATTTACAATATTCATTGATTTTTGCCATTGAAAAACATCATGTTATTCATATACCAGAAATGTTTGAAGCTACTGACTGAATGAAAAGAGCTGGCATCTCACTCTCTTTGAATCTTCTTTATCATGCTAAGAGGAGCAGGAAAAAGCAAAAAATTTCAGAATTGCACCTTGCAATGTGGAGAAATTCCTGTTTGTGCATTTACAATATTCATTGATTTTTGCCATTGAAAAACGTCCAGAAATGTTTGAAGCTACTGACTGAATGAAAGGAGCTGGCATCTCACTCTCTTTGAATCTTCTTTATCATGCTAAGAGGAGCAGGAAAAAGCAAATAATTTCAGAATTGCACCTTGCAATGCGGAGAAATTACTGTTTGTGCATTTACAATATTCATTGATTTTTGCCATTGAAAAACATCATGTTATTCATATACCAGAAATGTTTGAAGCTACTGACTGAATGAAAATAGCTGGCATCTCACTCTCTTTGAATCTTCTTTATCATGCTAAGAGGAGCAGGAAAAAGCAAAAAATTTCAGAATTGCACCTTGCAATATGGAGAAATTACTGTTTGTGCATTTACAATATTCATTGATTTTTGCCATTGAAAAACGTCCAGAAATGTTTGAAGCTACTGACTGAATGAAAGGAGCTGATATCTCACTCTCTTTGAATCTTCTTTATCATGCTAAGAGGAGCAGGAAAAAGCAAAAAAGTTCAGAATTGCACCTTGCAATGCGGAGAAATTACTGTTTGTGCATTTACAATATTCATTGATTTTTGGCTTTGAAAAACATCATGTTATTCATATACCAGAAATGTTTGAAGCTACTGACTGAATGAAAAGAGCTGGCAACTCACTCTCTTTGAATCTTCTTTATCATGCTAAGAGGAGCAGGAAAAAGCAAAAAAAATTCATAATTGCACCTTGCAATCTGGAGAAATTACTGTTTGTGCATTTACAATATTCATTGATTTTTGCCATTGAAAAACGTCCAGAAATGTTTGAAGCTACTGACTGAATGAAAGGAGCTGGCATCTCACTCTCTTTGAATCTTCTTTATCATGCTAAGAGGAGCAGGAAAAAGCAAAAAATTTCAGTATTGCACCTTGCAATGCGGAGAAATTACTGTTTGTGCATTTACAATATTCATTGATTTTTGCCATTGAAAAACATCATGTTATTCATATACCAGAAATGTTTGAAGCTACTGACTGAATGAAAATAGCTGGCATCTCACTCTCTTTGAATCTTCTTTATCATGCTAAGAGGAGCAGGAAAAAGCAAAAAATTTCAGAATTGCACCTTGCAATGTGGAGAAATTCCTGTTTGTGCATTTACAATATTCATTGATTTTTGCCATTGAAAAACGTCCAGAAATGTTTGAAGCTACTGACTGAATGAAAGGAGCTGGCATCTCACTCTCTTTGAATCTTCTTTATCATGCTAAGATGAGCAGGAAAAAGCAAATAATTTCAGAATTGCACCTTGCAATGCGGAGAAATTACTGTTTGTGCATTTACAATATTCATTGATTTTTGCCATTGAAAAACATCATGTTATTCATATACCAGAAATGTTTGAAGCTACTGACTGAATGAAAATAGCTGGCATCTCACTCTCTTTGAATCTTCTTTATCATGCTAAGAGGAGCAGGAAAAAGCAAAAAAATTTCAGAATTGCACATTGTAATGTGGAGAAATTACTGTTTGTGCATTTACAATATTCATTGATTTTTGCCATTGAAAAACGTCCAGAAATGTTTGAAGCTACTGACTGAATGAAAGGAGCTGATATCTCACTCTCTTTGAATCTTCTTTATCATGCTAAGAGGAGCAGGAAAAAGCAAAAAATTTCAGAATTGCACCTTGCAATGCGGAGAAATTACTGTTTGTGCATTTACAATATTCATTGATTTTTGGCTTTGAAAAACATCATGTTATTCATATACCAGAAATGTTTGAAGCTACTGACTGAATGAAAAGAGCTGGCAACTCACTCTCTTTGAATCTTCTTTATCATGCTAAGAGGAGCAGGAAAAAGCAAAAAAATTCATAATTGCACCTTGCAATGTGGAGAAATTACTGTTTGTGCATTTACAATATTCATTGATTTTTGCCATTGAAAAACGTCCAGAAATGTTTGAAGCTACTGACTGAATGAAAGGAGCTGGCATCTCACTCTCTTTGAATCTTCTTTATCATGCTAAGAGGAGCAGGAAAAAGCAAAAAATTTCAGAATTGCACCTTGCAATGCGGAGAAATTACTGTTTGTGCATTTACAATATTCATTGATTTTTGCCATTGAAAAACATCATGTTATTCATACACCAGAAATGTTTGAAGCTACTGACTGATTGAAAAGAGCTGGCATCTCACTCTCTTTGAATATTCTTTATCATGCTAAGAGGAGCAGGAAAAAGCAAAAAATTTCAGAATTGCACCTTGCAATGTGGAGAAATTAGTGTTTGTGCATTTACAATATTCATTGATTTTTGCCATTGAAAAACGTCCAGAAATGTTTGAAGCTACTGACTGAATGAAAGGAGCTGGTATCTCACTCTCTTTGAATCTTCTTTATCATGCTAAGAGGAGCAGGAAAAAGCAAAAAATTTCAGAATTGCACCTTGCAATGCGGAGAAATTACTGTTTGTGCATTTACAATATTCATTGATTTTTGCCATTGAAAAACATCATGTTATTCATACACCAGAAATGTTTGAAGCTACTGACTGATTGAAAAGAGCTGGCATCTCACTCTCTTTGAATATTCTTTATCATGCTAAGAGGAGCAGGAAAAAGCAAAAAATTTCAGAATTGCACCTTGCAATGTGGAGAAATTACTGTTTGTGCATTTACAATATTCATTGATTTTTGCCATTGAAAAACGTCCAGAAATGTTTGAAGCTACTGACTGAATGAAAGGAGCTGGCATCTCACTCTCTTTGAATCTTCTTTATCATGCTAAGAGGAGCAGGAAAAAGCAAAAAATTTCAGAATTGCACCTTGCAATGCGGAGAAATTACTGTTTGTGCATTTACAATATTCATTGATTTTTGCCATTGAAAAACATCATGTTATTCATATACCAGAAATGTTTGAAGCTACTGACTGAATGAAAAGAGCTGGCATCTCACTCTCTTTGAATCTTCTTTATCATGCTAAGAGGAGCAGGAAAAAGCAAAAAATTTCAGAATTGCACCTTGCAATGTGGAGAAATTACTGTTTGTGCATTTACAATGTTCATTGATTTTTGCCATTGAAAAACGTCCAGAAATGTTTGAAGCTACTGACTGAATGAAAGGAGCTGGCATCTCACTCTCTTTGAATCTTCTTTATCATGCTAAGAGGAGCAGGAAAAAGCAAAAAATTTCAGAATTGCACCTTGCAATGCGGAGAAATTACTGTTTGTGCATTTACAATATTCATTGATATTTGCCATTGAAAAACATCATGTTATTCATATACCAGAAATGTTTGAAGCTACTGACTGAATGAAAAGAGCTGGCATCTCACTCTCTTTGAATCTTCTTTATCATGCTAAGAGGAGCAGGAAAAAGCAAAAAATTTCAGAATTGCACCTTGCAATGCGGAGAAATTACTGTTTGTGCATTTACAATATTCATTGATTTTTGGCTTTGAAAAACATCATGTTATTCATATACCAGAAATGTTTGAAGCTACTGACTGAATGAAAAGAGCTGGCAACTCACTCTCTTTGAATCTTCTTTATCATGCTAAGAGGAGCAGGAAAAAGCAAAAAAAAATCATAATTGCACCTTGCAATGTGGAGAAATTACTGTTTGTGCATTTACAATATTCATTGATTTTTGCCATTGAAAAACGTCCAGAAATGTTTGAAGCTACTGACTGAATGAAAGGAGCTGGCATCTCACTCTCTTTGAATCTTCTTTATCATGCTAAGAGGAGCAGGAAAAAGCAAAAAATTTCAGAATTGCACCTTGCAATGCGGAGAAATTACTATTTGTGCATTTACAATATTCATTGATTTTTGCCATTGAAAAACATCATGTTATTCATATACCAGAAATGTTTGAAGCTACTGACTGAATGAAAATAGCTGGCATCTCACTCTCTTTGAATCTTCTTTATCATGCTAAGAGGAGCAGGAAAAAGCAAAAAATTTCAGAATTGCACCTTGCAATGTGGAGAAATTACTGTTTGTGCATTTACAATATTCATTGATTTTTGCCATTGAAAAACGTCCAGAAATGTTTGAAGCTACTGACTGAATGAAAGGAGCTGGTATCTCACTCTCTTTGAATCTTCTTTATCATGCTAAGAGGAGCAGGAAAAAGCAAAAAATTTCAGAATTGCACCTTGCAATGTGGAGAAATTCCTGTTTGTGCATTTACAATATTCATTGATTTTTGCCATTGAAAAACGTCCAGAAATGTTTGAAGCTACTGACTGAATGAAAGGAGCTGGCATCTCACTCTCTTTGAATCTTCTTTATCATGCTAAGATGAGCAGGAAAAGGAAATAATTTCAGAATTGCACCTTGCAATGCGGAGAAATTACTGTTTGTGCATTTACAATATTCATTGATTTTTGCCATTGAAAAACATCATGTTATTCATATACCAGAAATGTTTGAAGCTACTGACTGAATGAAAATAGCTGGCATCTCACTCTCTTTGAATCTTCTTTATCATGCTAAGAGGAGCAGGAAAAAGCAAAAAATTTCAGAATTGCACCTTGTAATGTGGAGAAATTACTGTTTGTGCATTTACAATATTCATTGATTTTTGCCATTGAAAAACGTCCAGAAATGTTTGAAGCTACTGACTGAATGAAAGGAGCTGATATCTCACTCTCTTTGAATCTTCTTTATCATGCTAAGAGGAGCAGGAAAAAGCAAAAAATTTCAGAATTGCACCTTGCAATGCGGAGAAATTACTGTTTGTGCATTTACAATATTCATTGATTTTTGGCTTTGAAAAACATCATGTTATTCATATACCGGAAATGTTTGAAGCTACTGACTGAATGAAAAGAGCTGGCAACTCACTCTCTTTGAATCTTCTTTATCATGCTAAGAGGAGCAGGAAAAAGCAAAAAAATTCATAATTGCACCTTGCAATGTGGAGAAATTACTGTTTGTGCATTTACAATATTCATTGATTTTTGCCATTGAAAAACGTCCAGAAATCTTTGAAGCTACTGACTGAATGAAAGGAGCTGGCATCTCACTCTCTTTGAATCTTCTTTATCATGCTAAGAGGAGCAGGAAAAAGCAAAAAATTTCAGAATTGCACCTTGCAATGCGGAGAAATTACTGTTTGTGCATTTACAATATTCATTGATTTTTGCCATTGAAAAACATCATGTTATTCATATACCAGAAATGTTTGAAGCTACTGACTGAATGAAAATAGCTGGCATCTCACTCTCTTTGAATCTTCTTTATCATGCTAAGAGGAGCAGAAAAAAGCAAAAAATTTCAGAATTGCACCTTGCAATGTGGAGAAATTACTGTTTGTGCATTTACAATATTCATTGATTTTTGCCATTGAAAAACGTCCAGAAATGTTTGAAGCTACTGACTGAATGAAAGGAGCTGGTATCTCACTCTCTTTGAATCTTCTTTATCATGCTAAGAGGAGCAGGAAAAAGCAAAAAATTTCAGAATTGCACCTTGCAATGCGGAGAAATTACTGTTTGTGCATTTACAATATTCATTGATTTTTGCCATTGAAAAACATCATGTTATTCATACACCAGAAATGTTTGAAGCTACTGACTGATTGAAAAGAGCTGGCATCTCACTCTCTTTGAATATTCTTTATCATGCTAAGAGGAGCAGGAAAAAGCAAAAAATTTCAGAATTGCACCTTGCAATGTGGAGAAATTACTGTTTGTGCATTTACAATATTCATTGATTTTTGCCATTGAAAAATGTCCAGAAATGTTTGAAGCTACTGACTGAATGAAAGGAGCTGGCATCTCACTCTCTTTGAATCTTCTTTATCATGCTAAGAGGAGCAGGAAAAAGCAAAAAATTTCAGAATTGCACCTTGCAATGCGGAGAAATTACTGTTTGTGCATTTACAATATTCATTGATTTTTGCCAATGAAAAACATCATGTTATTCATATACCAGAAATGTTTGAAGCTACTGACTGAATGAAAAGAGCTGGCATCTCACTCTCTTTGAATCTTCTTTATCATGCTAAGAGGAGCAGGAAAAAGCAAAAAATTTCAGAATTGCACCTTGCAATGCGGAGAAATTACGGTTTGTGCATTTACAATATTCATTGATTTTTGCCATTGAAAAACATCATGTTATTCATATACCAGAAATGTTTGAAGCTACTGACTGAATGAAAAGAGATGGCATCTCACTCTCTTTGAATCTTCTTTATCATGCTAAGAGGAGCAGGAAAAAGCAAAAAATTTCAGAATTGCACCTTGCAATGTGGAGAAATTACTGTTTGTGCATTTACAATATTCATTGATTTTTGCCATTGAAAAACGTCCAGAAATGTTTGAAGCTACTGACTGAATGAAAGTAGCTGGCATCTCACTCTCTTTGAATCTTCCTTATCATGCTAAGAGGAGCAGGAAAAAGCAAAAAATTTCAGAATTGCACCTTGCAATGCGGAGAAATTACTGTTTGTGCATTTACAATATTCATTGATTTTTGCCTTTGAAAAACATCATGTTATTCATATACCAGAAATGTTTGAAGCTACTGACTGAATGAAAAGAGCTGGCATCTCACTCTCTTTGAATCTTCTTTATCATGCTAAGAGGAGCAGGAAAAGGCAAAAAATTTCAGAATTGCACCTTGCAATGTGGAGAAATTACTGTTTGTGCATTTACAATATTCATTGATTTTTGCCAATGAAAAACGTCCAGAAATGTTTGAAGCTACTGACTGAATGAAAGGAGCTGGCATCTCACTCTCTTTGAATCTTCTTTATCATGCTAAGAGGAGCAGGGAAAAGCAAAAAATTTCAGAATTGCACCTAGCAATGCGGAGAAATAACTGTTTGTGCATTTACAATATTCATTGATTTTTGCCATTGAAAAACATCATGTTATTCATAAACCAGAAATGTTTGAAGCTACTGACTGAATGAAAAGAACTGGCATCTCACTCTCTTTGAATCTTCTTTATCATGCTAAGAGGAGCAGGAAAAAGCAAAAAATTTCAGAATTGCACCTTGCAATGCGGAGAAATTACTGTTTGTGCATTTACAATATTCATTGATTTTTGCCATTGAAAAACATCATGTTATTCATATACCAGAAATGTTTGAAGCTACTGACTGAATGAAAGGAGCTGGCATCTCTCTCTCTTTGAATCTTCTTTATCATGCTAAGAGGAGCAGGAAAAAGCAAAAAATTTCAGAATTGCACCTTGCAATGTGGAGAAATTACTGTTTGTGCATTTACAATATTCATTGATTTTTGCCATTGAAAAACGTCCAGAAATGTTTGAAGCTACTGACTGAATGAAAGGAGCAGATATCTCACTCTCTTTGAATCTTCTTTATCATGCTAAGAGGAGCAGGAAAAAGCAAAAAATTTCAGAATTGCACCTTGCAATGCGGAGAAATTACTGTTTGTGCATTTACAATATTCATTGATTTTTGGCTTTGAAAAACATCATGTTATTCATATACCAGAAATGTTTGAAGCTACTGACTGAATGAAAAGAGCTGGCAACTCACTCTCTTTGAATCTTCTTTATCATGCTAAGAGGAGCAGGAAAAAGCAAAAAAATTCATAATTGCACCTTGCAATGTGGAGAAATTACTGTTTGTGCATTTACAATATTCATTGATTTTTGCCATTGAAAAACGTCCAGAAATGTTTGAAGCTACTGACTGAATGAAAGGAGCTGGCATCTCACTCTCTTTGAATCTTCTTTATCATGCTAAGAGGAGCAGGAAAAAGCAAAAAATTTCAGAATTGCACCTTGCAATGCGGAGAAATTACTGTTTGTGCATTTACAATATTCATTGATTTTTGCCATTGAAAAACATCATGTTATTCATATACCAGAAATGTTTGAAGCTACTGACTGAATGAAAATAGCTGGCATCTCACTCTCTTTGAATCTTCTTTATCATGCTAAGAGGAGCAGGAAAAAGCAAAAAATTTCAGAATTGCACCTTGCAATGTGGAGAAATTACTGTTTGTGCATTTACAATATTCATTGATTTTTGCCATTGAAAAACGTCCAGAAATGTTTGAAGCTACTGACTGAATGAAAGGAGCTGGTATCTCACTCTCTTTGAATCTTCTTTATCATGCTAAGAGGAGCAGGAAAAAGCAAAAAATTTCAGAATTGCACCTTGTAATGCGGAGAAATTACTGTTTGTGCATTTACAATATTCATTGATTTTTGCCATTGAAAAACGTCCAGAAATGTTTGAAGCTACTGACTGAATGAAAGGAGCTGATATCTCACTCTCTTTGAATCTTCTTTATCATGCTAAGAGGAGCAGGAAAAAGCAAAAAATTTCAGAATTGCACCTTGCAATGCGGAGAAATTACTGTTTGTGCATTTACAATATTCATTGATTTTTGGCTTTGAAAAACATCATGTTATTCATATACCGGAAATGTTTGAAGCTACTGACTGAATGAAAAGAGCTGGCAACTCACTCTCTTTGAATCTTCTTTATCATGCTAAGAGGAGCAGGAAAAAGCAAAAAAATTCATAATTGCACCTTGCAATGTGGAGAAATTACTGTTTGTGCATTTACAATATTCATTGATTTTTGCCATTGAAAAACGTCCAGAAATCTTTGAAGCTACTGACTGAATGAAAGGAGCTGGCATCTCACTCTCTTTGAATCTTCTTTATCATGCTAAGAGGAGCAGGAAAAAGCAAAAAATTTCAGAATTGCACCTTGCAATGCGGAGAAATTACTGTTTGTGCATTTACAATATTCATTGATTTTTGCCATTGAAAAACATCATGTTATTCATATACCAGAAATGTTTGAAGCTACTGACTGAATGAAAATAGCTGGCATCTCACTCTCTTTGAATCTTCTTTATCATGCTAAGAGGAGCAGAAAAAAGCAAAAAATTTCAGAATTGCACCTTGCAATGTGGAGAAATTACTGTTTGTGCATTTACAATATTCATTGATTTTTGCCATTGAAAAACGTCCAGAAATGTTTGAAGCTACTGACTGAATGAAAGGAGCTGGTATCTCACTCTCTTTGAATCTTCTTTATCATGCTAAGAGGAGCAGGAAAAAGCAAAAAATTTCAGAATTGCACCTTGCAATGCGGAGAAATTACTGTTTGTGCATTTACAATATTCATTGATTTTTGCCATTGAAAAACATCATGTTATTCATACACCAGAAATGTTTGAAGCTACTGACTGATTGAAAAGAGCTGGCATCTCACTCTCTTTGAATATTCTTTATCATGCTAAGAGGAGCAGGAAAAAGCAAAAAATTTCAGAATTGCACCTTGCAATGTGGAGAAATTACTGTTTGTGCATTTACAATATTCATTGATTTTTGCCATTGAAAAATGTCCAGAAATGTTTGAAGCTACTGACTGAATGAAAGGAGCTGGCATCTCACTCTCTTTGAATCTTCTTTATCATGCTAAGAGGAGCAGGAAAAAGCAAAAAATTTCAGAATTGCACCTTGCAATGCGGAGAAATTACTGTTTGTGCATTTACAATATTCATTGATTTTTGCCAATGAAAAACATCATGTTATTCATATACCAGAAATGTTTGAAGCTACTGACTGAATGAAAAGAGCTGGCATCTCACTCTCTTTGAATCTTCTTTATCATGCTAAGAGGAGCAGGAAAAAGCAAAAAATTTCAGAATTGCACCTTGCAATGTGGAGAAATTACTGTTTGTGCATTTACAATGTTCATTGATTTTTGCCATTGAAAAACGTCCAGAAATGTTTGAAGCTACTGACTGAATGAAAGGAGCTGGCATCTCACTCTCTTTGAATCTTCTTTATCATGCTAAGAGGAGCAGGAAAAAGCAAAAAATTTCAGAATTGCACCTTGCAATGCGGAGAAATTACTGTTTGTGCATTTACAATATTCATTGATATTTGCCATTGAAAAACATCATGTTATTCATATACCAGAAATGTTTGAAGCTACTGACTGAATGAAAAGAGCTGGCATCTCACTCTCTTTGAATCTTCTTTATCATGCTAAGAGGAGCAGGAAAAAGCAAAAAATTTCAGAATTGCACCTTGCAATGCGGAGAAATTACGGTTTGTGCATTTACAATATTCATTGATTTTTGCCATTGAAAAACATCATGTTATTCATATACCAGAAATGTTTGAAGCTACTGACTGAATGAAAAGAGATGGCATCTCACTCTCTTTGAATCTTCTTTATCATGCTAAGAGGAGCAGGAAAAAGCAAAAAATTTCAGAATTGCACCTTGCAATGTGGAGAAATTACTGTTTGTGCATTTACAATATTCATTGATTTTTGCCATTGAAAAACGTCCAGAAATGTTTGAAGCTACTGACTGAATGAAAGTAGCTGGCATCTCACTCTCTTTGAATCTTCCTTATCATGCTAAGAGGAGCAGGAAAAAGCAAAAAATTTCAGAATTGCACCTTGCAATGCGGAGAAATTACTGTTTGTGCATTTACAATATTCATTGATTTTTGCCTTTGAAAAACATCATGTTATTCATATACCAGAAATGTTTGAAGCTACTGACTGAATGAAAAGAGCTGGCATCTCACTCTCTTTGAATCTTCTTTATCATGCTAAGAGGAGCAGGAAAAGGCAAAAAATTTCAGAATTGCACCTTGCAATGTGGAGAAATTACTGTTTGTGCATTTACAATATTCATTGATTTTTGCCAATGAAAAACGTCCAGAAATGTTTGAAGCTACTGACTGAATGAAAGGAGCTGGCATCTCACTCTCTTTGAATCTTCTTTATCATGCTAAGAGGAGCAGGGAAAAGCAAAAAATTTCAGAATTGCACCTAGCAATGCGGAGAAATAACTGTTTGTGCATTTACAATATTCATTGATTTTTGCCATTGAAAAACATCATGTTATTCATAAACCAGAAATGTTTGAAGCTACTGACTGAATGAAAAGAACTGGCATCTCACTCTCTTTGAATCTTCTTTATCATGCTAAGAGGAGCAGGAAAAAGCAAAAAATTTCAGAATTGCACCTTGCAATGCGGAGAAATTACTGTTTGTGCATTTACAATATTCATTGATTTTTGCCATTGAAAAACATCATGTTATTCATATACCAGAAATGTTTGAAGCTACTGACTGAATGAAAGGAGCTGGCATCTCTCTCTCTTTGAATCTTCTTTATCATGCTAAGAGGAGCAGGAAAAAGCAAAAAATTTCAGAATTGCACCTTGCAATGTGGAGAAATTACTGTTTGTGCATTTACAATATTCATTGATTTTTGCCATTGAAAAACGTCCAGAAATGTTTGAAGCTACTGACTGAATGAAAGGAGCAGATATCTCACTCTCTTTGAATCTTCTTTATCATGCTAAGAGGAGCAGGAAAAAGCAAAAAATTTCAGAATTGCACCTTGCAATGCGGAGAAATTACTGTTTGTGCATTTACAATATTCATTGATTTTTGCCATTGAAAAACATCATGTTATTCATATACCAGAAATGTTTGAAGCTACTGACTGAATGAAAATAGCTGGCATCTCACTCTCTTTGAATCTTCTTTATCATGCTAAGAGGAGCAGGAAAAAGCAAAAAATTTCAGAATTGCACCTTGCAATGTGGAGAAATTACTGTTTGTGCATTTACAATATTCATTGATTTTTGCCATTGAAAAACGTCCAGAAATGTTTGAAGCTACTGACTGAATGAAAGGAGCTGGTATCTCACTCTCTTTGAATCTTCTTTATCATGCTAAGAGGAGCAGGAAAAAGCAAAAAATTTCAGAATTGCACCTTGCAATGCGGAGAAATTACTGTTTGTGCATTTACAATATTCATTGATTTTTGCCATTGAAAAACATCATGTTATTCATATACCAGAAATGTTTGAAGCTACTGACTGAATGAAAAGAGCTGGCATCTCACTCTCTTTGAATATTCTTTTTCATGCTAAGATGAGCAGGAAAAAGCAAAAAATTTCAGAATTGCACCTTGCAATGTGGAGAAATTACTGTTTGTGCATTTACAATATTCATTGATTTTTGCCATTGAAAAACGTCCAGAAATGTTTGAAGCTACTGACTGAATGAAAGGAGCTGGCATCTCACTCTCTTTGAATCTTCTTTATCATGCTAAGAGGAGCAGGAAAAAGCAAAAAATTTCAGAATTGCACCTTGCAATGCGGAGAAATTACTGTTTGTGCATTTACAATATTCATTGATTTTTGCCATTGAAAAACATCATGTTATTCATATACCAGAAATGTTTGAAGCTACTGACTGAATGAAAAGAGCTGGCATCTCACTCTCTTTGAATCTTCTTTATCATGCTAAGAGGAGCAGGAAAAAGCAAAAAATTTCAGAATTGCACCTTGCAATGTGGAGAAATTACTGTTTGTGCATTTACAATGTTCATTGATTTTTGCCATTGAAAAACGTCCAGAAATGTTTGAAGCTACTGACTGAATGAAAGGAGCTGGCATCTCATTCTCTTTGAATCTTCTTTATCATGCTAAGAGGAGCAGGAAAAAGCAAAAAATTTCAGAATTGCACCTTGCAATGCGGAGAAATTACGGTTTGTGCATTTACAATATTCATTGATTTTTGCCATTGAAAAACATCATGTTATTCATATACCAGAAATGTTTGAAGCTACTGACTGAATGAAAAGAGCTGGCATCTCACTCTCTTTGAATCTTCTTTATCATGCTAAGAGGAGCAGGAAAAAGCAAAAAATTTCAGAATTGCACCTTGCAATGTGGAGAAATTACTGTTTGTGCATTTACAATATTCATTGATTTTTGCCATTGAAAAACGTCCAGAAATGTTTGAAGCTACTGACTGAATGAAAGTAGCTGGCATCTCACTCTCTTTGAATCTTCTTTATCATGCTAAGAGGAGCAGGAAAAAGCAAAAAATTTCAGAATTGCACCTTGCAATGCGGAGAAATTACTGTTTGTGCATTTACAATATTCATTGATTTTTGCCTTTGAAAAACATCATGTTATTCATATACCAGAAATGTTTGAAGCTACTGACTGAATGAAAAGAGCTGGCATCTCACTCTCTTTGAATCTTCTTTATCATGCTAAGAGGAGCAGGAAAAAGCAAAAAATTTCAGAATTGCACCTTGCAATGTGGAGAAATTACTGTTTGTGCATTTACAATATTCATTGATTTTTGCCAATGAAAAACGTCCAGAAATGTTTGAAGCTACTGACTGAATGAAAGGAGCTGGCATCTCACTCTCTTTGAATCTTCTTTATCATGCTAAGAGGAGCAGGAAAAAGTAAAAAATTTCAGAATTGCACCTTGCAATGCGGAGAAATTACTGTTTGTGCATTTACAATATTCATTGATTTTTGCCATTGAAAAACATCATGTTATTCATCAACCAGAAATGTTTGAAGCTACTGACTGAATGAAAAGAGCTGGCATCTCACTCTCTTTGAATCTTCTTTATCATGCTAAGAGGAGCAGGAAAAAGCAAAAAATTTCAGAATTGCACCTTGCAATGCGGAGAAATTACTGTTTGTGCATTTACAATATTCATTGATTTTTGCCATTGAAAAACATCATGTTATTCATATACCAGAAATGTTTGAAGCTACTGACTGAATGAAAAGAGCTGGCATCTCACTATCTTTGAATCTTCTTTATCATGCTAAGTGGAGCAGGAAAAAGCAAAAAATTTCAGAATTGCACCTTGCAATGCGGAGAAATTACTGTTTGTGCATTTACAATATTCATTGATTTTTGTCTTTGAAAAACATCATGTTATTCATATACCAGAAATGTTTGAAGCTACTGACTGAATGAAAAGAGCTGGCAACTCACTCTCTTTGAATCTTCTTTATCATGCTAAGAGGAGCAGGAAAAAGCAAAAAAATTCATAATTGCACCTTGCAATGTGGAGAAATTACTGTTTGTGCATTTACAATATTCATTGATTTTTGCCATTGAAAAACGTCCAGAAATGTTTGAAGCTACTGACTGAATGAAAGGAGCTGGCATCTCACTCTCTTTGAATCTTTTTTATCATGCTAAGAGGAGCAGGAAAAAGCAAAAAATTTCAGAATTGCACCTTGCAATGCGGAGAAATTACTGTTTGTGCATTTACAATATTCATTGATTTTTGCCATTGAAAAACATCATGTTATTCATATACCAGAAATGTTTGAAGCTACTGACTGAATGAAAATAGCTGGCATCTCACTCTCTTTGAATCTTCTTTATCATGCTAAGAGGAGCAGGAAAAAGCAAAAAATTTCAGAATTGCACCTTGCAATGTGGAGAAATTACTGTTTGTGCATTTACAATATTCATTGATTTTTGCCATTGAAAAACGTCCAGAAATGTTTGAAGCTACTGACTGAATGAAAGGAGCTGGAATCTCACTCTCTTTGAATCTTCTTTATCATGCTAAGAGGAGCAGGAAAAAGCAAAAAATTTCAGAATTGCACCTTGCAATGCGGAGAAATTACTGTTTGTGCATTTACAATATTCATTGATTTTTGCCATTGAAAAACATCATGTTATTCATATACCAGAAATGTTTGAAGCTACTGACTGAATGAAAAGAGCTGGCATCTCACTCTCTTTGAATATTCTTTATCATGCTAAGATGAGCAGGAAAAAGCAAAAAATTTCAGAATTGCACCTTGCAATGTGGAGAAATTACTGTTTGTGCATTTACAATATTCATTGATTTTTGCCATTGAAAAACGTCCAGAAATGTTTGAAGCTACTGACTGAATGAAAGGAGCTGGCATCTCACTCTCTTTGAATCTTCTTTATCATGCTAAGAGGAGCAGGAAAAAGCAAAAAATTTCAGAATTGCACCTTGCAATGCGGAGAAATTACTGTTTGTGCATTTACAATATTCATTGATTTTTGCCATTGAAAAACATCATGTTATTCATATACCAGAAATGTTTGAAGCTACTGACTGAATGAAAAGAGCTGGCATCTCACTCTCTTTGAATCTTCTTTATCATGCTAAGAGGAGCAGGAAAAAGCAAAAAATTTCAGAATTGCACCTTGCAATGTGGAGAAATTACTGTTTGTGCATTTACAATGTTCATTGATTTTTGCCATTGAAAAACGTCCAGAAATGTTTGAAGCTACTGACTGAATGAAAGGAGCTGGCATCTCATTCTCTTTGAATCTTCTTTATCATGCTAAGAGGAGCAGGAAAAAGCAAAAAATTTCAGAATTGCACCTTGCAATGCGGAGAAATTACGGTTTGTGCATTTACAATATTCATTGATTTTTGCCATTGAAAAACATCATGTTATTCATATACCAGAAATGTTTGAAGCTACTGACTGAATGAAAAGAGCTGGCATCTCACTCTCTTTGAATCTTCTTTATCATGCTAAGAGGAGCAGGAAAAAGCAAAAAATTTCAGAATTGCACCTTGCAATGTGGAGAAATTACTGTTTGTGCATTTACAATATTCATTGATTTTTGCCATTGAAAAACGTCCAGAAATGTTTGAAGCTACTGACTGAATGAAAGTAGCTGGCATCTCACTCTCTTTGAATCTTCTTTATCATGCTAAGAGGAGCAGGAAAAAGCAAAAAATTTCAGAATTGCACCTTGCAATGCGGAGAAATTACTGTTTGTGCATTTACAATATTCATTGATTTTTGCCTTTGAAAAACATCATGTTATTCATATACCAGAAATGTTTGAAGCTACTGACTGAATGAAAAGAGCTGGCATCTCACTCTCTTTTAATCTTCTTTATCATGCTAAGAGGAGCAGGAAAAAGCAAAAAATTTCAGAATTGCACCTTGCAATGTGGAGAAATTACTGTTTGTGCATTTACAATATTCATTGATTTTTGCCAATGAAAAACGTCCAGAAATGTTTGAAGCTACTGACTGAATGAAAGGAGCTGGCATCTCACTCTCTTTGAATCTTCTTTATCATGCTAAGAGGAGCAGGAAAAAGTAAAAAATTTCAGAATTGCACCTTGCAATGCGGAGAAATTACTGTTTGTGCATTTACAATATTCATTGATTTTTGCCATTGAAAAACATCATGTTATTCATCAACCAGAAATGTTTGAAGCTACTGACTGAATGAAAAGAGCTGGCATCTCACTCTCTTTGAATCTTCTTTATCATGCTAAGAGGAGCAGGAAAAAGCAAAAAATTTCAGAATTGCACCTTGCAATGCGGAGAAATTACTGTTTGTGCATTTACAATATTCATTGATTTTTGCCATTGAAAAACATCATGTTATTCATATACCAGAAATGTTTGAAGCTACTGACTGAATGAAAAGAGCTGGCATCTCACTATCTTTGAATCTTCTTTATCATGCTAAGTGGAGCAGGAAAAAGCAAAAAATTTCAGAATTGCACCTTGCAATGTGGAGAAATTACTGTTTGTGCATTTACAATATTCATTGATTTTTGCCATTGAAAAACGTCCAGTAATGTTTGAAGCTACTGACTGAATGAAAGGAGCTGGCATCTCACTCTCTTTGAATCTTCTTTATCATGCTAAGAGGAGCAGGAAAAAGCAAAAAATTTCAGAATTGCACCTTGCAATGCGGAGAAATTACTGTTTGTGCATTTACAATATTCATTGATTTTTGCCATTGAAAAACATCATGTTATTCATATACCAGAAATGTTTGAAGCTACTGACTGAATGAAAAGAGCTGGCATCTCACTCTCTTTGAATCTTCTTTATCATGCTAAGAGGACCAGGAAAAAGCAAAAAATTTCAGAATTGCACCTTGCAATGTGGAGAAATTACTGTTTGTGCATTTACAATGTTCATTGATTTTTGCCATTGAAAAACGTCCAGAAATGTTTGAAGCTACTGACTGAATGAAAGGAGCTGGCATCTCACTCTCTTTGAGTCTTCTTTATCATGCTAAGAGGAGCAGGAAAAAGCAAAAAATTTCAGAATTGCACCTTGCAATGCGGAGAAATTACTGTTTGTGCATTTACAATATTCATTGATATTTGCCATTGAAAAACATCATGTTATTCATATACCAGAAATGTTTGAAGCTACTGACTGAATGAAAAGAGCTGGCATCTCACTCTATCTGAATCTTCTTTATCATGCTAAGAGGAGCAGGAAAAAGCAAAAAATTTCAGAATTGCACCTTGCAATGCGGAGAAATTACGGTTTGTGCATTTACAATATTCATTGATTTTTGCCATTGAAAAACATCATGTTATTCATATACCAGAAATGTTTGAAGCTACTGACTGAATGAAAAGAGCTGGCATCTCACTCTCTTTGAATCTTCTTTATCATGCTAAGAGGAGCAGGAAAAAGCAAAAAATTTCAGAATTGCACCTTGCAATGTGGAGAAATTACTGTTTGTGCATTTACAATATTCATTGATTTTTGCCATTGAAAAACGTCCAGAAATGTTTGAAGCTACTGACTGAATGAAAGGAGCTGGCATCTCACTGTCTTTGAATCTTCTTTATCATGCTAAGAGGAGCAGGAAAAAGCAAAAAATTTCAGAATTGCACCTTGCAATGCGGAGAAATTACTGTTTGTGCATTTACAATATTCATTGATTTTTGCCAATGAAAAACGTCCAGAAATGTTTGAAGCTACTGACTGAATGAAAGGAGCTGGCATCTCACTCTCTTTGAATCTTCTTTATCATGCTAAGAGGAGCAGGGAAAAGCAAAAAATTTCAGAATTGCACCTTGCAATGCGGAGAAATAACTGTTTGTGCATTTACAATATTCATTGATTTTTGCCATTGAAAAACATCATGTTATTCATAAACCAGAAATGTTTGAAGCTACTGACTGAATGAAAAGAACTGGCATCTCACTCTCTTTGAATCTTCTTTATCATGCTAAGAGGAGCAGGAAAAAGCAAAAAATTTCAGAATTGCACCTTGCAATGCGGAGAAATTACTGTTTGTGCATTTACAATATTCATTGATTTTTGCCATTGAAAAACATCATGTTATTCATATACCAGAAATGTTTGAAGCTACTGACTGAATGAAAGGAGCTGGCATCTCTCTCTCTTTGAATCTTCTTTATCATGCTAAGAGGAGCAGGAAAAAGCAAAAAATTTCAGAATTGCACCTTGCAATGTGGAGAAATTACTGTTTGTGCATTTACAATATTCATTGATTTTTGCCATTGAAAAACGTCCAGAAATGTTTGAAGCTACTGACTGAATGAAAGGAGCAGATATCTCAATCTCTTTGAATCTTCTTTATCATGCTAAGAGGAGCAGGAAAAAGCAAAAAATTTCAGAATTGCACCTTGCAATGCGGAGAAATTACTGTTTGTGCATTTACAATATTCATTGATTTTTGGCTTTGAAAAACATCATGTTATTCATATACCAGAAATGTTTGAAGCTACTGACTGAATGAAAAGAGCTGGCAACTCACTCTCTTTGAATCTTCTTTATCATGCTAAGAGGAGCAGGAAAAAGCAAAAAAATTCATAATTGCACCTTGCAATGTGGAGAAATTACTGTTTGTGCATTTACAATATTCATTGATTTTTGCCATTGAAAAACGTCCAGAAATGTTTGAAGCTACTGACTGAATGAAAGGAGCTGGCATCTCACTCTCTTTGAATCTTCTTTATCATGCTAAGAGGAGCAGGAAAAAGCAAAAAATTTCAGAATTGCACCTTGCAATGCGGAGAAATTACTGTTTGTGCATTTACAATATTCATTGATTTTTGCCATTGAAAAACATCATGTTATTCATATACCAGAAATGTTTGAAGCTACTGACTGAATGAAAATAGCTGGCATCTCACTCTCTTTGAATCTTCTTTATCATGCTAAGAGGAGCAGGAAAAAGCAAAAAATTTCAGAATTGCACCTTGCAATGTGGAGAAATTACTGTTTGTGCATTTACAATATTCATTGATTTTTGCCATTGAAAAACATCCAGAAATGTTTGAAGCTACTGACTGAATGAAAGGAGCTGGTATCTCACTCTCTTTGAATCTTCTTTATCATGCTAAGAGGAGCAGGAAAAAGCAAAAAATTTCAGAATTGCACCTTGCAATGCGGAGAAATTACTGTTTGTGCATTTACAATATTCATTGATTTTTGCCATTGAAAAACATCATGTTATTCATATACCAGAAATGTTTGAAGCTACTGACTGAATGAAAAGAGCTGGCATCTCACTCTCTTTGAATATTCTTTATCATGCTAAGATGAGTAGGAAAAAGCAAAAAATTTCAGAATTGCACCTTGCAATGTGGAGAAATTACTGTTTGTGCATTTACAATATTCATTGATTTTTGCCATTGAAAAACGTCCAGAAATGTTTGAAGCTACTGACTGAATGAAAGGAGCTGGCATCTCACTCTCTTTGAATCTTCTTTATCATGCTAAGAGGAGCAGGAAAAAGCAAAAAATTTCAGAATTGCACCTTGCAATGCGGAGAAATTACTGTTTGTGCATTTACAATATTCATTGATTTTTGCCATTGAAAAACATCATGTTATTCATATACCAGAAATGTTTGAAGCTACTGACTGAATGAAAAGAGCTGGCATCTCACTCTCTTTGAATCTTCTTTATCATGCTAAGAGGAGCAGGAAAAAGCAAAAAATTTCAGAATTGCACCTTGCAATGTGGAGAAATTACTGTTTGTGCATTTACAATGTTCATTGATTTTTGCCATTGAAAAACGTCCAGAAATGTTTGAAGCTACTGACTGAATGAAAGGAGCTGGCGTCTCATTCTCTTTGAATCTTCTTTATCATGCTAAGAGGAGCAGGAAAAAGCAAAAAATTTCAGAATTGCACCTTGCAATGCGGAGAAATTACTGTTTGTGCATTTACAATATTCATTGATTTTTGCCATTGAAAAACATCATGTTATTCATATACCAGAAATGTTTGAAGCTACTGACTGAATGAAAAGAGCTGGCATCTCACTCTCTTTGAATCTTCTTTATCATGCTAAGAGGAGCAGGAAAAAGCAAAAAATTTCAGAATTGCACCTTGCAATGTGGAGAAATTACTGTTTGTGCATTTACAATGTTCATTGATTTTTGCCATTGAAAAACGTCCAGAAATGTTTGAAGCTACTGACTGAATGAAAGGAGCTGGCGTCTCATTCTCTTTGAATCTTCTTTATCATGCTAAGAGGAGCAGGAAAAAGCAAAAAATTTCAGAATTGCACCTTGCAATGCGGAGAAATTACGGTTTGTGCATTTACAATATTCATTGATTTTTGCCATTGAAAAACATCATGTTATTCATATACCAGAAATGTTTGAAGCTACTGACTGAATGAAAAGAGCTGGCATCTCACTCTCTTTGAATCTTCTTTATCATGCTAAGAGGAGCAGGAAAAAGCAAAAAATTTCAGAATTGCACCTTGCAATGTGGAGAAATTACTGTTTGTGCATTTACAATATTCATTGATTTTTGCCATTGAAAAACGTCCAGAAATGTTTGAAGCTACTGACTGAATGAAAGTAGCTGGCATCTCACTCTCTTTGAATCTTCTTTATCATGCTAAGAGGAGCAGGAAAAAGCAAAAAATTTCAGAATTGCACCTTGCAATGCGGAGAAATTACTGTTTGTGCATTTACAATATTCATTGATTTTTGCCTTTGAAAAACATCATGTTATTCATATACCAGAAATGTTTGAAGCTACTGACTGAATGAAAAGAGCTGGCATCTCACTCTCTTTGAATCTTCTTTATCATGCTAAGAGGAGCAGGAAAAAGCAAAAAATTTCAGAATTGCACCTTGCAATGTGGAGAAATTACTGTTTGTGCATTTACAATATTCATTGATTTTTGCCAATGAAAAACGTCCAGAAATGTTTGAAGCTACTGACTGAATGAAAGAAGCTGGCATCTCACTCTCTTTGAATCTTCTTTATCATGCTAAGAGGAGCAGGAAAAAGTAAAAAATTTCAGAATTGCACCTTGCAATGCGGAGAAATTACTGTTTGTGCATTTACAATATTCATTGATTTTTGCCATTGAAAAACATCATGTTATTCATCAACCAGAAATGTTTGAAGCTACTGACTGAATGAAAAGAGCTGGCATCTCACTCTCTTTGAATCTTCTTTATCATGCTAAGAGGAGCAGGAAAAAGCAAAAAATTTCAGAATTGCACCTTGCAATGCGGAGAAATTACTGTTTGTGCATTTACAATATTCATTGATTTTTGCCATTGAAAAACATCATGTTATTCATATACCAGAAATGTTTGAAGCTACTGACTGAATGAAAAGAGCTGGCATCTCACTATCTTTGAATCTTCTTTATCATGCTAAGTGGAGCAGGAAAAAGCAAAAAAT
Organism: Phyllobates terribilis; assembly: GCF_046119375.1. Classification (NCBI taxonomy): domain Eukaryota; kingdom Metazoa; phylum Chordata; class Amphibia; order Anura; family Dendrobatidae; genus Phyllobates; species Phyllobates terribilis. Next base: position 1,223,685 of record NW_027363184.1, on the reverse strand, counting down.
TTCAGAATTGCACCTTGCAATGTGGAGAAATTACTGTTTGTGCATTTACAATATTCATTGATTTTTGCCATTGAAAAACGTCCAGAAATGTTTGAAGCTACTGACTGAATGAAAGGAGCTGGCATCTCACTCTCTTTGAATCTTCTTTATCATGTTAAGAGGAGCAGGAAAAAGCAACAAATTTCAGAATTGCACCTTGCAATGCGGAGAAATTACTGTTTGTGCATTTACAATATTCATTGATTTTTGCCATTGAAAAACATCATGTTATTCATATACCAGAAATGTTTGAAGCTACTGACTGAATGAAAAGAACTGGCATCTCACTCTCTTTGAATCTTCTTTATCATGCTAAGAGGAGCAGGAAAAAGCAAAAAATTTCAGAATTGCACCTTGCAATGTGGAGAAATTACTGTTTGTGCATTTACAATGTTCATTGATTTTTGCCATTGAAAAACGTCCAGAAATGTTTGAAGCTACTGACTGAATGAAAGGAGCTGGCATCTCACTCTCTTTGAGTCTTCTTTATCATGCTAAGAGGAGCAGGAAAAAGCAAAAAATTTCAGAATTGCACCTTGCAATGCGGAGAAATTACTGTTTGTGCATTTACAATATTCATTGATATTTGCCATTGAAAAACATCATGTTATTCATATACCAGAAATGTTTGAAGCTACTGACTGAATGAAAAGAGCTGGCATCTCACTCTATTTGAATCTTCTTTATCATGCTAAGAGGAGCAGGAAAAAGCAAAAAATTTCAGAATTGCACCTTGCAATGCGGAGAAATTACGGTTTGTGCATTTACAATATTCATTGATTTTTGCCATTGAAAAACATCATGTTATTCATATACCAGAAATGTTTGAAGCTACTGACTGAATGAAAAGAGCTGGCATCTCACTCTCTTTGAATCTTCTTTATCATGCTAAGAGGAGCAGGAAAAAGCAAAAAATTTCAGAATTGCACCTTGCAATGTGGAGAAATTACTGTTTGTGCATTTACAATATTCATTGATTTTTGCCATTGAAAAACGTCCAGAAATGTTTGAAGCTACTGACTGAATGAAAGGAGCTGGCATCTCACTGTCTTTGAATCTTCTTTATCATGCTAAGAGGAGCAGGAAAAAGCAAAAAATTTCAGAATTGCACCTTGCAATGCGGAGAAATTACTGTTTGTGCATTTACAATATTCATTGATTTTTGCCAATGAAAAACGTCCAGAAATGTTTGAAGCTACTGACTGAATGAAAGGAGCTGGCATCTCACTCTCTTTGAATCTTCTTTATCATGCTAAGAGGAGCAGGAAAAAGCAAAAAATTTCAGAATTGCACCTTGCAATGCGGAGAAATTACTGTTTGTGCATTTACAATATTCATTGATTTTTGCCATTGAAAAACATCATGTTATTCATATACCAGAAATGTTTGAAGCTACTGACTGAATGAAAAGAGCTGGCATCTCACTCTCTTTGAATCTTCTTTATCATGCTAAGAGGAGCAGGAAAAAGCAAAAAATTTCAGAATTGCACCTTGCAATGTGGAGAAATTACTGTTTGTGCATTTACAATGTTCATTGATTTTTGCCATTGAAAAACATCATGTTATTCATAAACCAGAAATGTTTGAAGCTACAGACTGAATGAAAGGAGCTGGCATCTCACTCTCTTTGAATCTTCTTTATCATGCTAAGAGGAGCAGGAAAAAGAATAAAATTTCAGAATTGCACCTTGCAATGCGGAGAAATTACTGTTTGTGCATTTACAATATTCATTGATTTTTGCCATTGAAAAACGTCCAGAAATGTTTGAAGTTACTGACTGAATGAAAGGAGCTGGCATCTCACTCTCTTTGAATCTTCTTTATCATGCTAAGAGGAGCAGGAAAAAGCAAAAAATTTCAGAATTGCACCTTGCAATGCGGTGAAATTACTGTTTGTGCATTTACAATATTCATTGATTTTTGCCAATGAAAAACGTCCAGAAATGTTTGAAGCTACTGACTGAATGAAAGGAGCTGGCATCTCACTCTCTTTGAATCTTCTTTATCATGCTAAGAGGAGCAGGAAAAAGCAAAAAATTTCAGAATTGCACCTTGCAATGCGGAGAAATTACTGTTTGTGCATTTACAATATTCATTGATTTTTGCCATTGAAAAACATCATGTTATTCATATACCAGAAATGTTTGAAGCTACTGACTGAATGAAAAGAGCTGGCATCTCACTCTCTTTGAATCTTCTTTATCATGCTAAGAGGAGCAGGAAAAAGCAAAAAATTTCAGAATTGCACCTTGCAATGTGGAGAAATTACTGTTTGTGCATTTACAATGTTCATTGATTTTTGCCATTGAAAAACATCATGTTATTCATAAACCAGAAATGTTTGAAGCTACAGACTGAATGAAAGGAGCTGGCATCTCACTCTCTTTGAATCTTCTTTATCATGCTAAGAGGAGCAGGAAAAAGAATAAAATTTCAGAATTGCACCTTGCAATGCGGAGAAATTACTGTTTGTGCATTTACAATATTCATTGATTTTTGCCATTGAAAAACGTCCAGAAATGTTTGAAGTTACTGACTGAATGAAAGGAGCTGGCATCTCACTCTCTTTGAATCTTCTTTATCATGCTAAGAGGAGCAGGAAAAAGCAAAAAATTTCAGAATTGCACCTTGCAATGCGGTGAAATTACTGTTTGTGCATTTACAATATTCATTGATTTTTGCCATTGAAAAACATCATGTTATTCATATACCAGAAATGTTTGAAGCTACTGACTGAATGAAAAGAGCTGGCATCTCACTCTCTTTGAATCTTCTTTATCATGCTAAGAGGAGCAGGAAAAAGCAAAAAATTTCAGAATTGCACCTTGCAATGTGGAGAAATTACTGTTTGTGCATTTACAATATTCATTGATTTTTGCCATTGAAAAACGTCCAGAAATGTTTGAAGCTACTGACTGAATGAAAGGAGCTGGCATCTCACTCTCTTTGAATCTTCTTTATCATGCTAAGAGGAGCAGGAAAAAGCAAAAAATTTCAGAATTGCACCTTGCAATGCGGAGAAATTACTGTTTGCGCATTTACAATATTCATTGATTTTTGCCATTGAAAAACATCATGTTATTCATATACCAGAATTGTTTGAAGCTACTGACTGAATGAAAAGAGCTGGCATCTCACTCTCTTTGAATCTTCTTTATCATGCTAAGAGGAGCAGGAAAAAGCAAAAAATTTCAGAATTGCACCTTGCAATGTGGAGAAATTACTGTTTGTGCATTTACAATATTCATTGATTTTTGCCATTGAAAAACGTCCAGAAATGTTTGAAGCTACTGACTGAATGAAAGGAGCTGGCATCTCACTCTCTTTGAATCTTCTTTATCATGCTAAGAGGAGCAGGAAAAAGCAAAAAATTTCAGAATTGCACCTTGCAATGCGGAGAAATTACTGTTTGTGCATTTACAATATTCATTGATTTTTGCCATTGAAAAACATCATGTTATTCATATACCAGAAATGTTTGAAGCTACTGACTGAATGAAAAGAGCTGGCATCTCACTCTCTTTGAATCTTCTTTATCATGCTAAGAGGAGCAGGAAAAAGCAAAAAATTTCAGAATTGCACCTTGCAATGTGGAGAAATTACTGTTTGTGCATTTACAATATTCATTGATTTTTGCCATTGAAAAACGTCCAGAAATGTTTGAAGCTACTGACTGAATGAAAGGAGCTGGCATCTCACTCTCTTTGAATCTTCTTTATCATGCTAAGAGGAGCAGGAAAAAGCAAAAAATTTCAGAATTGCACCTTGCAATGCGGAGAAATTACTGTTTGTGCATTTACAATATTCATTGATTTTTGCCATTGAAAAACATCATGTTGTTCATATACCAGAAATGTTTGAAGCTACTGACTGAATGAAAAGAGCTGGCATCTCACTCTCTTTGAATCTTCTTTATCATGCTAAGAGGAGCAGGAAAAAGCAAAAAATTTCAGAATTGCACCTTGCAATGTGGAGAAATTACTGTTTGTGCATTTACAATATTCATTGATTTTTGCCATTGAAAAATGTCCAGAAATGTTTGAAGCTACTGACTGAATGAAAGGAGCTGGCATCTCACTCTCTTTGAATCTTCTTTATCATGCTAAGAGGAGCAGGAAAAAGAAAAAAATTTCAGAATTGCACCTTGCAATGCGGAGAAATTACTGTTTTTGCATTTACAATATTCATTGATTTTTGCCATTGAAAAACATCATGTTATTCATATACCAGAAATGTTTGAAGCTACTGACTGAATGAAAAGAGCTGGCATCTCACTCTCTTTGAATCTTCTTTATCATGCTAAGAGGAGCAGGAAAAAGCAAAAAATTTCAGAATTGCACCTTGCAATGCGGAGAAATTACTGTTTGTGCATTTACAATATTCATTGATTTTTGCCATTGAAAAACATCATGTTATTCATATACCAGAAATGTTTGAAGCTACTGACTGAATGAAAAGAGCTGGCATCTCACTCTCTTTGAATCTTCTTTATCATGCTAAGAGGAGCAGGAAAAAGCAAAAAATTTCAGAATTGCACCTTGCAATGCGGAGAAATTACTGTTTGTGCATTTACAATATTCATTGATTTTTGCCAATGAAAAACGTCCAGAAATGTTTGAAGCTACTGACTGAATGAAAGGAGCTGGCATCTCACTCTCTTTGAATCTTCTTTATCATGCTAAGAGGAGCAGGGAAAAGCAAAAAATTTCAGAATTGCACCTTGCAATGCGGAGAAATAACTGTTTGTGCATTTACAATATTCATTGATTTTTGCCATTGAAAAACATCATGTTATTCATAAACCAGAAATGTTTGAAGCTACTGACTGAATGAAAAGAACTGGCATCTCACTCTCTTTGAATCTTCTTTATCATGCTAAGAGGAGCAGGAAAAAGCAAAAAATTTCAGAATTGCACCTTGCAATGCGGAGAAATTACTGTTTGTGCATTTACAATATTCATTGATTTTTGCCATTGAAAAACATCATGTTATTCATATACCAGAAATGTTTGAAGCTACTGACTGAATGAAAGGAGCTGGCATCTCTCTCTCTTTGAATCTTCTTTATCATGCTAAGAGGAGCAGGAAAAAGCAAAAAATTTCAGAATTGCACCTTGCAATGTGGAGAAATTACTGTTTGTGCATTTACAATATTCATTGATTTTTGCCATTGAAAAACGTCCAGAAATGTTTGAAGCTACTGACTGAATGAAAGGAGCAGATATCTCACTCTCTTTGAATCTTCTTTATCATGCTAAGAGGAGCAGGAAAAAGCAAAAAATTTCAGAATTGCACCTTGCAATGCGGAGAAATTACTGTTTGTGCATTTACAATATTCATTGATTTTTGGCTTTGAAAAACATCATGTTATTCATATACCAGAAATGTTTGAAGCTACTGACTGAATGAAAAGAGCTGGCAACTCACTCTCTTTGAATCTTCTTTATCATGCTAAGAGGAGCAGGAAAAAGCAAAAAAATTCATAATTGCACCTTGCAATGTGGAGAAATTACTGTTTGTGCATTTACAATATTCATTGATTTTTGCCATTGAAAAACGTCCAGAAATGTTTGAAGCTACTGACTGAATGAAAGGAGCTGGCATCTCACTCTCTTTGAATCTTCTTTATCATGCTAAGAGGAGCAGGAAAAAGCAAAAAATTTCAGAATTGCACCTTGCAATGCGGAGAAATTACTGTTTGTGCATTTACAATATTCATTGATTTTTGCCATTGAAAAACATCATGTTATTCATATACCAGAAATGTTTGAAGCTACTGACTGAATGAAAATAGCTGGCATCTCACTCTCTTTGAATCTTCTTTATCATGCTAAGAGGAGCAGGAAAAAGCAAAAAATTTCAGAATTGCACCTTGCAATGTGGAGAAATTACTGTTTGTGCATTTACAATATTCATTGATTTTTGCCATTGAAAAACATCCAGAAATGTTTGAAGCTACTGACTGAATGAAAGGAGCTGGTATCTCACTCTCTTTGAATCTTCTTTATCATGCTAAGAGGAGCAGGAAAAAGCAAAAAATTTCAGAATTGCACCTTGCAATGCGGAGAAATTACTGTTTGTGCATTTACAATATTCATTGATTTTTGCCATTGAAAAACATCATGTTATTCATATACCAGAAATGTTTGAAGCTACTGACTGAATGAAAAGAGCTGGCATCTCACTCTCTTTGAATATTCTTTATCATGCTAAGATGAGTAGGAAAAAGCAAAAAATTTCAGAATTGCACCTTGCAATGTGGAGAAATTACTGTTTGTGCATTTACAATATTCATTGATTTTTGCCATTGAAAAACGTCCAGAAATGTTTGAAGCTACTGACTGAATGAAAGGAGCTGGCATCTCACTCTCTTTGAATCTTCTTTATCATGCTAAGAGGAGCAGGAAAAAGCAAAAAATTTCAGAATTGCACCTTGCAATGCGGAGAAATTACTGTTTGTGCATTTACAATATTCATTGATTTTTGCCATTGAAAAACATCATGTTATTCATATACCAGAAATGTTTGAAGCTACTGACTGAATGAAAAGAGCTGGCATCTCACTCTCTTTGAATCTTCTTTATCATGCTAAGAGGAGCAGGAAAAAGCAAAAAATTTCAGAATTGCACCTTGCAATGTGGAGAAATTACTGTTTGTGCATTTACAATGTTCATTGATTTTTGCCATTGAAAAACGTCCAGAAATGTTTGAAGCTACTGACTGAATGAAAGGAGCTGGCGTCTCATTCTCTTTGAATCTTCTTTATCATGCTAAGAGGAGCAGGAAAAAGCAAAAAATTTCAGAATTGCACCTTGCAATGCGGAGAAATTACGGTTTGTGCATTTACAATATTCATTGATTTTTGCCATTGAAAAACATCATGTTATTCATATACCAGAAATGTTTGAAGCTACTGACTGAATGAAAAGAGCTGGCATCTCACTCTCTTTGAATCTTCTTTATCATGCTAAGAGGAGCAGGAAAAAGCAAAAAATTTCAGAATTGCACCTTGCAATGTGGAGAAATTACTGTTTGTGCATTTACAATATTCATTGATTTTTGCCATTGAAAAACGTCCAGAAATGTTTGAAGCTACTGACTGAATGAAAGTAGCTGGCATCTCACTCTCTTTGAATCTTCTTTATCATGCTAAGAGGAGCAGGAAAAAGCAAAAAATTTCAGAATTGCACCTTGCAATGCGGAGAAATTACTGTTTGTGCATTTACAATATTCATTGATTTTTGCCTTTGAAAAACATCATGTTATTCATATACCAGAAATGTTTGAAGCTACTGACTGAATGAAAAGAGCTGGCATCTCACTCTCTTTGAATCTTCTTTATCATGCTAAGAGGAGCAGGAAAAAGCAAAAAATTTCAGAATTGCACCTTGCAATGTGGAGAAATTACTGTTTGTGCATTTACAATATTCATTGATTTTTGCCAATGAAAAACGTCCAGAAATGTTTGAAGCTACTGACTGAATGAAAGAAGCTGGCATCTCACTCTCTTTGAATCTTCTTTATCATGCTAAGAGGAGCAGGAAAAAGTAAAAAATTTCAGAATTGCACCTTGCAATGCGGAGAAATTACTGTTTGTGCATTTACAATATTCATTGATTTTTGCCATTGAAAAACATCATGTTATTCATCAACCAGAAATGTTTGAAGCTACTGACTGAATGAAAAGAGCTAGCATCTCACTCTCTTTGAATCTTCTTTATCATGCTAAGAGGAGCAGGAAAAAGCAAAAAATTTCAGAATTGCACCTTGCAATGCGGAGAAATTACTGTTTGTGCATTTACAATATTCATTGATTTTTGCCATTGAAAAACATCATGTTATTCATATACCAGAAATGTTTGAAGCTACTGACTGAATGAAAAGAGCTGGCATCTCACTATCTTTGAATCTTCTTTATCATGCTAAGTGGAGCAGGAAAAAGCAAAAAATTTCAGAATTGCACCTTGCAATGTGGAGAAATTACTGTTTGTGCATTTACAATATTCATTGATTTTTGCCATTGAAAAACGTCCAGAAATGTTTGAAGCTACTGACTGAATGAAAGGAGCTGGCATCTCACTCTCTTTGAATCTTCTTTATCATGTTAAGAGGAGCAGGAAAAAGCAACAAATTTCAGAATTGCACCTTGCAATGCGGAGAAATTACTGTTTGTGCATTTACAATATTCATTGATTTTTGCCATTGAAAAACATCATGTTATTCATATACCAGAAATGTTTGAAGCTACTGACTGAATGAAAAGAACTGGCATCTCACTCTCTTTGAATCTTCTTTATCATGCTAAGAGGAGCAGGAAAAAGCAAAAAATTTCAGAATTGCACCTTGCAATGTGGAGAAATTACTGTTTGTGCATTTACAATGTTCATTGATTTTTGCCATTGAAAAACGTCCAGAAATGTTTGAAGCTACTGACTGAATGAAAGGAGCTGGCATCTCACTCTCTTTGAGTCTTCTTTATCATGCTAAGAGGAGCAGGAAAAAGCAAAAAATTTCAGAATTGCACCTTGCAATGCGGAGAAATTACTGTTTGTGCATTTACAATATTCATTGATATTTGCCATTGAAAAACATCATGTTATTCATATACCAGAAATGTTTGAAGCTACTGACTGAATGAAAAGAGCTGGCATCTCACTCTATTTGAATCTTCTTTATCATGCTAAGAGGAGCAGGAAAAAGCAAAAAATTTCAGAATTGCACCTTGCAATGCGGAGAAATTACGGTTTGTGCATTTACAATATTCATTGATTTTTGCCATTGAAAAACATCATGTTATTCATATACCAGAAATGTTTGAAGCTACTGACTGAATGAAAAGAGCTGGCATCTCACTCTCTTTGAATCTTCTTTATCATGCTAAGAGGAGCAGGAAAAAGCAAAAAATTTCAGAATTGCACCTTGCAATGTGGAGAAATTACTGTTTGTGCATTTACAATATTCATTGATTTTTGCCATTGAAAAACGTCCAGAAATGTTTGAAGCTACTGACTGAATGAAAGGAGCTGGCATCTCACTGTCTTTGAATCTTCTTTATCATGCTAAGAGGAGCAGGAAAAAGCAAAAAATTTCAGAATTGCACCTTGCAATGCGGAGAAATTACTGTTTGTGCATTTACAATATTCATTGATTTTTGCCAATGAAAAACGTCCAGAAATGTTTGAAGCTACTGACTGAATGAAAGGAGCTGGCATCTCACTCTCTTTGAATCTTCTTTATCATGCTAAGAGGAGCAGGAAAAAGCAAAAAATTTCAGAATTGCACCTTGCAATGCGGAGAAATTACTGTTTGTGCATTTACAATATTCATTGATTTTTGCCATTGAAAAACATCATGTTATTCATATACCAGAAATGTTTGAAGCTACTGACTGAATGAAAAGAGCTGGCATCTCACTCTCTTTGAATCTTCTTTATCATGCTAAGAGGAGCAGGAAAAAGCAAAAAATTTCAGAATTGCACCTTGCAATGTGGAGAAATTACTGTTTGTGCATTTACAATGTTCATTGATTTTTGCCATTGAAAAACATCATGTTATTCATAAACCAGAAATGTTTGAAGCTACTGACTGAATGAAAGGAGCTGGCATCTCACTCTCTTTGAATCTTCTTTATCATGCTAAGAGGAGCAGGAAAAAGCATAAAATTTCAGAATTGCACCTTGCAATGCGGAGAAATTACTGTTTGTGCATTTACAATATTCATTGATTTTTGCCATTGAAAAACGTCCAGAAATGTTTGAAGTTACTGACTGAATGAAAGGAGCTGGCATCTCACTCTCTTTGAATCTTCTTTATCATGCTAAGAGGAGCAGGAAAAAGCAAAAAATTTCAGAATTGCACCTTGCAATGCGGTGAAATTACTGTTTGTGCATTTACAATATTCATTGATTTTTGCCATTGAAAAACATCATGTTATTCATATACCAGAAATGTTTGAAGCTACTGACTGAATGAAAAGAGCTGGCATCTCACTCTCTTTGAATCTTCTTTATCATGCTAAGAGGAGCAGGAAAAAGCAAAAAATTTCAGAATTGCACCTTGCAATGTGGAGAAATTACTGTTTGTGCATTTACAATATTCATTGATTTTTGCCATTGAAAAACGTCCAGAAATGTTTGAAGCTACTGACTGAATGAAAGGAGCTGGCATCTCACTCTCTTTGAATCTTCTTTATCATGCTAAGAGGAGCAGGAAAAAGCAAAAAATTTCAGAATTGCACCTTGCAATGCGGAGAAATTACTGTTTGCGCATTTACAATATTCATTGATTTTTGCCATTGAAAAACATCATGTTATTCATATACCAGAATTGTTTGAAGCTACTGACTGAATGAAAAGAGCTGGCATCTCACTCTCTTTGAATCTTCTTTATCATGCTAAGAGGAGCAGGAAAAAGCAAAAAATTTCAGAATTGCACCTTGCAATGTGGAGAAATTACTGTTTGTGCATTTACAATATTCATTGATTTTTGCCATTGAAAAACGTCCAGAAATGTTTGAAGCTACTGACTGAATGAAAGGAGCTGGCATCTCACTCTCTTTGAATCTTCTTTATCATGCTAAGAGGAGCAGGAAAAAGCAAAAAATTTCAGAATTGCACCTTGCAATGCGGAGAAATTACTGTTTGTGCATTTACAATATTCATTGATTTTTGCCATTGAAAAACATCATGTTATTCATATACCAGAAATGTTTGAAGCTACTGACTGAATGAAAAGAGCTGGCATCTCACTCTCTTTGAATCTTCTTTATCATGCTAAGAGGAGCAGGAAAAAGCAAAAAATTTCAGAATTGCACCCTGCAATGCGGAGAAATTACTGTTTGTGCATTTACAATATTCATTGATTTTTGCCATTGAAAAACATCATGTTATTCATATACCAGAAATGTTTGAAGCTACTGACTGAATGAAAAGAGCTGGCATCTCACTCTCTTTGAATCTTCTTTATCATGCTAAGAGGAGCAGGAAAAAGCAAAAAATTTCAGAATTGCACCTTGCAATGTGGAGAAATTACTGTTTGTGCATTTACAATATTCATTGATTTTTGCCATTGAAAAACGTCCAGAAATGTTTGAAGCTACTGACTGAATGAAAGGAGCTGGCATCTCACTCTCTTTGAATCTTCTTTATCATGCTAAGAGGAGCAGGAAAAAGCAAAAAATTTCAGAATTGCACCTTGCAATGCGGAGAAATTACTGTTTGTGCATTTACAATATTCATTGATTTTTGCCATTGAAAAACATCATGTTGTTCATATACCAGAAATGTTTGAAGCTACTGACTGAATGAAAAGAGCTGGCATCTCACTCTCTTTGAATCTTCTTTATCATGCTAAGAGGAGCAGGAAAAAGCAAAAAATTTCAGAATTGCACCTTGCAATGTGGAGAAATTACTGTTTGTGCATTTACAATATTCATTGATTTTTGCCATTGAAAAATGTCCAGAAATGTTTGAAGCTACTGACTGAATGAAAGGAGCTGGCATCTCACTCTCTTTGAATCTTCTTTATCATGCTAAGAGGAGCAGGAAAAAGAAAAAAATTTCAGAATTGCACCTTGCAATGCGGAGAAATTACTGTTTTTGCATTTACAATATTCATTGATTTTTGCCATTGAAAAACATCATGTTATTCATATACCAGAAATGTTTGAAGCTACTGACTGAATGAAAAGAGCTGGCATCTCACTCTCTTTGAATCTTCTTTATCATGCTAAGAGGAGCAGGAAAAAGCAAAAAATTTCAGAATTGCACCTTGCAATGCGGAGAAATTACTGTTTGTGCATTTACAATATTCATTGATTTTTGCCATTGAAAAACATCATGTTATTCATATACCAGAAATGTTTGAAGCTACTGACTGAATGAAAAGAGCTGGCATCTCACTCTCTTTGAATCTTCTTTATCATGCTAAGAGGAGCAGGAAAAAGCAAAAAATTTCAGAATTGCACCTTGCAATGCGGAGAAATTACTGTTTGTGCATTTACAATATTCATTGATTTTTGCCATTGAAAAACATCATGTTATTCATATACCAGAAATGTTTGAAGCTACTGACTGAATGAAAAGAGCTGGCATCTCACTCTCTTTGAATCTTCTTTATCATGCTAAGAGGAGCAGGAAAAAGCAAAAAATTTCAGAATTGCACCCTGCAATGCGGAGAAATTACTGTTTGTGCATTTACAATATTCATTGATTTTTGCCATTGAAAAACATCATGTTATTCATATACCAGAAATGTTTGAAGCTACTGACTGAATGAAAAGAGCTGGCATCTCACTCTCTTTGAATCTTCTTTATCATGCTAAGAGGAGCAGGAAAAAGCAAAAAATTTCAGAATTGCACCTTGCAATGTGGAGAAATTACTGTTTGTGCATTTACAATATTCATTGATTTTTGCCATTGAAAAACGTCCAGAAATGTTTGAAGCTACTGACTGAATGAAAGGAGCTGGCATCTCACTCTCTTTGAATCTTCTTTATCATGCTAAGAGGAGCAGGAAAAAGCAAAAAATTTCAGAATTGCACCTTGCAATGCGGAGAAATTACTGTTTGTGCATTTACAATATTCATTGATTTTTGCCATTGAAAAACATCATGTTATTCATATACCAGAAATGTTTGAAGCTACTTACTGAATGAAAAGAGCTGGCATCTCACTCTCTTTGAATCTTCTTTATCATGCTAAGAGAAGCAGGAAAAAGCAAAAAATTTCAGAATTGCACCTTGCAATGTGGAGAAATTACTGTTTGTGCATTTACACTATTCATTGATTTTTGCCATTGAAAAACGTCCAGAAATGTTTGAAGCTACTGACTGAATGAAAGGAGCTGGCATCTCACTCTCTTTGAATCTTCATTATCATGCTAAGAGGAGCAGGAAAAAGCAAAAAATTTCAGAATTGCACCCTGCAATGCGGAGAAATTACTGTTTGTGCATTTACAATATTCATTGATTTTTGCCATTGAAAAACATCATGTTATTCATATACCAGAAATGTTTGAAGCTACTGACTGAATGAAAAGAGCTGGCATCTCACTCTCTTTGAATCTTTTTTATCATGCTAAGAGGAGCAGGAAAAAAATTTCAGAATTGCACCTTGCAATGTGGAGAAATTACTGTTTGTGCATTTACAATATTCATTGATTTTTGCCATTGAAAAACATCATGTTATTCATATACCAGAAATGTTTGAAGCTACTGACTGAATGAAAAGAGCTGGCATCTCACACTCTTTGAATCTTCTTTATCATGCTAAGAGGAGCAGGAAAAAGCAAAAAATTTCAGAATTGCACCTTGCAATGCGGAGAAATTACTGTTTGTGCACTTACAATATTCATTGATTTTTGCCATTGAAAAACATCATGTTATTCATATACCAGAAATGTTTGAAGCTACTTACTGAATGAAAAGAGCTGGCATCTCACTCTCTTTGAATCTTCTTTATCATGCTAAGAGAAGCAGGAAAAAGCAAAAAAATTTCAGAATTGCACCTTGCAATGTGGAGAAATTACTGTTTGTGCATTTACAATATTCATTGATTTTTGCCATTGAAAAACATCCAGAAATGTTTGAAGCTACTGACTGAATGAAAGGAGCTGGCATCTCACTCTCTTTGAATCTTCTTTATCATGCTAAGTGGAGCAGGAAAAAGCAAAAAATTTCAGAATTGCACCTTGCAATGTGGAGAAATTACTGTTTGTGCATTTACAATATTCATTGATTTTTGCCATTGAAAAACGTCCAGAAATGTTTGAAGCTACTGACTGAATGAAAGGAGCTGGCATCTCACTCTCTTTGAATCTTCATTATCATGCTAAGAGGAGCAGGAAAAAGCAAAAAATTTCAGAATTGCACCCTGCAATGCGGAGAAATTACTGTTTGTGCATTTACAATATTCATTGATTTTTGCCATTGAAAAACATCATGTTATTCATATACCAGAAATGTTTGAAGCTACTGACTGAATGAAAAGAGCTGGCATCTCACTCTCTTTGAATCTTTTTTATCATGCTAAGAGGAGCAGGAAAAAGAAAAAAATTTCAGAATTGCACCTTGCAATGTGGAGAAATTACTGTTTGTGCATTTACAATATTCATTGATTTTTGCCATTGAAAAACGTCCAGAAATGTTTGAAGCTACTGACTGAATGAAAGGAGCTGGCATCTCACTCTCTTTGAATCTTCTTTATCATGCTAAGAGGAGCAGGAAAAAGCAAAAAATTTCAGAATTTCACATTGCATTGCGGAGAAATTACTGTTTGTGCATTTACAATATTCATTGATTTTTGCCATTGAAAAACATCATGTTATTCATATACCAGAAATGTTTGAAGCTACTGACTGAATGAAAAGAGCTGGCATCTCACACTCTTTGAATCTTCTTTATCATGCTAAGAGGAGCAGGAAAAAGCAAAAAATTTCAGAATTGCACCTTGCAATGCGGAGAAATTACTGTTTGTGCATTTACAATATTCATTGATTTTTGCCATTGAAAAACATCATGTTATTCATATACCAGAAATGTTTGAAGCTACTTACTGAATGAAAAGAGCTGGCATCTCACTCTCTTTGAATCTTCTTTATCATGCTAAGAGAAGCAGGAAAAAGCAAAAAAATTTCAGAATTGCAACTTGCAATGTGGAGAAATTACTGTTTGTGCATTTACAATATTCATTGATTTTTGCCATTGAAAAACGTCCAGAAATGTTTGAAGCTACTGACTGAATGAAAGGAGCTGGCATCTCACTCTCTTTGAATCTTCTTTATCATGCTAAGTGGAGCAGGAAAAAGCAAAAAATTTCAGAATTGCACCTTGCAATGTGGAGAAATTACTGTTTGTGCATTTACAATATTCATTGATTTTTGCCATTGAAAAACATCATGTTATTCATATACCAGAAATGTTTGAAGCTACTGACTGAATGAAAAGAGCTGGCATCTCACTCTCTTTTAATCTTCTTTATCATGCTAAGAGGAGCAGGAAAAAGCAAAAAATTTCAGAATTGCACCTTGCAATGCGGAGTAATTACTGTTTGTGCATTTACAATATTCATTGATTTTTGCCATTGAAAAACATCATGTTATTCATATACCAGAAATGTTTGAAGCTACTGACTGAATGAAAAGAGCTGGCATCTCACTCTCTTTGAATCTTCTTTATCATGCTAAGAGGAGCAGGAAAAAGCAAAAAATTTCAGAATTGCACCTTGCAATGTGGAGAAATTACTGTTTGTGCATTTACAATATTCATTGATTTTTGCCATTGAAAAACGTCCAGAAATGTTTGAAGCTACTGACTGAATGAAAGGAGCTGGCATCTCACTCTCTTTGAATCTTCTTTATCATGCTAAGAGGAGCAGGAAAAAGCAAAAAATTTCAGAATTGCACATTGCAATGCGGAGAAATTACTGTTTGTGCATTTACAATATTCATTGATTTTTGCCATTGAAAAACATCATGTTATTCATATACCAGAAATGTTTGAAGCTACTGACTGAATGAAAAGAGCTGGCATCTCACTCTCTTTGAATCTTCTTTATCATGCTAAGAGGAGCAGGAAAAAGCAAAAAATTTCAGAATTGCACCTTGCAATGTGGAGAAATTACTGTTTATGCATTTACAATATTCATTGATTTTTGCCATTGAAAAACGTCCACAAATGTTTGAAGCTACTGACTGAATGAAAGGAGCTGGCACCTCACTCTCTTTGAATCTTCTTTATCATGCTAAGAGGAGCAGGAAAAAGCAAAAAATTTCAGAATTGCACCTTGCAATGCGGAGAAATTACTGTTTGTGCATTTACAATATTCATTGATTTTTGCCATTGAAAAACATCATGTTATTCATATACCAGAAATGTTTGAAGCTACTGACTGAATGAAAAGAGCTGGCATCTCACTCTCTTTGAATCTTCTTTATCATGCTAAGAGGAGCAGGAAAAAGCAAAAAATTTCAGAATTGCACCTTGCAATGCGGAGAAATTACTGTTTGTGCATTTACAATATTCATTGATTTTTGCCATTGAAAAACATCATGTTATTCATATACCAGAAATGTTTGAAGCTACTGACTGAATGAAAAGAGCTGGCATCTCACTCTCTTTGAATCTTCTTCATCATGCTAAGAGGAGCAGGAAAAAGCAAAAAATTTCAGAATTGCACCTTGCAATGTGGAGAAATTACTGTTTGTGCATTTACAATATTCATTGATTTTTGCCATTGAAAAACGTCCAGAAATGTTTGAAGCTACTGACTGAATGAAAGGAGCTGGCATCTCACTCTCTTTGAATCTTCTTTATCATGCTAAGAGGAGCAGGAAAAAGCAAAAAATTTCAGAATTGCACCTTGCAATGCGGAGAAATTACTGTTTGTGCATTTACAATATTCATTGATTTTTGCCATTGAAAAACATCATGTTATTCATATACCAGAAATGTTTGAAGCTACTGACTGAATGAAAAGAGCTGGCATCTCACACTCTTTGAATCTTCTTTATCATGCTAAGAGGAGCAGGAAAAGCAAAAAATTTCAGAATTGCACCTTGCAATGCGGAGAAATTACTGTTTGTGCATTTACAATATTCATTGATTTTTGCCATTGAAAAACATCATGTTATTCATATACCAGAAATGTTTGAAGCTACTTACTGAATGAAAAGAGCTGGCATCTCACTCTCTTTGAATCTTCTTTATCATGCTAAGAGAAGCAGGAAAAAGCAAAAAATTTCAGAATTGCTCCTTGCAATGTGGAGAAATTACTGTTTGTGCATTTACAATATTCATTGATTTTTGCCATTGAAAAACGTCCAGAAATGTTTGAAGCTACTGACTGAATGAAAGGAGCTGGCATCTCACTCTCTTTGAATCTTCTTTATCATGCTAAGAGGAGCAGGAAAAATCAAAAAATTTCAAAATTGCACCTTGCAATGCGGAGAAATTACTGTTTGTGCATTTACAATATTCATTGATTTTTGCCTTTGAAAAACATCATGTTATTCATATACCAGAAATGTTTGAAGCTACTGACTGAATGAAAAGAGCTGGCATCTCACTCTCTTTCAATCTTATTTATCATGCTAAGAGGAGCAGGAAAAAGCAAAAAATTTCAGAATTGCACCTTGCAATGCGGAGAAATTACTGTTTGTGCATTTACAATATTCATTGATTTTTGCCATTGAAAAACATCATGTTATTCATATAACAGAAATGTTTGAAGCTACTGACTGAATGAAAAGAGCTGGCATCTCACTCGATTTGAATCTTCTTTATCATGCTAAGAGGAGCAGGAAAAAGCAAAAAAATTCAGAATTGCACCTTGCAATGTGGAGAAATTACTGTTTGTGCATTTACAATATTCATTGATTTTTGCCATTGAAAAACGTCCAGAAATGTTTGAAGCTACTGACTGAATGAAAGGAGCTGGCATCTCACTCTCTTTGAATCTTCTTTATCATGCTAAGAGGAGCAGGAAAAAGCAATAAATTTCAGAATTGCACCTTGCAATGTGGAGAAATTACTGTTTGTGCATTTACAATATTCATTGATTTTTGCCATTGAAAAACGTCCAGAAATGTTTGAAGCTACTGACTGAATGAAAGGAGCTGGCATCTCACTCTCTTTGAATCTTCTTTATCATGCTAAGAGGAGCAGGAAAAAGCAAAAAATTTCAGAATTGCACCTTGCAATGCGGAGAAATTACTGTTTGTGCATTTACAATATTCATTGATTTTTGCCATTGAAAAACATCATGTTATTCATATACCAGAAATGTTTGAAGCTACTGACTGAATGAAAAGAGCTGGCATCTCACTCTCTTTGAATCTTCTTTATCATGCTAAGAGGAGCAGGAAAAAGCAAAAAAATTTCAGAATTGCACCCTGCAATGTGGAGAAATTACTGTTTGTGCATTTACAATATTCATTGATTTTTGCCATTGAAAAATGTCCAGAAATGTTTGAAGCTACTGACTGAATGAAAGGAGCTGGCATCTCACTCTCTTTGAATCTTCTTTATCATGCTAAGAGGAGCAGGAAAAAGAAAAAAATTCAGAATTGCACCTTGCAATGCGGAGAAATTACTGTTTGTGCATTTACAATATTCATTGATTTTTGCCATTGAAAAACATCATGTTAATCATATACCAGAAATGTTTGAAGCTACTGACTGAATGAAAAGAGCTGGCATCTCACTCTCTTTGAATCTTCTTTATCATGCTAAGAGGAGCAGGAAAAAGCAAAAAATTTCAGAATTGCACCTTGCAATGCGGAGAAATTACTGTTTGTGCATTTACAATATTCATTGATTTTTGCCATTGAAAAACATCATGTTATTCATATACCAGAAATGTTTGAAGCTACTGACTGAATGAAAAGAGCTGGCATCTCACTCTCTTTGAATCTTCTTTATCATGCTAAGAGGAGCAGGAAAAAGCAAAAAATTTCAGAATTACAGCTTGCAATGTGGAGAAATTACTGTTTGTGCATTTACAATATTCATTGATTTTTGCCATTGAAAAACGTCCAGAAATGTTTGAAGCTACTGACTGAATGAAAGGAGCTGGCATCTCACTCTCTTTGAATCTTCTTTATCATGCTAAGAGGAGCAGGAAAAAGCAAAAAATTTCAGAATTGCACCTTGCAATGTGGAGAAATTACTGTTTGTGCATTTACAATATTCATTGATTTTTGCCATTGAAAAACATCATGTTATTCATATACCAGAAATGTTTGAAGCTACTGACTGAATGAAAAGAGCTGGCATCTCAATCTCTTTGAATCTTCTTTATCATGCTAAGAGGAGCAGGAAAAAGCAAAAAAATTTCAGAATTGCACCTTGCAAAGTGGAGAAATTACTGTTTGTGCATTTACAATATTCATTGATTTTTGCCATTGAAAAACGTCCAGAAATGTTTGAAGCTACTGACTGAATGAAAGGAGCTGGCATCTCACTCTCTTTGAATCTTCTTTATCATGCTAAGAGGAGCAGGAAAAAGCAAAAAATTTCAGAATTGCACCTTGCAATGCGGAGAAATTACTGTTTGTGCATTTACAATATTCATTGATTTTTCCCATTGAAAAACATCATGTTATTCATATACCAGAAATGTTTGAAGCTACTGACTGAATGAAAAGAGCTGGCATCTCACTCTCTTTGAATCTTCTTTATCATGCTAAGAGGAGCAGGAAAAAGCAAAAAATTTCAGAATTGCACCTTGCAATGCGGAGAAATTACTGTTTGTGCATTTACAATATTCATTGATTTTTGCCATTTAAAAACATCATGTTATTCATATACCAGAAACGTTTGAAGCCACTGACTGAATGAAAAGAGCTGGCATCTCACTCTCTTTGAATCTTCTTTATCATGTTAAGAGGAGCAGGAAAAAGCAAAAAATTTCAGAATTGCACCTTGCAATGTGGAGAAATTACTGTTTGTGCATTTACAATATTCATTGATTTTTGCCATTGAAAAACGTCCAGAAATGTTTGAAGCTACTGACTGAATGAAAGGAGCTGGCATCTCACTCTCTTTGAATCTTCTTTATCATGCTAAGAGGAGCAGGAAAAAGCAAAAAATTTCAGAATTGCACCTTGCAATGTGGAGAAATTACTGTTTGTGCATTTACAATATTCATTGATTTTTGCCATTGAAAAACGTCCAGAAATGTTTGAAGCTACTGACTGAATGAAAGGAGCTGGCATCTCACTCTCTTTGAATCTTCTTTATCATGCTAAGAGGAGAAGGAAAAAGCAAAAAATTTCAGAATTGCACCTTGCAATGCGGAGAAATTACTGTTTGTGCATTTACAATATTCATTGATTTTTGCCATTGAAAAACATCATGTTATTCATATACCAGAAATGTTTGAAGCTACTGACTGAATGAAAAGAGCTGGCATCTCACTCTCTTTGAATCTTCTTTATCATGCTAAAAGGAGCAGGAAAAAGCAAAAAATTTCAGAATTGCACCTTGCAATGTGGAGAAATTACTGTTTGTGCATTTACAATATTCATTGATTTTTGCCATTGAAAAACGTCCAGAAATGTTTGAAGCTACTGACTGAATGAAAGGAGCTGGTATCTCACTCTCTTTGAATCTTCTTTATCATGCTAAGAGGAGCAGGAAAAAGCAAAAAATTTCAGAATTGCACCTTGCAATGCGGAGAAATTACTGTTTGTGCATTTACAATATTCATTGATTTTTGCCATTTAAAAACATCATGTTATTCATATACCAGAAACGTTTGAAGCCACTGACTGAATGAAAAGAGCTGGCATCTCACTCTCTTTGAATCTTCTTTATCATGTTAAGAGGAGCAGGAAAAAGCAAAAAATTTCAGAATTGCACCTTGCAATGTGGAGAAATTACTGTTTGTGCATTTACAATATTCATTGATTTTTGCCATTGAAAAACGTCCAGAAATGTTTGAAGCTACTGACTGAATGAAAGGAGCTGGCATCTCACTCTCTTTGAATCTTCTTTATCATGCTAAGAGGAGCAGGAAAAAGCAAAAAATTTCAGAATTGCACCTTGCAATGTGGAGAAATTACTGTTTGTGCATTTACAATATTCATTGATTTTTGCCATTGAAAAACGTCCAGAAATGTTTGAAGCTACTGACTGAATGAAAGGAGCTGGCATCTCACTCTCTTTGAATCTTCTTTATCATGCTAAGAGGAGAAGGAAAAAGCAAAAAATTTCAGAATTGCACCTTGCAATGCGGAGAAATTACTGTTTGTGCATTTACAATATTCATTGATTTTTGCCATTGAAAAACATCATGTTATTCATATACCAGAAATGTTTGAAGCTACTGACTGAATGAAAAGAGCTGGCATCTCACTCTCTTTGAATCTTCTTTATCATGCTAAAAGGAGCAGGAAAAAGCAAAAAATTTCAGAATTGCACCTTGCAATGTGGAGAAATTACTGTTTGTGCATTTACAATATTCATTGATTTTTGCCATTGAAAAACGTCCAGAAATGTTTGAAGCTACTGACTGAATGAAAGGAGCTGGTATCTCACTCTCTTTGAATCTTCTTTATCATGCTAAGAGGAGCAGGAAAAAGCAAAAAATTTCAGAATTGCACCTTGCAATGCGGAGAAATTACTGTTTGTGCATTTACAATATTCATTGATTTTTGACATTGAAAAACATCATGTTATTCATATACCAGAAATGTTTGAAGCTACTGACTGAATGAAAAGAGCTGGCATCTCACTCTCTTTGAATCTTCTTTATCATGCTAAGAGGAGCAGGAAAAAGCAAAAAATTTCAGAATTGCACCTTGCAATGTGGAGAAATTACTGTTTGTGCATTTACAATATTCATTGATTTTTGCCATTGAAAAACGTCCAGAAATGTTTGAAGCTACTGACTGAATGAAAGGAGCTGGCATCTCACTCTCTTTGAATCTTCTTTATCATGCTAAGAGGAGCAGGAAAAAGCAAAAAATTTCAGAATTGCACCTTGCAATGCGGAGAAATTACTGTTTGTGCATTTACAATATTCATTGATTTTTGCCATTGAAAAACATCATGTTATTCATATACCAGAAATGTTTGAAGCTACTGACTGAATGAAAAGAGCTGGCATCTCACTCTCTTTGAATCTTCTTTATCATGCTAAGAGAAGCAGGAAAAAGTAAAAAATTTCAGAATTGCACCTTGCAATGTGGAGAAATTACTGTTTGTGCATTTACAATATTCATTGATTTTTGCCATTGAAAAACGTCCAGAAATGTTTGAAGCTACTGACTGAATGAAAGGAGCTGGCATCTCACTCTCTTTGAATCTTCTTTATCGTGCTAAGAGGAGCAGGAAAAAGCAAAAAATTTCAGAATTGCAACTTGCAATGCGGAGAAATTACTGTTTGTGCATTTACAATATTCATTGATTTTTGCCATTGAAAAACATCATGTTATTCATATACCAGAAATGTTTGAAGCTACTGACTGAATGAAAAGAGCTGGCATCTCACTCTCTTTGAATCTTCTTTATCATGCTAAGAGGAGCAGGAAAAAGCAAAAAATTTCAGAATTGCACCTTGCAATGCGGAGAAATTACTGTTTGTGCATTTACAATATTCATTGATTTTTGCCATTGAAAAACATCATGTTATTCATATACCAGAAATGTTTGAAGCTACTGACTGAATGAAAAGAGCTGGCATCTCTCTCTCTTTGAATCTTCTTTATCATGCTAAGAGGAGCAGGAAAAAGCAAAAAATTTCAGAATTGCACCTTGCAATGTGGAGAAATTACTGTTTGTGTATTTACAATATTCATTGATTTTTGCCATTGAAAAACGTCCAGAAATGTTTGAAGCTACTGACTGAATGAAAGGAGCTGGCATCTCACTCTCTTTGAATCTTCTTTATCATGCTAAGAGGAGCAGGAAAAAGCAAAAAATTTCAGAATAGCACCTTGCAATGCGGAGAAATTACTGTTTGTGCATTTACAATATTCATTGATTTTTGCCATTGAAAAACATCATGTTATTCATATACCAGAAATGTTTGAAGCGACTGACTGAATGAAAATAGCTGGCATCTCACTCTCTTTGAATCTTCTTTATCATGCTAAGAGGAGCAGGAAAAAGCAAAAAATTTCAGAATTGCACCTTGCAATGTGGAGAAATTACTGTTTGTGCATTTACAATATTCATTGATTTTTGCCATTGAAAAACGTCCAGAAATGTTTGAAGCTACTGACTGAATGAAAGGAGCTGGCATCTCACTCTCTTTGAATCTTCTTTATCATGCTAAGAGGAGCAGGAAAAAGTAAAAAATTTCAGAATTGCACCTTGCAATGCGGAGAAATTACTGTTTGTGCATTTACAATATTAATTGATTTTTGCCATTGAAAAACATCATGTTATTCATATACCAGAAATGTTTGAAGCTACTGACTGAATGAAAAGAGCTGGCATCTCACTCTCTTTGAATCTTCTTTATCATGCTAAGAGGAGCAGGAAAAAGCAAAAAATTTCAGAATTGCACCTTGCAATGTGGAGAAATTACTGTTTGTGCATTTACAATATTCATTGATTTTTGCCATTGAAAAACGTCCAGAAATGTTTGAAGCTACTGACTGAATGAAAGGAGTTGGCATCTCACTCTCTTTGAATCTTCTTTATCATGCTAAGAGGAGCAGGAAAAAGCAAAAAATTTCAGAATTGCACCTTGCAATGTGGAGAAATTACTGTTTGTGCATTTACAATATTCATTGATTTTTGCCATTGAAAAACGTCCAGAAATGTTTGAAGCTACTGACTGAATGAAAGGAGCTGGCATCTCACTCTCTTTGAATCTTCTTTATCATGCTAAGAGGAGCAGGAAAAAGCAAAAAATTTCAGAATTGCACCTTGCAATGCGGAGAAATTACTGTTTGTGCATTTACAATATTCATTGATTTTTGCCATTGAAAAACATCATGTTATTCATATACCAGAAATGTTTGAAGCTACTGACTGAATGAAAAGAGCTGGCATCTCACTCTCTTTGAATCTTCTTTATCATGCTAAGAGGAGCAGGAAAAAGCAAAAAATTTCAGAATTGCATCTTGCAATGTGGAGAAATTGCTGTTTGTGCATTTACAATATTCATTGATTTTTGCCATTGAAAAACGTCCAGA